>NC_053119.1:17140549-17740549 GCF_010015445.1 Perca fluviatilis | reverse complement strand
ATTGCTGTAATGTTAAGCAAAATAAAATGGGGGTGGGCTATAAGAACTTTTCAAGGTAGAGTCAGCATTTTTTAAATCCATGCATTTATTTTTGTATTGTATTAACGTCTTTTTTAAAGACCTGGAGGTGTTTGTTAACGGAGTCTTTTTCACATTAAAATATTTTGTCGATGCTTGACTTGTCACCATTGATGATGTTGCTGTTAAGATTGTTAAAAATTGATTAGTAAATCAGTAATTCAATCATGTTTGATTTTACAAGGCTCATGCTTAATATATTTCCAACCAAATGGCTTTTGGGCCGACTTGCTAAACCTGATACAAAGTGAACTGTCTGGCTCAATCAAACTGTGCCTCTCTGTGATGTAATTATAACTGTTCAAAGCATTCTTTGTTCAGTGACCCCTTTATTTGCTGGGCTGCTGTTTCTTCAGGAGCACATTTGATTTGGTGGCTTTACAATGCTTGAGAAACTCTGTTTTCTCAGGAGTATCTGAGGGAAGTTTTGTTGCTTAAAGTTGTGTGACTGTAATCCCTGCATAATGAGTGTATGCTGACATTGACGCAGTGTTGCAAAACTGACTTAGTCTCAGCCGGCTGCAGCAGAATGCAGGAATAGATCTCTGCAGATATATTGCACAAGATATGTACAACCTTAAACCGTAAACATAGAAATGTGAGTGCATTTACTAATGATATTCAACTTGTTAAAAGAAAATAATTTGAGCTAGGGTGTTGCCATGACCTTTGACCTCAGTCTGTCTTTATAGTACTCACATGCTTGTGCTTTACTTATATTGGAGGTTCTTTGTGATCATTTTGCCTCTCTTTATACTGTTGCTGCTGTCATTCATTCTCTTGAATTCATAGGAAACACCTGCTGCCCAAATCGGCAGAAATGTAACAGAAAATAACCCAGGAAAAAGAAAAGTATTTTGTTTGTGAACCCCCTGTGCTGTTAGGATTTAATATGTAACAGAGATTTGTCATGACTCAGGAGTCAGGCCACTACTGAGGAGGCCAAGATCCAACTTGGTGGCATGAGATGAGTAAGGTCACACTGTCATATGAACTATAAGACATGGAAACAAACTTCTATAATGTTCTTTAATTTTGAAACCAGATTGTATTAAGCAATCAATCTGTAAATATCTTTAAATTACTCAATCAATTGGTCTATGAAATGGCAGAAAATTGTTTAAAAAAAAGAAATGCTCATTGCTATTTCTCAAAACCCAAAGTGGTGCAAAACATGAAAAAGCTGCAAATCCTCACATTTGAGAAGCTGGATCATAGAACATTTGGCCATGTTGCTTTGTAAATGACTTAATGATGAAGAAATGATAAAAAGAAATGTCTGTTGCTTACCCAATCACAACTAATCACTGGCACAAATGTTGGTTGACGGGAAAGTAGGAGAAACAAAAGTTTCCTGTAACATCCAGTAGTGCAATACATTTTGCTATCTTTGTTTTAAATGAGAAAGTGATGATTTAAAAAGAATGTACCTTGCTAAGTTGGTTGATATCCTGAAGTATACTCTACTTTGTAAGTCCAGACAAAAGAGAGCTGTCCACATATATTGTTGGATATCATTTGTGCCGAAAGACACTTTTGGTCGGTGAAAAAAAAAAAAAGCCTCTATGAAATTCTTTCCTCAGGGCAGTGTGACTGTACCTATTGTTAAATCCATTTCATTCACATATCATCTACCCATATCATGTTGAAAACATTGATTTACCGCTATATTATTGTGATCTTTATCAGTCGTTTACAGGATGACTTTCGTTACTATTTGGAAATCACCTGTTGTCACCTTTCCAATAAACCACGTTCATCTTTTAAACAACATATTAAAATAACTTGATACCAGTAGAGAAAATTAAAGATGTAGGTATCTAGTTTCCACATGACTATGCCTTTGTTAGACATCTTTATCTTAATTTATCTGCTGAAGACACAGTACTGGGTTGAATGAACCCTTCCTTGATCTTTATCAGGATGAAGGTGCAGAGTTATGAAGGGAGGGGAGGTGTAGTCTGACTGGCTGTCCTGAAAACATGCAATCTTTCCATCCGGCTTTATTTGGTTCCATTTGGTAACCTTCCTCAAATGTAACTGATCCGTGACTGAGGGAAACAACATGAGAATTCCCCTGTTATCAATGTGGAAATCGGCTCTGATAGGAAAGGCTCATCGCTCCCAGCTACCCACACAGTCCTATCTGGAGTTTTACAAAGACGTAAATCTGACCCATTCAACCATCAGCCACAGGTCCTATAACATAACCCTAAAAGTAGATGTAATTCCAGTAAGCTGCAGGTGGCCTTCCAGATTGGCTGCCCAGATCTCCACATTTTCCCTCCTTTCACACACCCCTCTGACTCTCTCCCCAGGATCCCAGTGTGGTGGTAGCCTTCAGCTGAAATAGGGCCTTTGTAGGGTGGAGGCAGCACGCTGCAGCAAGGACTTGTCACATTACTCTCAGCTCCACTGTGGGACACGGGCACCTGAATACAGGCTGTGAGGGAGAGTAACAAGAGTGAGAGTAAAACTAGACCAAACACAGGGAAGCAAGGACGCCTCTGCAGCAGCAACAGAATCCAACTTTGGGAACTTGGGAAATACTTTTATCTCTTGAGTCAAGGGAATCCCAGCTGTGTGTTGCCAAAGATTGTCGTTAAAAGTACTCCAGCCTCTTTTGTAAGACTTGTGTAAGGACCTGTTTAAAAAAAGTAGACAGCACGATGGATAAGGATGCTCTACTGGACTATGAGTACCCAGACCTGGATCCTTTGCCATCCAAAATTGAAGCAGAGTAAGTACATTTTTACTGTCTTCCTAAAGATTAAGATGAATACTCTTAGGCCTAAAAGTCCACTTATTTTGGTTTTGTATGCTTTTATTGTATGCTCATGACCGTAAAAAGAAATTCAGTCTGTCCATTATTTAACATTTATTAGTTGTTCTTCAATCTTAATAATTTTGCAGTGAGATACAGCCCATTGATATATTAGGTGACACTTGGCACACTACAGTGCCAGTGTGTGGGCTTGTTTCTGTTCAGTACACTTGTCACAGATCAGTGGAGGCCGTCTAATTTTTATGCCTTTGAGAATGCAGGTTGTGAAGTTTTTTTTTCCAAGGAAAAGTATGACAGTATGAAAAAACGTAAGTGTATTCTACCCAAAATAACTAATTATTTTAAGCCAAAAAAAGGTAAAGCTGTAATGCATGGTACCATGCAAAGTTGGACGTAAGACCCAAAGCTGATAATGACAGTCTTATCATTCTTTGCTCCTGGACGATCTCACAATGCAATAGGGCACATGCCGTATTTCCAGTTCTTTTTTGGAAGTTTCTTACACTTAAATTGCATTTCCATCTATACATTGGCACATAGTGATTAATTGTAAGAATATGGATATTTAATATTGGCTTCAGATGAACGCTATGACAGAAATACGATTGAACAAGTATCATTTATCACCAGCCACCGTGTTGAGCTAATAAACCATGTAAATGTGTTGAGTTGTGGTCTGAAAAGCTTTTGTAGCTCATTATATTATAGCTAGCTGATTTGTAAACACTAAAATGTCCTTCTGCACCTCCTCCGCTCTGACTCTGGAAATGTGACTTTTAACATTGCCTTAAATTTAGAAATGATCTGCTCTCTGATTGCCAAGTTACAAATCCACACATTGTTTGGACAGGTAAGAAACTGTTGTGAAAAATGTCAAAACATCCATTCTGGAAGCTGCCATCTCTATGCTCACATACCACACAGTATGTGTAGTATTTTCCAAAATAAGTCTCCCAAACTAGAATAGCCTTCTCTGAATATCAGAGTTGTAATAACTACCCCATGACCAGGCATTCCTGCTATTCCAGTGTACAGGAACATGAGCAATTGTTTGTTTTCGGTTTTTCCTGTATACCTATCCGTTGCTAATTCTCTGCCGTGGCATTTCGCTACAGGTTTCAGTTTCCAGGCAACAAAGTTTCGGCCACAAATGGTCCTACAGTGACGTCGAAAGTTAGTTATGTGAGGTGTGCGCAGTGCTCGTCAACCAAATCCTGTGTCTTAAGTTTGATTGTTTTGCTTATGTGTGAATGTTTTGTTCCCTTTTTTAGAACAATCCCTCCATGTGACCCTACTGCTGATGACAGGCTCTACCACATATGCATCACTGCGATATCTGTAAGTCTGCTTTCCTGTTGGATTAATGTAACGCAACATTACGCTGTCCTTTCATTCGCTGTCATTCATTCACTGGGTTTATGATATCACACCGCAGACATAAAGCATGTTTTATGTTGTGCCGCAGAGATATGATGGTTTACTTTCCTTTTGATAAAGTTATGCAAGGTTTGGCTGTCAAAGTCAGTTTGACTGGCTGTTAGTTAGCAGGATATCTCAAAAAGTTGTGAAACTTTTTTCATGAAACTTGGTGAACAAAGGGCCCTAGTTCAAGGACCAAATGAAATTTGATCCAGATCCAGGTGTGGATCAGAGGCACACTGAACAATTCAAATTCCTGAAATATGTCTCTTTGCCGATCATTATGATTGATTTTATTACTTTGTGATGGAGATCCTGACCCAAAAATTATGACTTAATATATCTAATATAAAATATATTTGCTCTCAAGCTACATCACACAAATCAAGTACCAGTAATACAAATGAAAAATGAATGATAATATTTGAGTGCAGAAGATTTACCAATTTAGCCCTAAGGCCATATTGGTAAATACTATCACTCACCAAATATGAGATCCAGTAATGTTCACTACCATTACCATTTTGCTAATTAAAGCTATAGTGTGTAGTTTCTGTCGCCCCCATGAGGAATTCTAAGTAATGACAACAAAACTGTCGGCGCGTCCACATGATACAAGCTTCCGTGATCGCGTACCGCCCCCACGCCTCCTCCACGTAGTTACTAGTAGCCAAGGAGGACACGGAGGATTAAAAAAACATGATGGAGTCTTCAGAAGAGGTAATTACCTTCACTCGAGTTTCTGCGCGCAAAAATCACCGGACGACACAATCTTCTGAACATAGCCATACTGAGAAATACAGAGAGAGTTTTGTGGAGCTGATAGTCTTAATTAGCATTGTAGCAACTCATTTGGCAATGGCTTGAATGTAACGGACGTTCATTAATATCAAAGAGTTATGCATTAAAGCTTTAATGCACATACTATTGCCATGTTTTCCTAATGATGTTCCTTGGTATTCACTTTCTCTAATTCTGGTGTTTGATGATGGTGAATAATGATGGTAGTTGGTCCAGACTGTCCCAATTTAGAGCAAGGCAGTCTTCCCATCCTTGTGTTTCCTAAACGTGTCACAGGTCATGACAGGTCATTGAACTCTCACTGGTCAATGATCCTGATTGATGACAATTCATTCAGACCACTTCCATGGGGAGCACTAATGAGACACCGGGGTTTGGCCTTTTGTGGCATCAACTCATTTTTAGTGTGAAGCAGGGTGAGGTCTGAACCCTGGGGAAACCCACAGCTGCATGCTATGCTGCAGATAAGGCTAACTGATGTATCTTCTCCCCGTAGCTTGTTGTCATGCTGATTCTCGCAATCTTAGCCAGACGCACGAAGGTGGGTGACAGACAGACAGGACTCCCAGGTTTACTCAGGTGAGGCTGTATCTTATCTTTTATCTCTCCCTTCTTGAATGCCAGTAAACACCATGCTTAAATGTGAAATCAGCTTTTAGGACCATACTAGTAGCTTTGCATTGTCTAACTCAGGGGTTCTCAAACTTTTAGCAATAATGCACCCCCTTTAAAATATTCTTTCTGCCAAGTACCCCCTGATCAATGCAAAAACAGTTTTGGTAAAAAAAAGAAATGCCATCAGTGTCATCAACATTGTAACAGAAAAACACTTAAATGCTACATTTCAAATGTTTAGAATCCATAGCTGATGTAATTCGTTGTTATAGTATAATTATTTTAGGAATTATGCATGACTGATATTTTTTTAAATTAACATTTTAAAAAAAATGTCCCGTTCCACCTGCAGTACCCAAATTTGCATACAATTCACATCACTATTGTCCAAAACATACGGCAGATTCATAAGATTGATTTCCTATTTACCTGGCAGTTATTGGCTTCCATTCATTTCAGTGTGTTATGCTTCATATGCAAACACTTACAGTTGGTTGAGTGAACATTTTGCATAGGAGATAACTACGCAGGGAGCTATTGCATTTACATGTTGTCAGAACATAAACAATATGGAAACATAGTTGTTGAGAACTGTTAGTTCGTCATTTTATAAATTATAAGTTTGTCATTTCTTAAGTAAAGGATGACTGTTGTTTTCCAAAAGCACTGGAACACACCAGCAAGGAAAGGTTTTTAAAGCAGTGTCTACTTGCAACTTAATTATAATGGCACAAATGTTGTCGGCACTAATTTAATCTTTCGACTGGCTGATGTACCCTCGAGCAATTAGCCCCCAAATCTGCTCCAGTGGAGCTGCTCAGTGGCCAACAGATAAAACAGTGTTCATACAGGGTAACTTCTAGGTGTGAATATGTGTAATTGTAGGTTTTTGGAGGTGGGTGCTGATTAGAGCTTTCATGCTCAGTGAACTTTCCCTGGATTAATTGAGGTGGAAAACTGTGATGGATTTTCCTATCTCAAGCAAGTTTCAAGCCTCGTAGTGACATGAATGGAAGGCAAGGGTAGCCTGGAAGGTAGAAAACCACACCGAAATATCTTTAAGTCATCACTCGATGAGTTAGTTTGTAGTTTGTGGGCTAAAACGTTTTTTAAAGTGTGTAATTTCTGCCTAATACAGTAACTGTTTCATCCAAATGTGAGGCTGGTAACATGTGCGCTCTAAATACCTGCTGCTTGATTTCACAGTCCGGTCAACTTCCTGGACCATACGCAGCACAAGGGCCTTGCAGTGGCTGTGTTTGGAGTGCTCTTGTGCAAACTGTGGGGCCTGATCATATCGCCAAACCCCCTCCCCTTCATAACAGACACAGAAAATAAACGTGAGGAGGTCATTTTGGTTCTTCCTGCACTAGCATCAACCTATCTGCATTTTCTTTTTACACTGACTAAAAAAATCTTCTATAGCCACTTTTTAATGTTTATCTGAGTAGTTAAGATTTGTCACTGCCCCTCTTTTGAACAAGTGGATAAAGGAAAGGTTCAGTTAAAAGAGTAGACAGCATCAAATTGACATGAACTTAAATAAATGTTTGTTAAATATCTGTGTGTGTGTGTGTGTGTGTGTGTGTGTGTGTGTGTGTGTGTGTGTGTGTGTGTGTGTGTGTGTGTGTGTGTGTGTGTGTGTGTGTGTGTGTGTGTGTGTGTGTGTCTCTGTTTTCGACTAAGCTTTACAAGAAGCTTTTTTTTCTAAAATGAAATTACAACAAAACTGACTGTAAGGAGTTGGTTCCCTGCTACCTTACACAATCACCAAACAGTAAAAGGTTCAGCAGAGTAGAGAATATAGTGGCAATGCAGCAGAGTTAGATCTTAAACCATGCATAGGGTTATTGTTTTTGTGGTAGAAACGAAGCAGAATTAGTTGTCAAAGTTTTAATCTTGTGTCACTTGTTTCAGTAAATCACAAATTAGGATATATTGCTTTTGATGCTCCAGGTCTTCACACACTCTTGTTGTATTTGCAGAGAACTGGGTGATTCTGGGAGTCTTCTACTACCCCGCGCTATACTATCCTCTCCTGGCATGTGGTACTTTACATAATAAAGTTGGCTATGTACTTGGTAGCCTCTTGTCATGGACACACTTTGTTGTTCTGGTCTGGCAGAAAATTGACTGTCCCAAAACACCTCTGGTAAGCAAAAATGGCATATTCCTGTTTTTATGAGACATCAATATATTCATGAGAAATGAAGTGATTGATATTGTCTAAATTGTCACCGAATTAACCTTCACTTTCTTTGTAATGTTTCATCTGTCTGAGTTTTAAGGATTATTTCAAAGACAACTGATTTGTTCTGGTCTGGAAACCCAATAATTACCAAACAAAGTTGGTCTGTTGTATATCTGTATGCAACAGATGTGATTTGAGAAGATGAATATCAGGCTTTTCAGATGGATTCATGGACATGTGGTTGAAGCTTTGCACCTCACTCAATCCCCAGATTTTGTGCCACATCCACATTGTTTGGGTTTTCTGTGCCATGAATGTCTACGACTCAAAAAAATTAGTTTCACTGTCTGTTGGTCTTAATCAAGAGGCTTTGTCACAGTTAATCAGTTTAGTGTGTGTCAGTAAAAGAAAGACATCCAGGCTTTGAATGGTTTGTCTCTTCTTTAAATAGTAGCAATGTCTTTTTATCCCACCATGAGCTGGCGCACACCAAACATTGCAGGGAGCATTTGAGCTGATCTGCATGACTAATCTTAACATAAAGACAATAGAATACATTTTACTAAATAGTATTTAGTATAGTATAATATTTCTTTCTAAGTCTCCTCTCTAGATTCTCCCACCACAACACACAAAGCCATTTGTTTGTTTTAACATCGTGAGTAGAATTATAAGGTTCTATCTCCGTTTAGGGTAGTTCTGAGATATTGAGCATCAAAGTTTTTACATCCCAGCTGGCAAAACTATGTAGTATAATCTACTATTAATAACTAACTAACAAAATATTTTTTTTACAAAAATAACACCACACAGGCATTAATAAACACCTAATGGATCAGATTATGTCAAAAACTCAATTTCGACCAAAAGTGGAGATAGAACCTTATAATTCTAAGCTCACTACATGTATTCCTAGTGTGTCACTCCAAAACTCCAAAAACAAGTTGCTAGGTGATTAAAAGTCTTCTTTTATTCCTTTTGCAGATACACAAACACTACTCCATTTTCTCCAGCCTGCCCCAGATAGCTTGCTTGGCATTCCTTAGTTTCCAGTATCCCCTTTTTCTATTCAAGGGCTTAAAGGGCACTGAAAAGAACAATGTCACAGAGGTAAGTTTTTATCTAAGTGCAGTTCCTTTACCATGTCTGCTTCAGGTTTGTTGTACAGGCTTTACTGTCCTAATTGTTTGGCCTGCTTACATAACAAACTTGATACAAGTGTCTGTGTTGATTCGTATTCTACGTACACATAAGCCTGAACTATTATTAAATCGCACTAAGGCGCACATTTCTTCTGAATCTGTGCACGTAAGGGACCTTCATAAGCCGCCTCCTAATCAAGGGGCTTATCGTGCTCATACAGTCTAGGCTGAAGGGAAAATGTGAAGTCCAACGCAGCATGCCAGTCTAATCATTTTAAGTAGATTTGACGTAACTGGTTTACATTATGTTCTTGATCATATTATGAAAAGGTTGCCTTGTTTTTTCACTGAGGAGGCACAATGCTGTGTTTATCTGATGCTAATTTCAGTATGGGTGTGACAAAGCTGGGGTGAGGCGATTGCCTCGAGTTTGACACCACACACACACAAACACACACACACACACACACACACACACACACACACACACACACACACACCCTCCTCTCCTACATAACCACAGCAACGTACCTGACACCGTAAATCTGCACAGATACAGAAACTTATCTTAAAGAGGCTTAGTTTGCAATGTTTTTTCCACGTTAATAGTTACAAAATAAAATTCAAGTGTAAACTAACCTAATATAATGCCTCATACTTCCCAAATAGTTTAGGAATATGAAGGCCCAACTGAAGCATTTGTGACCCCAATTAATTCAGCTTTGCCACAATATCTTATTTACTATCTACTATTGTGATTTAGTTCCTTACATGATTGCTGTCGATTTTTCTGTTAGGATCTCAGCAGCAGCTATTATAAAGACTACGTGAAGAACATGCTGATGAAGAAGAAGCCCACCAAAATCAGGTGAGAATTGTAGCCTGCTATCCCTAATTTGCTGCATTATTACATGTTAGATAGTGTGGAAGAGAGACTATCTAGAGGAAATAGTTTGCTGACCTATTGCTGCCATTTCTGCAAAGAACTTAATCATATCTGCTGGTCGAACAATTGTAAATATTTCCTCATGTAGTCAATGCAAATGGCGTGTCAATATGTCATGCAGAGGTTGTTTGTGAATGGAATTCAAAGGAATTTTCTTTTCCATTTGTAGAGAATGGTTTGACTCTACCTATATAGAAACACATCTTTTTAAATTTGATGTATTCAAGGATGAGGGCAAAAGGGGCTCGTTTATTCACACGTTTCCTAATCTCATGGATTCATTTAATGCATAGTACATTTGTGCCTCTGTTTACCTTTTACCTCAGCACAGAGACGCCAAAGCTCCCTCAACGAATAATTGATGCTACGAAGTCATACATTTATACACCAGAGGAAGGTAAACATGTTGTCTGTGTGATGTCTGGTCATGCCTTCAAGTGTTATGTCTTGTTACATTTTTATAACTACTTTTCTTTTCCACAGCCTTCCGGTTTCCACTGAAGTTGGCTATATCTGGTGTGGTGTCATTTATTACCCTATATCAGGTAAGTACCATAGTATTAGACTTTATAATCTAAAACAAAGGAAGTCAGTAGACTCTAAGTGCTACACACTGTATTGACCCGATAGTAAGTTATTACCAGCAGTGGATGATCCAAATACAGTGCAGGCCAAATGCAAATGTAATAATTTGATGTCTACGTCTGTAAAAGCTATTGAGTTACCATTCTGGGTTAAGAGTTTTTCCATTATTGAATAAATGTCCTGTTTTTTTAGGTGGGTCTTCTACTGTTCTCGTCAGTGCTGCCACCTCTCCAGACCGCCCGTTCGGGAGTCGATGAAGACGTCGCCAACCTATTAGCTAGCTTCAAGATTATGCTGTCTCTAGACAAACATGAAGTGGTCAGAATAGTGGTTTATTACATGTGGTGTGTAGAAGGTGAGTGAAACCAGAAAGCAGCCATTAGTGATATTAGAGAGATGCAGAATATACATGTATTTATTTAGTTACATCACATTAGCGTCCTAACATTAACATGGACCTCCTCGTATGCTTGTTGCACATTTACTGTATTTGCCATGCTAACTGTCAACGAATGCCCACAGTGAACAATCTGAATGTCGTGTGCTGTTTCTCCTGCAGTGTGCTATATCTCAGCGATGACCCTGTCTGGCTTGGTCAACCTGGCTATGCTCATGCGCTCCATGGTTCTGCATCGGTAGGCCTGAGGAAAGAACAGTGTTATAGCTGTAGATTCCTTATTTTTTCTATTCTCTTCCCAAGGTTTCCAAGAATCATCAGCATGCTTCTCATTCTGGTGCCTTCATTATAATGTAATGGTTCACAGAGGAGTTATTATAACATAATAGAGTACTAATCATCCAGACAGACAGAATAGCATCCACTCTGCGTTAACTGCCACTAGAATTGAAAATGGCTATTAAGATAAGAAATGAAATACTGCGCCATTACCATAAATTACGTCGTATTAAAATAAATGATTTTCCGTGTTGAGTATTGACTTGCATTTCGGCTGTATCCCATGCTAAATTACCTCTTCAATTAACTATGTAATTTGTAAATTTATTGATGAATCAATTTATCTTTGGCATAGTGCTGCATTGTCTTGATTGTGTTTTTGCATCTGTAGGTCAAACCTGAAGGGGCTGTACAGAGGAGATATCTATAATGTTTACAACTGCCAGAGAAGTATCAGGGCTTCGCGGCCAGCACTGGTCTGCTGGATGGGATACACCAGCTTCACTGCAGCTCACATCTGCATTGGTACAGTTATATATTCAATACTAACGTAAAAGACTATAGATTATCCTGTTTTCTTTTTTTAAACCATATTTCCAGTTTAAATGTTTAGGATCTCTTTTGTTTTAACCCTTCAGAAATGCTGCTAAACCTTAGATTTTGTGTATCATATGGTTACTGTAACATACATACTGTACCCCTAAATGTAACAGGTTATGTTTGCACATCAGATAGTGGTAAAACAGTAATGGCAGATAAAAGAAATATCCTCAAGTAGGCCAAATAGCCTCAACCAGGCATTCCATGTAAACATTTAATTGCCATATTAATAACACTGTCTGTTCACAACTCATTTTATGTTTTTTTGTTTGTTTGTATGTGTAACAGCAACATTAACTCAGCTAGAATGAAGATTTGTCAGGTTTTTATATGTGGTTTATGAAAGGATACCTCTCAAATTCTGTTTTTGAGGCTTCCAAGATTAAAAAGTTATATTGCTCACCCCTCCATACACTGTGATATGATAGTGAAGGGGTTTGCAGTATAGAGTTGTTGGATGCTGGACAGGGTGTACGCAATGTGGCCCTGAAGCTCTGGTCTCTCCCCGGCATGCAGGCATGATTGTCCAGACCATGGTGTTCTTCCTCTGCCTTCTGATCGGCGTCTTCCTCATCATCATACCTGTACTGCATGGACAAAATCTGATTCTCTTTCAGATCCTGGGGAGCATGTGGTGAGTGTCGTCACATCTCTCATTCATCAAAATATCCCTGTTTTGGGTACCTCATGAAAGCATGTTGGTCAAGGTAGAAATAAGGCCGCTTTCTTACTTCCTGAAAACTCGACACCTGGAACGGTTTTCAATCAGCAGCAACAACATGCTTCATGTAGTAATGGCTTTAGATCATATCTTGTTCTGTCAGTTACAAAATGTTTTCTGTGTCTTCTGTCTTTCTTGTATCACAGATGTTTGATTGTTGATTTTCTCCCTTCAGGCCCTTCTGGCTGATGATTCTCTTGGCTGTGTTGATTCAAAATGTCACCGGCAGGTTTTGCTTCATCAGAAAAACAGCAGGCACACAAGACCTAGACAACAGGTGAGTCACTACATTTGTTGCTATGTATCATCATCATTTTATGGTTTTACTGTTATATAATTATTGCCTATCTTACAGGGGTAATCTGTTCCTGCTGACATACCTAATGTTCCCAGTCAACGTTCTGATCGGGGTGCTTCTGGCAGTGTGGCGCATGATCATCACAGCCCTGTTCAACATTGTCCACATGGGACGCATGGATATCAGTCTTCTTAACCGCAATGTAGAGGCATTTGACCCAGGTGAGATGGATATTCTGCATTTCGTACATACGGTGATCAACACAGCCTTAATGTCACTGTCTGGCATGCTAACTGGGCCAAAGCATCAGGTCAAGTTCAATGTCTTCTGCATTAAAAAAAAAAATCCTAATATAAAGGATACCTTGGACCCTATGGGTGCATTTTATGTATTCAAATATAAAATAACAAGGCATTGCTAGGGAATTCCTTAGTTAATTGCTCAATTATATTTTGCATTTTCATACATATATTTATTTTCTTCTTAGTCTCAGACACACAATGTTAACACATTCATTGGTATTAACATCATGCTTTTACCTTTGTAGATGCCACTGTTTTTTTTTTTTCATTCTCACTGTCGAGACTTAAAGAGAAGCAATTTCCTATGAGCAAATGCACTTTTACTGATCCCACTTAGAGGCCAGAAATGCGTATCCTATCCACTTTACCCTGCTAGCAGCTCAGTGCAGCTCGTATGATATCTGTATTCTGTGCAGAGTAAGGGACGGTAATTGCACACCGATCTCTGAAATGGCTGCAGATTTAAGACATCTGTTGTCAGGAAAAGCAGGTGGTTAAAAAGAAAAAAAAGAAGTGTGATTGTATGGCCCATTATGTGTGATTGCCTCAAAGCCAACATGGGGTGCAGTCCTATGTGTTTATTGCTTTTGCCCCCCCCCCCCTGTGTCTGTCGGCAGCCTACCGCTGCTATGCTCATTATCTGAAGATTGAGGTGAGCCAGTCACACCCTGTGATGAAGGCCTTCTGCGGGATGCTGCTGCAGTCCATGGACCAAGAGGAGAGCAATGCTGCACAGAGGTCACGGGACGCTGAAGAGGGTCTGTAGCACAAAACTCACATCATAGTCTACACACTTTTCTCAGGTCCTAATGATTCAGCTCACACTGTGGGTTTAGTGTATTCATACATGTTTTTTATGTTGTTTTTATTGTCAGCAAATCACATGAAGAGACCAAAAAGCAACAATATCTTAGTTATTTCCTTTCCTTAAACCTATCTGTGGCATTTCATCCAAATCACTTTTAATGGTGCATTTGTTGGGAACTATTTTTATTCACATTTTGCAATAGAAAATAGTCCCCAACACTGTTTATTAATAAACATTTTGTTCTTCACTGAGTATTTACAGCAGCGGGATGGTGTATGTGGGAATGAATGAACTTGTCTGAAGGATCAACTCATTGTTGGTTTTGGTCTTTTCATGACAACAAGAAAAATATAACATATCGCCAGCCTTATCCTTTAAAATATAAGGAAGATTCATATCTACATTAAACATCAGTGTGGCATCTTTAATTTCTCCAGAGAGGTTTAGAATTCAGTAGCAGGTCACTGTTTCACATAATCAGATCATAACACTGTCTTGCACGCGCAGAAGAAATGAAAGCTTAGCAGTTCTGATTTAATATGTCAAGAGCAAATTGAGTCTCACTGTGGAATAATTTACAGTCCTGCTGCTGGTCTCAATCAAATCTGTCATAAACTAATCAGCTGTCCTTTATGGCGTGCCCACACTCGCCTTAACCCTCCACCTCTGTCACCAAGAGACAATGTATGTCCTATAGGTCGTTATACATATTATTCAACCACTGTATCATTTATGTAATTTATACAAAATATGAACAGCTAGGCTACTTTAAGGCTGGTTGCTGATCTGCAATGATTATTATAGTAGTAGTAGTATTGACTCAAACAGGAGGTGATAGTCGCCTTCATGTGTGGTGACAAGAGGACATACATTATAGTATCAAATTATCAGTAAAAATACATCCGCTGTCATTGGTTGTTATGGAATTCAACTCGGCCTGGTATCTGGTCACAGCTGAGTCCAATTACACATGTGCAGTGGAGATGTTGCTTGTTTGCACCTAGAGAACAATGCATTATCAGAAATAATCTATTGTTTTACAAAGATTAGTTCTCGAGTAGCTGATTACACAGATGAGCTATGCTAATTGCCTGCTTCATATTCATGTAGCCCAAGGGGCTTATGCTTTCAGTGTGTTAATGACATGGCCAATATGCTCCCACCATGCTTAGAGGATTAGAATATGATTGCTTTCTATTATTACTTTTTCTGTAGTATATAGCTGGTCCTGGGTGGCCTTCAAGTATTTTCTCATTCCAGTTAAGATTTCCAGTTTTTTTAAATTGTGACAATAGGACTTATATATGACATACCGTCAGTGCTATCATGATGTCTGAATGTCCTCAGGGATCCAGCTGGTCGATCAGGAGAAGAAACAGCGCAAAGTGTCCAGTGCAAAGAGGGCCCGGAGACACTGGCAGCTCCTCTACACCCTGGTCAACAACCCCTCCTTGGTGGGGACCAGGAAGCACTTCCAGTGTCAGACCACAGAGAGCTTTCTGAATGGAAGCCTCAACCGCAGCGCCAAGGAGGGGAGCAAAAAGGAAGCCGCAACCAAGGAGGCAGAGGCTGCTGCCGGCAACTGAATATGAAAGTGACCCTGATTAAGGATTGGTACAAAGTCTCTTCTGGTTTGGGGCGAATTCTACAGTCATATTGTTTGTCCACACCTACTGAAATAAGTGCACTTAAATAGTTCAGTGCCACATGTCGAGATATTCACCGAGCCTTTCCTGTCTGGAGATTGTGCGTCCACTTTGTGCTGTTAATGTTCCCCTTGGTTGTTTATATGTGAGGGCCACAGCCTCCGGCTGATGGGAAAGCTTGTGTGGCACTGATCTCCCATCTGAACACACTCGTGTGTCATTTTCAACACGTTTCTTTGCTTATTTGGGGATAGCACTCATTTGCTTTATGTTTCAACCTGTAGGTTAATCACATTTGTTTTCTAATATGTTGTTATTATTATCATATAGTGCACATAATGCAGATTTGTAAAACACGTGCATTCCACTGAAGCATCCCTTTTTAAAGAGTGTATCAATATGTAGAATATTTCACTATTTATGAATTTACAGAATGAGCTCAGACAGGTTAATACATTTATTTTTTTTCAATTGTACACATTTCGTGTAATTAACAATAACCTGTGGAATAGGAACTACCAGACAAATGAAACTGTGTTTTCTGTTTTATTTGTGGATCTTTAAGTCACAAACCACTTGCTGCTACCAGCGTTTTCATATTCTCTTTTCTGGTTTCTGATATTCACCAACATGACATCGTTTGTGTCTGCATTGACATTTAAAGTGCCCAATGTTAAGTGAAAATATGAACACCATCGAATTTTTCTTCTGATTACTGTGAAAATAAAACAGAAAATAAAGTTGTCTCTCTGTTCTCCAATTATTTGGGCTATATTATGGATATTATATATTATATATATTATTTCTAGAGTAAAAAAAAATTAAAACAAAAAACAAAAAGATCAAAGGGAGGCTTTGTGTTGATCATCGCTTTCAAACGCAGCAGTTTTTTTTCTTTCCCTTCTGCATGAATACACTCCAAAAACCCAGAGCCAGTCTATTTTTTTATATTATGTTATAAAGACAGCCAACCAAACTCCCATAATAAAAAAATACAGCGAACCAAACTCCCATAATAAAAAGGCATCAAATAAAGAAAACTCATAAAAAAAATGAATCGGGCAGAAATCTGAATCGATTCTTAACGTCAGCTGGTTGTATCAAATAGTATTTATGTTTTTATTATTCTTTCAGATAGATGAGAACAGAACTAAATTACATTTAGAAAATAATGTTCTATATTTTCCCCCTGAAACGTCTCAATCCGCATTTCAAAGACAAATCCAGAAAATAGTCTGTATAGTTTCATGTTTTATTAATTCCACTTACATAAAATGATATCAAAAAATCTTTAAAGGTCACGGGTTTCGTTTTTCGTTTCGTTTTACAACAGTTCACAAAAAGTCACTATATGCATCCAATTACAAGACAGTGAAGCCGCCAGACACAGTGCGCCCTTTAGTTGAGGCTTCATAGAAACTTTCCGTCGTAAAAAAAAGAATAATTTCAATTCACATGGCTTTACATCACAGGTTGACAGTAACATCTAAAGTCCTCTAGACTACACTAATAAAAACCACACAAGGAAATACGCGTGACATGCCATGGACACGTTCATTGTAAAAAGCGAGAGTAGGCTAATAACAAGCACCCGTAGATTAAGAGGTTAAAGTCGCACATTTTTAAAGCCTTACAATACGTCAAACAACATTTTGTTGGTAAATAACCTGGGATTTCTCGTTAAGCACAACACACAATTGAAAGTGAAATTTCCCTTTTTGGACTCACAGGACAGCAGGCAGCTCAGCACCGACAGCAAATATCTGCATCTAGTATCATTTAATCAAATATCATCATCCAAATCTGCGACAGGACGAGTCAAGTTGAGCCGGAGTGCCGACACCTGAGGAGATGGTAATTGGCCACTATGAGATTTGTTCTCATCCTTACACAGTTAAGAAAGAGCAATTGGTACCTGATGTCAGTTTGTTTTAAATGACTATAAAACATATGGCACGTTTTGTTTGCTTTTTTGTTCTCTCCGAAACGGTGATTTCTTTTTAATATATTTTTTGGGTTTTTTTTGCCTTCAATTACGCAAAACTCCGGCGAGCACCGCGCATCGCCGTTTGCACAATTTGTGCCCATATCTGTGTCTGTCCTGCAGAAAGGGAACATGTTGCTGCTTTCCTGACAGTTTTGAGGTCTTATAAAACTGTAGAAAACTGTGCTTGCATTGTATACTTATGTTGCTTATTTTAACCTTACAGTAGACTACAAATGTCACATGAATCAATTCACAATCTCAAGTGATTGACGGAGTACTTTCTGAGGTAAAGAAAATTAAAAGATCCACCTTTGTTTTTATGAGAAGCCAACCTTGTTCACGTGAAGTAATGGTGGGTGAGTTACCTGCTTGAATGTAGGCTACTTAAAAGTAAACAAAATGTACAGTATACTCGCAGACGTCAGTGGAGCTCAGCGGCTTGGCTGCTTGTAGTTGCCGTTGATCTCCTCCGAGATGTTGACTGCCTCTGCTCCCAGCGGTAATCTGTCACTGTACTCCGAGCCCATTTCAAACTCCTCCTGGTTGGTTTTGGATGAGGATCCGGGGATGGACTCTGTCACCACGCTCCCCTCAGCCTCTACGTCTCCTTCCTCTCCCTCGGCATCTCCCTCCCCCTCGCCTAACTCGCTCGGGTCGAAGGTTTTCTCTGACTCCACGAAAGACGCCCTGCGATCAAAGTCTCCAGTCATTTGTTTCTCCATCTGATCCGGATTCTGAGCCTTCATGATCAGCTTGTAGGTCTTCCCATGGTACTTGTATAACAAATGGCAGCAGGTGGCCCCCAGTAAGGGAACAGTGGCCAGACCCAGTAGGAAAATGCTGACAACCACGATGATAAGCAGGGAGGGGATTTTCTTCCTAGTTGTGAAGACTACTTGGACTTGGCAGTCCTGCCCCCCATAGGTGAGACAAAGTGTGTAATTGGTGCCAGGCTGTAAACCATGGAAGCGGTAGGCATTAACCCCCTCCTCTATATTGGACCACTGAACCATGGAGTGTCCATTACCTGTATTTACACAGAGGTAGAGCATGTCCAGGGTGGCCTTACTGGATGAGGACTGGTACAGACCAATGGCCTCTTTATTCACTGTTTCCTGGTTTTCAGTGTGACTGAGATGAAGGTTAGATTTGCTGCTGGGAAGCTGCAGCGGATTCAGCTGCACTTTGGCCTCCGTCTCTGATACTTCTAATGCAATAACACCAAAATCAAAAGTGTACTGCTTCAGGTCATCCAAGCTCAGGTTGAAGGCGTGGTTGGAGATGTGTTCACTGCTTTCTCTCACGCCACACTTGCTGGCAAAGGTGGGGTTCTTTGAAACGCCGCCGTCCTGCCCCGTGCCGACACTTTTGTCCGATGAACCTTCAGGACCGTCCTTTGTCTTTTCATCAGGCTTGGTCCAGTTGATCACATTGTTTTTGGAAATCTTGGGCTCTGCAGGCTTTTTAACGGATGGACGGATCTTGTCCACTGTAAAATCGAGCTTTGAGTTGCTGCCATGTTTTTGGGTGGCTGCCATTTCCACTTTAACATTGCTCTCTGCCTTACCTAACTCATTCACCGCAGAGCAGCTGTAATTTCCATCTTCCTTTTTACTCAATTGAGGGATGATGAGAGTGCCGTTTCTAAAGACGAGGAATCGATTGTTGGTTGTTTTATCATTAATTGGCACATCATTTATCTCTCCAGTGGAGGGCAAGGGGAACAGATAATTCTGATTTCCTGCAGTCACCTCCCAAATGACCTGTGGTGTGGGGCTCCCTTTTGTCTCACAATTTAAAATGACCATCGAACCCTCATAGAGCTCTGTGTTCTCAATGTTGGGCTGATGGGTAATTGTGACAGTAGGGGCCTTACAGTCCAGTTTGGGAATCGCTGTAACCATTGTGCCATTCAGATGTTCAGGGGCATCACATAAAATGGAATTTGGATCAGGGACAGAAATCTTGGTTGTCGTGATCCAATCCCTTAACCACTCCAGGCTGCAGGAGCATATGAAGGGGTTGTTAAAAATCTGAAGGTGGGACATGGAGGAGAGAGCACTGAAGGTACCCTGCACAATGGTGGTAAACTTGTTGTTGTTGATGCGGAGCGACCTCAGGTCTTTCAGGGTGGAAAAGGCGTCCTTTGGAAGGCTCACCATCTCATTGTTGTTCATTTTCAGGAGCTGCAGGGCTGTGAGGTTGTGCAGATCCTCCCATGGAAAGTTCACAATTTTGTTGTGGCTGATGTCCAGGTTGCGGAGCTGGATCAGACCAGCCAAGGTGTCTGCTTCTATAGTAACTATCTCATTGTGGGCCAGCCAGAGAGAGGAGACCTGTGTAATACTGATGAAGCTTTTACTTTTCAGAAATTTGATCTTATTGGCAGAAAGGCTCACGGTGGTAACATTGGTGGGGAAACCCACAGGTACTACCAGCAGGTCTTTGTAAGCACAATCAGCAAACTGGTGGGCAAATTTATCCTGGCAGCTGCAGAGCTCTGGACAGCACTGCACAATGCCAACCACAGTAGTCCAAAGGGCAAGGAGCTGCAGGAGCTGTCTCGCCATTTTCTGCACCTGCAAGCAGCAATTACCAGACATCAGCCCAACGTCCAATTTTTATCAGACATTCACATAACATTATGTCCATTATACCAGCGGAAATGCACTGTGGAAGCTTTTACATCTTATATCCATTTAGACATGTTTTACTGGGTAGGCTATGCTTTTCAAGGGGAATCAAAGCTCTTTAATGCAGCTTACAATTGCATGACAAACTCATAAAAACTAAAAACATCCCAGATGAATACTGCTGCTGCTGTCATTCCATCTAGTTTAAAGAATCAGCAAATGTTCCTTTTGTTTCGTATGGCACTTTAACCATATGCACTACACAAAAACGACATAGATTTTTTTTTTGAAGGAGTTTTAGACAACTTACGAATAAATAAAAGCAAATATGCACAAAGCCTATGCTGTGTGTCATATTTTCAGCAATTTCAGGGTCAGGTGGTCTCCTGCTCTGAGCGCGTTTCCACAATCCGATGCGGAATAACTGGCGCATTAAGGTGATCAGACCTTTGATTTTTGCAGCTAATTAAAAACATACTTTTAGCAAGAGTTCAATTGCAATATTGCCATTATCAGTTTACATAGAGACTAGGCTATAGCTTTTTGCACTCGTGAACAGATGCCCTTGTGATTCATCGGAGTTGCCTACAGGGCGATGTTGTTTCACCTTATCTTAGATCTGGATGCTTCTTTTTTCATCTTTTACGCCTATAGTAACTGCCCCATTAACTACTGAATCGTCTTACCTGTCCAATGTTAACTTCAATTCCTGTGTGTTATTTATCACTTCCTGAAGTTTCCAATCCTCTGAAACAAGTTTAAGGTTCGAAAAAAACTCGAGTCCTCTTAGGTTGCGGATCCTTTCACATGACTTTTGCAGACATCGACAGCGTTGATGAAGGGCGGTGGAGGGAACATTTTTCCCGGTGAGTCGCTGTTGCGGTCCGAAGGCGCTTTTTTTCCTCCAGCGAGTGTGGGATCCACTGCGCGTTCCCGACGCCGCGAAGCGAGAAAAGGAACCGTGAACGCGCAGCCTCTCCCATCTCTCTCATCACTATTAAAGATACAGACGCTCCGGGTCCTCCACCCTCAAAGAAAATTCATAATTTAGGACCTGATGTTTAATTTATTACCCCGACCCAAGCCATAATCTTTGACCTCATTCGGTTTGGCTGCAGCCTATTGTCTTTAATTAAAGGACGTAGACAAGAGTTTCCAAACGCACTTAGATTTGTCCTGCGACTAACAGCCTACAGACACAATTTTCAGCACTGCTGCATTAAGAAATTGTCTTTAATATAAAAACAATAACAACAACAACAACAACAACAACAAAAACCAAAAGACCAAAGGCTGAATTCAGATGAATCCAATAAGAGAAAATACCCCAAATCTTGAACCAGATCATGTGCAGATAATTTGATGGCATTTAATTATGTTATTTGACGCCTAAATTGATTTGCACGATTTAGTGAACGTGTTACAACTGGAAGTGGAATACAAAGCTAGTAGAAACCGCTTTAAGGTAAATCATAAATGTGTTATTCTTAATGTTTTGAAACGGAAATATTCTCAAATGCGCACATGTAATCCGCTGGTTTGTTTTGAATATATGTGGTCGATTTTTACTTTAAGCCTATTTTTTTAATAAACATCATTAGTCATAATTGTTCCTTAATTATTCAGCCAGTGTAAGTATCTGAAGAGACTTGTTTGCTGCTCAAATACTGCCATCGTCTGGTGTTCTGTAGCATGAACTGCGTCAGTTCAAACAGACCACTTGGCCATAATGCATAGGCCTAAATCTACACTATCTAATCACTAAGAGAATATTTAATGAATCTAAAGACCCACACCCTGCCTTTAGACATGGCTGTGGTCCTTAATTTGTATAGTCCATAGTTCATATTTAGCTTTCTTAATTTATAGCTTGGTGGCCCAATTTATTCTTTTTTAGATCAATTAGATCATTATATCTGATGTTGTATTATAACCCTTGGACAAAGTTTAGGACTTCAGTGTAACTAATGACTGTTCATTGTGTGTTACATTGTAATTCATTATTGTGATATTTCTGTTACTCGCTGTCACTGATATAGAACACACACGCAAGAAGTGTAAACTTGTGCGGCCTTCGACAAGAAACCTCTGAAGTGTCTTCTGGTGTATTCTTATTACCATCACAATCATTTTTGGAAGAAACTCACTGGTTTGACTGCTGAAGCCTTATATAAGAATATAATTCCTTTATTGTCATTGTACAGAATACAATGAGATGTGGAGTGCTACTCCTGATCAGTGCAATAAAAAGACACGGGAAAAACCCCACATAAACAAAACAACTTCAGCAAACAAACATCCACAGCCGACAACACATGGTCTAAAATAATAAAAAAATATTTATATTATTTTATGAATAAATAAGTAAATATAATGTAAGTTTGCACTACAACAAGAGTATGTATTGCTCAAGAATAAATATAAGTATTGCACTAGTATGAATGTAATTATTGCACTAGAATAAATGTCATCATTGCACAAGATCCAGTAGTTTTGTCCACGAAAGACCATCAACATATTACAGCATATTAATCAACTTTGGAATTGAAGGGAGGAATGATTAAGTTAACACATTTTAAATGTATAAATGGGCATGTGAGTATGGTTTTAAGACAGATGTGAAAAAATGGGACCGTATCTTTTAATACTTGGTGTGGATGCCATGGATGTGTGTTGGGGTTTGATAGTCAGTTCTGTTAAACAACAGTGACCTCTGCTGTCAAAAGACTGTTATTACAGACACAATATGTATAATTCTTGTACTTGTAGTAAATTATACAATACTAGTACAGAGCCCATGGAAAGGCCGATTGCTTGGCCTGTGGTATTGCTGCTTGTAGAATTCATCAAAACCAAATTGTACCTCAAAATTACTTACAGAAGGACCCCACACCACTAGCCTAGGCTACAGACTTACAGTGTAGGCTACGTCTACATCAGAGGAAGACATTGTAGGCCTACCTACTACTGTATTTACCTGACAGAGAACGGGGCAGATTCAGAATGTAATCACAAAATATCACAATGAAAATGTGGAGTAGGCTAATCAGACATTAGCATCATGGATTTATGGCAGTGTGCACATATCTGCATTCATCAACCACCAGAACTGGACCATTTGTGTGTGGGTGTGTGTGTGTGCGCGTGCAGAGAGAGAGAGAGAGAGAGAGAGAGAGAGACGGTGTTGTCTCGTGTTGTAGCCTATGGTCGTTAACAAATTTAACATTTCAGCAGAGGTGTTCATTTCCATACAGGTTTAGTGGCATTGACGTTAACGGAAAAGTATGGATTTGATCGCGGGGGTATTTTGATGACGGTAATGTTATTAGTGTTGTAAGTTAGCAGTAGACTTAATTAGCCCGACCCAGGGTGCTGTGTCTGCCCGGTTCAACTCTGAGATGTGTCGCATTGCAGAGCGCTGTGAAGGAATAATCTCCGAGATTACGTTATGTTCGGCCAGCTCACAGCAATTTAATAGATATAAATGCATAATAAATGCAGGAAAAGAGTCAAAGGCTGTAACACCCCCCACCCCCCCACTGTTGTAAAGCGTTCTGCATGTGGCATCTGCGTGTGATGTGCAGGTTACCTTCCTCCCAAACCCGGACACATACATACAGATACGTCTGGCTTTATTAGATAGATAGCCTGCCTATGTGGCATCACGCTCTGTCTGCCACTTGTTGTCTGTGGTTGTTGTTTTGCATGTGTGGGATTCTGAAACGTCCTTAAATTTGGGAATTGTCGTCTGTTTATTCAAAGTCAAAGACAGTCCAAAGTAGTGCTACTTTGCAAATATTTTGTGGGTCTGAGGTGTATTTCACATTTTAGCTGCCAAAGATCCGCTGCTTTCTTTGACCCTCTCTGTCTCTGGTCCTGCGCTTTGCAGTGTGAGAGGGGGAGTGGCCAGCGGCTAGAGGCGGCAAAAGCCAATGTGTGCTTCTTTTACCAACGATATATTTTGCATTTCTAATCCAAACAACGTCAAACTTGGCACTGCAATTACTCGTGCCCATAACAAGACACCTGTCAAGTTTAAAATCCATCAGACTAGCGGTTCTAGAGATATGCGCATAACACACACACAGACAGACAGACAGACGTTCCTGCAATTGATAGATAGATATTCACTCATGTTTTAGATAATGTTTTTTTCTGTATTATGTTGTTCATTGGAACATGTAGTACAGTTTGTTTTTAATCCTCAGGGTGGGGATCCAGCCATGAACCATGACTATTGTTTCCTTGCTTAGAAAAAAAAAAAAGTTTGTTTTTGTTCCATGATTTCCTTTACTTTCAGTAGACTTTCCTTTTCCTGAGGCACAACAGGAAAACATGGAGCTGTAAACTGTCGTCCAAATCGTCTGGGGACCAAGGCCTACTGGGGCGCATATCAGAGCACAGCAGAGACCAGAGAGTCACCATATCTCACAGTTTAGACTGCAGTTTGGCGCCATCCATTCTCAGAGCTGCAGTTAAGACAGTTAAGAGATTTTGGCACTTTAAAAATAGGCTTCAGCTTGAGCAGAGATGGTCTGGATTTAATTAAACAGGGTGGCTCAAACAATGGCTCATGTAGACACCACAGACCTATCATGAACATTTTTTTGACATGTCCAACTGAACTGTAACCCTTCTCAGCAGCCAACAACAGTCTACAGGTCAGGAAACACCGGAGGCTCTGAGCTGTCATGGCAGGTGCCGGTCTGCTCCGGCTTAAGTGACCTGACATCAAAACACATGTACAGTTGGTGAATCATCTCTAGTCATGCTAAGCCCTACACCCATGGGTGGATTACTGAACGCGCCTACCAGGACTAAGTGCCCAAGGGCTCAAGTCCGAGCCTCTGCGTGAAGCCGCTGTTATTGACTCTGCATATCTTGTTGCATGGTCAAAGTGCCTAGTCATTAATGTCAATAACAGAGCCCCAAAAGTCTTACTGAAAACCTGAAGGAATAGCCTAAACATTCACTTTGAAGATGCCACAAGAAAGAAACCATCATGGTACGTTTTAAGTGAGTGTCCATCCCCTCAGTTTTATCAATAGGACTTTACAGGGGATGAGTACTATATGCAATATGGGCCCTTCAACTCTGTGAGGAGATATCCAAATAGCAAGTGCTAAACAACAGCCTTGTGGTGTAGTGTCATAATCGGCCTATGACTACACCGCTAGGAAAATAAAACAACAGTTCACACAGAGCCGCCTCTTTCTAGAGTGACTGTGTTGTAACCTAAGATGGCAAACAAGTGACATTATTGGTGGTTTTGGTGGAGCCTTGTAGAACACATTATATATTACTTCATATGTGAAGTCACTGTTGTGTGGAAAGACAACATTTTTCCTGAACTGAGGATGACAACCCAACATAACAGCAGGGTTTGGCCACAAACAAGAGAGCTAGCACGCCTAGATGACTGTGCTTCAAGATTTTTTTTCTCAACTCACTAACATAAAAAAAATCTCAGATTATTTTTGTATCAGGTGGCAAAGTAGGTCAGGTGAAAATCAGATTTGACTGTGATGTAGATGTGTAAGGTTCATCTTAGATGACAGAAATATAAACAGCAGAAGAATTCTAATGAAGCTTTTAACTACTTCATCTGAAAGAATATCTGGACATGAATACAGGATTTCCACATGGGTGGTTGTGGAGTGATGGCTGGAGGGATACAGGGTAGTTGTGTTTAATTTTCTTTCCTTGTATAAGCAAGATGGAGTCACTTTGTCGTCATTAGCAGGGTTCAGACTTTAGATCCAGGAATAAGACAGATTAAGCTAAAGATCTTTAGTTGTTGCCTGTCCTCTGATCAGTCTGCACATGGTTTACTGAGTGCCATGTCTGATGAAGGCATGACCTACTAAGGACGAATAAACTACCTTCTTGAAACCACTTATGAGTGGATCGAAGAGAGACGTGACTACGAATCCTTCTTTTTCTTCTGTATTCTTTTTAATTTGAATGAGCAGGAAATCAATCTTATGTACTTACTGTACATTTTTAGGGAGCATTTTCAAATAATCATCATACAAAATTACTTTTTTTGAAATTATAAGGACACAATGTTGCTTGCACGTATAACAATCTCCAGTATGAAACAAAATATGTTGTCAAAATACTATTAACTTAATAAATATATTTAGCTTAGTTGTTTTTTTAAACATTTTAAAGAATAATTTGTTGTTTAAATTAAGACTATGTAAATTGAATCCGTAAGCAATAAAACACAACCTTGCTTAATTCAATACACGCAGGATTTGCTGCTACAGCCTTAAGAGGTCTGAACTGACCTTTTGGTAGCTTTTAGTTGCTAATGTTAGCAGACTTTAGCCAGATATTGCTCGATAATGGTCATTACTAAGCCTGTTCTCTGACTTTTATCTACTCTTGCTGGTGTTGTACTGTTGTAATTATCACTTGTGGCAACAGTGGCTACTGTTTGACAAAAGTTACATAATCTCACTTTAATATAAATAACTGACTGGAAAAGTAGCTTATATAAAACTTCAATGTCACAAGTGAGCACACTCAGTAGATGCAAAACTATCACCTTCAACAACCAACTCAAATCTGTTCTGCTTCAACTGTTTTGTGGGACTAATCTCCATTGCTCACACTGCAGCTAATATTGATGTGTTTCTCTTTGTCAATGCAAAAATATATGTTGTGTTATTCAAACAAATTTACTTTTTTGTCAACATTGAAGTGAAAATGAAACAAGCTCGCTACTTTTCAACAGGGAAATTCAGGGAGGGTCCCTGGCTGCCTCCACCCTTCCCATAACAATCTCAAACAAATAATCTGTCAGCAGTGCACTTGAGTGGGGCACAGAGGGAATTTACACAGGAACTTTACTTTTTTCTGACCTCTAATCAAACCACAGATCAAAAAGCTGGCCTCAACATGTTCACGCACTACTACTCCATCACACCTACTTACTCTCTGACCTGAAGCTTTTGCACTCATCATCATAACATTTTAAAGGTGTGCTTTGGTTTGGATTGAGCTCTTGTTAAAAGGAATTCCTTCAGATTTCTTCTTACACCTTCTCTTTTTCCCCTTACTCACTCTAAGTACTCAATGAAATACATTTACACATTACAGTAATTCACGCAGGATGCTGAAGTCATTGACTGATCATCAGCTGATCCCAACAAACACCTATTGGGCCCCTCAGATCAATCAAGCTGTGTTCTGCTCGTTGTGCTGCTTTCTCCCTCCATCACACCAACCTCTTCGTATTCTGGCTTCTCTTTTAAAAAGAAACTTGGCTACAGCAGTGTCCTGTTGACTTGAAAACCTTTTTTTTTGTTTTTTTTTGCCAAACACAGCTGTGTGACCGCTTGCACAAATAAGGTGTTAGGTTCTGAGCAGTGTGTGTCCTGCCGGTGTTAAAATGGATTTCCTTTAATGCTTCCTGCGTCCTGGCCTGAGAGCAATGGCAAGGACAAAGGGTCTGGGGATTTTGATGTTAGATTTTCAAACATGAGATCTGGAACGGCAGAAAAGCTTTTCAAAGAGAAAGGAGTGTAACGTTTAAATAGTCATTTTTGCGGATGCACCTATCTGAAAATCCCCAACACTGTTACAGCCAGTCCAAGGGTGATCCATGCTTTCTGCTGCACCACAGCTGATGCATCAGTTGTTCTGACAAAGGAATTGCTTCTGTCCGTTTTTTCATTTGTATCTGGGATCATCTGCTCTGTAAGCTGATACGTTTTCACCACTTTAGTGTAGTCTTTCTCTTTGGAAATACACTTGTAGCCGCCATAGTTCTCTTGTGCCATGTTGGGGATGAGGTGCAGGCAGTTAGACTGCATTTGCAGACAAGGGCTGCTCTGGCCTCTATGCTCCCAGGTGTAAACAGCGTGGTAAGAGTCTATAGGACAGGAGAGATAGAAAGAGACACCCAGTGGGACAGAGTGAGCTGTACTCAAATCCACTGGTGATGGTGGAGCCGTCTCCCGTTTGGTCCGGTTTACTTGTTTTTGTTCTACAAGAATAAAAAGAAGATACAGTGGGATGGAATGAAAAGCTTTTGAGCCCTTAGCAAGTGTGTATGAATAAGTGTCATCATTAGTTACCTTCTACTGATGTAGGACACACAGTTCTGTTCCCAGAAATGATATTTTGAATGCCCCCACTGAAAACAAAAACATAACAGATGTTTCAACAAGTGCATTTCTTTATGAGAAATTAATGACTTTGATGTTGCCCCGGTGATCAATTTTCAAGTGATCAAGGTTGACTTTCTTAAATAAATGCTCATCTTTGCATCAACATTTCTTCTTTCTTAGATAATTTTTTGGGCTTTTCATGCAGCCTTTCATTTTTGACAGGACAGGTGTGAGAGAGAGAGGGGGAAGACATGCAGGAAATTGTCACAGGTTGGATTCGAACCCTGGACCTCTGCGTGAGGCATAAACCTCTCAGTATATGTGCACCTGCGCTACCACTGACCAACCCGGCCACATCAACATTTATTCTTATCTTTTGCAGAAAGGTAATTTTCAGAAGAACCTGCAGAGAGCAGCTATTTCAATATTGTTGGCTGTAATATGTTGTAATATGATAAGGCTTTGCACAGTATAAAAAAAGTCTGCTAAAGTTGAATGCAGTCCACATTCCACTTACGGGACAGTTGGGGTACATCCAAATGGCGTCCAGGCACAGTACGGGTCCCGGGCCAGAACACAATCTGCACAGGACTTATTCTCCTGACATTTCTGGAGATCCATGATAGAAATCTTCTCCGAAAAACCCACCACTAGTCTTTTCTGAGCAAAGGTAAACAGAAACATACCCTTGGGTGCAGTGCAAAAAGCTGTAAACACAACACTGACATACAGTATTATGACCATACAAAGTTACTATGGGGAACATGCTAGAAAATAATCGGCAATATACACACCCAGCATATATGATTCACGAAAGCACTTGGAGTTATGTTTCTGATGCACCGGTATGTAAGTCTCATATTTCTTTTACCTTTTAGCTCTGTTTTGTTCTCAACCAACTAATAAGGGAAATTCTTGTCTCTCTCTGCTGCTAAATGCTCCACTAATCGCTAATTTTGCCTGTCTGCTGTTAGGTGCTGGGCAGGAGCATACAGTTGGTTTTTTAGAGCTTTTATGCTGAAAATAGCTGCCTGTTGCGGCTGGAAATGAGGTTGATGAGAGCTGTAAGACTGAAATAAAACAGTGAAGCTGCGGGACGTCACGATAGATACTAAAACTCTCTATAAAGCTGAGGGAATCTCCAAAGTCAGGTAATAATTCTCTGTGGATTTGTTACTATCAGTGACCCCTTTCACATTGCATAGTCATTTAATATAAAAAAATGATTAGTGCAGCTTTAAAATATTTAAATGACATTTCCATGTAAAAAATATTTTTGACCTAAGGGCAGTGGCTGACAAAACACAATGCATTGCATTTTAAATACCTTTTTGGAGTCCAACTTCATTGATTGTATGGCTGAACGGCTGGAGAGTTGCGTTTCAGAGATGATAAAAGGTTCTGACCCAGCCTCTAAGACTTTATGGATCTTTCCAGAATCTGTTGAAACAGCACAGCAGCATTTTATAGAGTTGCTATTTTGGGAGTGATACTGTATTTTTAGCCCATTGTTGCTCACAGAGATTACAGACAGTGCATGAATACAAGCCAGATCAACAAGCAAACACACAAGGGCATAAATAGCTAAACAAAGTACTGAAGACCAGAACATACCAGTAGCCAGAAGCAGAATGTTATACATGCGCTGGTCTGCTGCCTCGACTCGGTCCACAGCTATCTTGGTGTAGTTGTGGCTGCTTATATAAAATGGAGCTCTATAATGCACAGAGTGAACCCAGTCAGTCATCTCTGGGTAATCCTTCACCATATTGACAGTGGCCAGTGGCAGGGTCCTGCTGTTTTTTACACACTGAAAAATACATAGGCACAACATTTTTTTTAGTTTTTTTTTATTATTTAAAAATAGTTTGTATACTGGAGGAAATGGAAACATAAACTGAATGTTTGTCTACACTCAGGATACACAATTCTAACATCTTCCGGTACACAAAACTGAAGGCATTTCAAGTTGTATAAAAACAAACCAGATAAACATTTCCTAAAAGCTATAAGCTGCATAGATGGAAGGCACAGGACGTGTTGCTATGCGTTTACAAGAGATAGCAACAGGACAAGAGGAAATTCTGCAAATCTATTTTAGATTCTCAGCTACAAGGGTGATGGGAATAAAGACACACATCTTCCACGTTTTCACCCATTTATGTAACATGCCTGTGGGTTTTTTTTACCTACAACCTTACTCATGGAATGTGATAAACACTCCCCACAATAAATGTGAGTGAGGCCAATAAGATGGTTGGACATAAAAACAAAACCCTTCAAGGAACTATTCAGTCTCAACACAGCAACATAGCAACAAAACAAATGTTACCGTTCCTGGCCTTGGTTTGGGAATGACTTCGTTGTAGCCCTTGAAAGTTGAGTTCTCAAATATTTCTTCAATCATTCCAATTGAATAGATGCACACTGCTGTGGAGTTCCTAGAAGAGAAATAAGATAACTAATTCAAGATTCAAAATCCTTTATTAATCCCACAATGGGGAAATGCACACTGTTGCAACAGCAAGGGATAAGTAAAATACGCAGATTAACAAACAATAATAAATATAATTAAAGAGAATACATATTAAAATAGTAAAATGTATTTACATTGCTAACTGAAGTTAGCATACCAAATACTAAATTACGGTGCGGTACTCACAAAATGGAACATTGATGTAAACTTTGTGTATCTGACAGAATATATGATAAACCCTCCATTACACTTAGAGATATGTATCCAATTTCCAGATCAGGCATACAGGCTTACAGGGGCTTGGTCAAACTGTAGAAGGGCATCTCCCTTGGCCATTCAGCTTGATCCACTTAAGGACTAAAAGTCAGGATAGCTATTTTTGAGCATCCTCCTTTAAAATATGTATCTTTTGTAAGTCCCCCAACCTTATAGAAGAGCAATACTACATTTCTGGAACACCTCTTTAAGTACACAAAGTATAATCATGAAAATGTGTGCATCTCCTAATGTGAGACTAAAAGGAATGGAATGATGTTATGTGTGGCTCTGATCTTAATGAATGGAACCTTGAATAAAAGGGTAGAAATAGTAAATGATGTCTCATTAAAGGTGCTCTAAGCGATGTTGGTAGATGTTATTCTTGTTGACGTTCAAAGTATTTTCAAACAAAACAAGACTATCTCGCCCCTCCCTCCTCTTCATCCCGTCCCCTCCCCCTCCCTTCCATGCTTCAGCGAACTAACCCCCCCAACCCCCACCCCAAATCCTTCTTGTCGGTTATTGGCTGAACGCTGGAACGCACGGTTTGTTATGTTTTTGTGGTCCAGGTTGGCCACTTTGTTTTTGTTGGCATTTGTGGACCCTGGTGTGTCTACAGAGACCATGTTTTTTTTTTACGGTGTGTTAAGGGGATCGGCATCTCGCGGATAGTGAGGAGAGGTTTGCTGTATGTGACAAAAAATGCTGTAGCCTAAAAAAAAATCGCTTAGAGTACCTTTAAACCAGATCTGCATGTGGCCAAGCCACTCTCCTCTCCTGTGTTTGTTATATATAGATGTAGTAAGTCAAAGCCAACAGCCCAGGGTTAGTTTTGTCTCCATGGGTAAAAAAAACAGAACAAAATGCTGAGCTTTCAATTTCAAGGGAGAGCCACTCTGTGTTAACCTGTCAGCGTGTCGCTCATGTTGTTGCGTAGCTACTGCTGATAATAAAGGAAGGGAAAGTGCCTAACCAGCTGCTTGTGAAAAGGGCATAGACTCTTGTGTCATGCCAGTCCTCAGCGTGCATCACATAAATGTCTTGGAGTCGGTTGAAATACAGCGACTCCTCTGGAAACCCACAGACAAGCCGCGCTTTGAGGAAAGATGTCCAAATGTTTTGGAAGAATCTTTTTGATCCGCCTTCATCAACCTGCAAAATGACACCAATAAATCACATCGGGAAGTTTTCTTGCAAACTGAAATTCATCAACCAAGGGTTATTTGATAGGACTGTCGTTACATGGGCCAGCTTTTGTTTGGTTTTGCACAGATGTCAAATAACAAGGGTGTTGAAAAGATTATATTTCACCACAGCAGCATGCCAGGTTAATTCATAGAGGATGAGGAAGGATGAGGAAGCCTGACTCAGCGGTGCAAGTAGTGGAAATGAGACCACAGTGCTGCAGATGGTTGCACTTAACTGCATTTATTATGTGTGTGCCTTTGTCAAAGCCTGGCTTTATATTCCAGTAACTGCTGGATATCACTCAGCTTTATTACCAGCTCTCTTTGTACAGTGCAAGTAAATAATACATTTCCTACAAGGATATCATTTTATCCATGATGACAGCCTGAACCCTCAATACGGGCATATCAATATAAATGGCTGGCCTTAACCATTGTTCCTGGAATTAACATAGATTAAAATCAGCATCAAAGCTGCTTTGAATGACGGTGGTCTTTCATTTCCTTTGGCAAATTCAGGAGGGGTTACTGTAGCAGACACAGCCGACACTCTCATAGAACATTCAATGTCAATATATTCATTTTGATGCTACATTATAAACCAAATGAAAAAGACTTTGTTCTGTTTGGTTGATCTGTTTCCATTCACGTGTACAGTCAGTTTTAAAGTTCATTCTTGACCTTAGAACCAACAGTTGACAAAATAATCTCACCTCAAGATCCATTTAGTGGGTCCTTTGGAGCTTTTGATCGTATTACACAACCTTCATCAATATTTCACATTCTTAGGCTGAAAAGCCCTGCTCGCACCCTCCAACGGCCAGGCTCGTCCTTTCATCCAACCAAACAATAGTATCACATTGCCATCGCCTATCTTGTTTGAATATCGATACTAGTATAAATTTGACTGAATTGGTTTTGGGTAATTTGATGTGGCAGTCTAGTAAGATGAGAACTTCACTGAAGCCAAGTCCACTTCAGTGTCCAGCGTACCTTACAAACTCTGGCAACCCTCGATATCCAGGGGTCAGCCTCCCGGTTGTGATCAGAGTTCTTTTCACGGAAAAAGATGTAGATTTTCTCGTTGTCAGGGTCTTCCCTACGCTTCACCCAGGACGCAGAGATGAAGGTGGGCTCTGTGAGAGAAGGAGGTGTTTACCAAACTGCTTCACTGTTTACAGTACAGTGCTCTGCCAACAACAATATTTGGCATAGTGGCCTGTGACAATAAGCTTGGTATGTGAGACCAAAACAAAATGAAAGTGCACTGAGGAGTGGACAGAACAATTAGTTAAGGAGTTGAGCACGCTCAGAACAAACTGATACTAATCAGGTGCATCATTTTCATACAAGATAAAATATTATTTATTGTTGCTGATTTGCCCTGTTGTATTCATCCTACATTATAAATGGACTTCAGTCATTTACTCACCTGAGACCCAGTTGTCATACATCCAGACATTAGTTCTGCTGCCAGCTTTCCTTCTGAATTGTAACGAACTTCCATCAGCATTCAAAGGTGCTGCTGAATATAGATCCCCCTCTAAAAATAGCAGAGAGACATAAGTAAGTAAGTAAGTCAATTTTATTTGTATAACAGGGGAGGCAAGACATTCCACAGCCTAGGAGCCACTGCTTGGAATAATCGATCCCCTCTAGTTTTAAACTGAGTGTGGCGAACCACTAATAGCCTCTGACCTAATGACCTCAGACTACGGGTGGGAGTGTGAAGCTGTATCATATTAGAGAAAGGGGGAGGAACTTGGCTGTGCAAGGCTCTAAAAGTAAGGACCAGGATTTTAAATTGAATTCTATACTGGACTGGTAACCAGTGAAGTGATGCTAAAACAGGTGTGATGTGTGCTATTTTGTTAATGTGAGTTCTGAACAGCCTGGAAATGGTACAGCTCCTTCTTACTCAAAAAGGTAAAAAGACTGTAGTATCTGGACTTCTAACGGACTGTTACAGTAATCTAAACGAGAGGAAATGAAAGCATGAATGATCATCTCCAACTCACCCTTTGACACTAGTGTTCTTAATTTGGAAATATTCCTCAGTTGGAATAAAAAGTTTCTAACTAATTGTTTAGAGTGGTGCTCCAAGGACATGGCTGAATCAAAAACAACACCTAAGCTCCTGAGCCTAAGTCACCAATATGCTGCTTTATATGAGGGATTCTATGAAAACGAGCAAAGATGTTAAATAATTGAGTGCCAACTCTTCTATTACACATGACTTGATGTGGTTACATAAGTCTGCAACCCTGAGTCACATTTTTAAACCTTCAAAAACATGGGCTAATGTATGGTTGTACAAAAAGCTATATATATCATACCTACTGTGAGGCATATGGAGTTATGTCTGTACACGAACGGAGAGATGCCAGTCCCCTCATAACTCTCCACTATTTCATGAGACTGGTTGTTCACTGAAGAAAACTGTAGAATGAAAGTCAACACAATATTGTGCTAAGTTAGTTGTGATGGAAAAGTATCAAAACACCAGCCATCCAACACCCTACTGAAATTACAGACAGGGTGCTAATTCAAGTTTAATCAGAACCACAGCCGTGACACCAAAAAGCTCCATGCTTTAATCAGCTTTGCCCTGATGTTTCCGGAAAAATAAACTAGCCACAATAAATGCAATATGTCTGACTGAGTGACATCAACACATATAAACACTCACAAGCTTCCAACACTGTGGTTTGTGTCCATTTGTTCCACAGACAAACAGGCTGTCCTGAAACTTCTCGATCACAGTGATGACATTTGCACATTGGCCCTACAAATACAGAGACTGTTATTGCCAAGTCATCACACAGAACTGATCATGTTTTTCATTTTAAACATCAATTATTTAGCAAGTCATTTCTGATCACATAATCATCATTCTCTAGTTACTAACCTCTTGGCAGTGGGTTTTCAGAGGAAATGTCTGCAGGGGGACATCAATTGGTGGATAAATTAACATAGTTTTCACTTGAGGATAGTTTCAAATTAGACATTATAGGAGAAAAATGAACATTTCAAACATTATCTAATCACTAACTGACCCAAAAAGAATGTTGAACTTAAAGCGCTGCTTAAAAGACGGGCATTTTTGGCGATGAGGCATGTTTGAAATAGCTGGATGATAGATAAAAACGAAAAATCTGAAACCCACTTTAGGTTCTTACTCATGTATCCTTTCTCAGCCAAAAACATTTCTACTCAAGATAAGATAATGCCTTCTTAAATAGCTCCAGCTGTTCCTGCCACAGACTGGCATCCATTAGTGAAATGAAGATCTATATCTGTCTTATGGTCAGAACCGAACCACTTTTCCTCTTCTTTCTTAGAAAACTATACCATTATCTTATTATTAATTAATTATTGCAGTCTGATTAACAAAAGTCTCTGACTTTTCTGGATTATTATAAAATAGAAACTTCTGTATTTCACCCAGGTCTGTTTGTGACATGCATTTCACCAGCAGCAGTTAGTAAGCAGCTTCTCTTGAATTTACATGTTAGGTGGCTTTGAAAAGCCATATCTGTCAGCGAGCACTGCCAGACACACTCCTGCATGCAAACAATAGCTCTGTGACAGCCATCTGCTACAGTAACATCTAATTAGGACCCCAGCTGCATCACAAACTCCACTGTCACCGCCATGAACCACACAGAAATCAAGCTGGGAGCCCGTCAATAAACCATTAGATGAAGAGTATACAGACAAGTACATGTATAGCAGGTGATAAATTAACACTAAACAAAATGAAAAGATCAATTCAAAATCTATAAGTTCAGAAACACCCACCTCTATAATATGATAGTCATCCACATCAAGTTTCAACACAAAATCAGTACCTCCAACGTACATCTCCTCATAGTCATCATGATAGAAAAAAACACTGTGGTTCTGAAAGACCTGGTATTCAAATACATCATTGATTATATCTGAGGAAAAGAGAAGCATCACATTAATATATTTTATATATATGGCTATATGGCTATATGACCCGTAGGCTATGGATTAGAAGGTCAGTTTAAACCATATAGGCATACTGTATCGTGCAGCGACATCAAAGGTTGTAGATCTACCCGTAGTGTCAGAGTACAGTTAAACTAAACTGAACTAGATTTTAGCGGGTTCAAACAGTATTTGAAGACAGGATTAACTATGTAACTGTCTTTTCTAAACATCTACACCGAGGTGAACGTTACCTTTGCTCAGAAGTCTGGGATTATTTTTAGATCCAAGAGTCGGGGAATTAAGGACAAGTGGAAAATCGACAGCAAGCCAAACAATGAAAACAAATCGCTTCATTTTAGTCCTTAAAAGGGTAAATATGTCCTTCTCCCTGTTCGCAGAACGACGACCTTGTAAAAGAGCAGACAGGTGCTTATCTAGCAGGGAGGTAGCCTAGCCTCTGCAGTCTGATCTACTCCGCTTTCCGACGCGCACATCCCTAATGGACTGCAGTCAAGCCAGCCTCCACTTCAAAATGAGCGGTCAAACTAGCCACCCCTATATTTCGCGGTGCGCGTATACACTTGCTATTACGGTGAGACCGTCAAAACTAAAAACAGGGAATTTTCCGACGAAGGCAATTTCCCATTCATTTATTCTGTCTGTCTGTCTGTCAGAAAGGGAGAAAGAAAGATTTTAGCACACCTCACAACAACCTGTCATTGCATGATATGCTGAATTCCAAAATAAGAGCCCCCCCAAAACTCATATATACGCTGTTTTGTCTACACATTCAGAAAATTATAAAAATAAAAGTCCTAGCTTCCACAGACCAATTTCACATCAGATGGATAGGACACCTTCTCAAGGTGTGATCTACAATGTTTCAGGAAATTCTGATGTTGTTTTCCAAAATAAGAGCCCCCCCAAAACTCATATATAGGACGCTGTTTTGTCTACACATTCAGAAAATTATAAAAATAAAAGTCCTAGCTTCCACAGACCAATTTCACATCAGATGGAGAGGACACCTTCTCAAGGTGTCAACTACAATGTTTCAGGACATTCTGATGTTGTTTTCCAAAATAAGAGCCCCCCAAAGCTCATATATTAGCTGTTTTGTCCATACATTCAGAAAATTATAAAAATAAAAGTCCTAGCTTCCACAGACCAATTTCACCTCAGATGGAGATGACTCCTTCTCAAGGTTTCAACTACAATGTTTCAGGACATTCTGATTTTGTTTTACAAAATAAGAACCCCCCAAAACTCATATATTAGCTGTTTTGTCTACACATTCAGAAAATTATAAAAATAAAAGTCCTAGCTTCCACAGACCAATTTCACATCAGATGGAGAGGACACCTTCTCAAGGTGTCAACTACAATGTTTCAGGACATTCTGATGTTGTTTTCCAAAATAAGAGCCCCCCAAAGCTCATATATTAGCTGTTTTGTCCATAATTCAAAATTCATAAAATAAAAAGTCCTAGCTTCCACAGACCAATTTCACCTCAGATGGAGATGCCTCCTTCTCAAGGTTTCAACTACAATGTTTCAGGACATTCTGATTTTGTTTTACCAAAATAAGAACCCCCAAAAACTCATATATTAGCTGTTTTGTCTACACATTCAGAAAATTATAAAAATAAAAGTCCTAGCTTCCACAGACCAATTTCACATCAGATGGAGAGGACCCCTTCTCAAGGTGTGATCTACAATGTTTCAGAACATTCTGATTTACAGTTTCAAAATAAAAGCCTGTCAAAGTCAAATATGAGACAAATTAGATATGATTTTGGATTCACTTCAAAAGGAAACGCCCTGTTACCACAGACTAATTCCACTTGAGGGTTGTAGTACGAACCCCTTGGTGTGACCCATTAAGTATCAAGACATTCTGATGTACAGTTTAAAAAAAGCCTCTCAAAGTCTGAAATATGAGACAAATTAGATATGATTTTGGATTCAATTTAAAAGGGAAAGCGCCCTGTTATCAAGAATAATTCCACTTGAGGGTTATAGTACACAGCCCCATAGTGTGACCCAGTAAGTATCAAGACATTCTGATGTATAGTTTCAAAATAAAACGCCGTCAAAGTCTCAAATATGAGACAAATTAGATATGATTTTGGATTCAATTTAAAAGGAAGGCCCCGTTATCACAGACTATTTCCACTTGAGGGTTATAGTACACTACCCCTTGGTGTGACCCATTAAGTATCAAGACATTCTGATGTGTAGTTTCAAAATAAAAGCCTGTCAAAATGTCAAATATGAGACTAATTGCATGATGTTGGATTCACTTTAAAAGGAAACGCCCTGTTATCAAAGAATAATTCCACTTGAGGGTTATAGTACACGACCCCATAGTGTGACCCAGTAAGTATCAAGACATTCTGGAAAGCTGGAAAGCATGAAGACATGCTGGAAAGCATCTTCTGTTGGGGGTAGATTTGCGCTGCGCGACAATCTCTGGTAGATGCTAATCTGTACCTCAGCACATCCAGGTTGGATGTCCATCCAACTTTCTTTTGGCCATACACAAGGAGGGCATACCTTCTTGCCACAGGCAAAGCCTCTTCCAGGCTACCAGAGAGTCCACATTTAGTAATTGCCTGTAACTTACAAAGATGGGTCTTCAGTCTTGTGAGGGCAGTGGCCTTCCCAATCTCTCCTCTTTCGATTTCAATCTTTGTTTCCATATGGACTATATAGTACAAGGTGCCATATGATACCACTGATAATGGGCTTTGGACTTGAGACTAAATTATGTCAGTGTTCCATCTTCTTTCATTTTAGACACATCAGACATTGAGTGAAAGAACACCCTGATTTGTCATGCTATATTTACACATTTGGTATTGCTGGATTAAGCACAACCCCACTTTTCCAACAAGAAATCATATGTGTTTCTATTATAATCCCTGGCAAAGTAACCACAAAGTAAATGAAAACATTCTGCATAGATATTAATTTTTTGCATGTTCGCCTATTTTAGGTATGTCTTTATTTATTCCATACATCATGATATTCACATCCAGTCTTTTCTAGTAGGTAAAGCAACTTCCTGACTACAAACATGCTAAGTTTCAAAGCTCTCAGAGCTTGTGTGATTGATCTGCATTAGTTTAGATGCCTTAACTCCCATGGACAGGCTATATTTTAGTCCTTCTTTGGTTTTGGGTTGTGTAACAATATCTGTTAATTTAACAATCTTAGCAGTAAAATATCTTTAGCCAAGAATCAATTTCATATATGGGAGACCCTAGGGATGAGGAAAAACATTGTTGGGTTTAGTTCTACCTCCAGTAGGGGTATTTCAAAAACTAAAGCCCTTTTTGACCATTTGTCACCAGCCTAAATATGCCTCATATTTGAGACTTTGACAGGCTTTTATTTTGAAACTGTACATCAGAATGTCTTGATACTTAATGAGTCACACCACGGGGTCGTGTAATATAACCCTGAAGTGGATTTATTGTTTGATAACAGGGTGTTTCCTTTTAAATTGAATCCAAAATCATATCTAATTTGTCTCATATTCAAGACTTTGACAGGCTTTTATTTTGAAACTGTACATCAGAATGTCCTGAAACATTGTAGATCACACCTTGAGAAGGTGTCCTCTCCATCTGAGGTGAAATTGGTCAGTGGAAGCTAGGACTTTTTATTTTATAAATTTTCTGAATGTATGGACAAAACAGCTAATATATGAGTTTGGGGGGGCTCTTATTTTGGAAAACAACATCAGAATGTCCTGAAACATTGTAGATCACACATTGAGAAGGAGTCCTCTCCATCTGAGGTGAAAATTGGTCTGTGGAAGCTAGGACTTTTATTTTTTTTTCTTAATGATTTTCTTAATGTGTAGACAAAACAGCGCTAATATTTGAGTTTTGGGGGGCTCTTATTTTGGAATTCAGCATATCATGCAGTTGTCACAGAGGTTGTGAGGTGTGCTAAAATCTTTCTTTCCTTCTTTCTTTCTTTCTTTCTGACAGACAGACAGGCAGGCAGATAGACAGACAGGCAGACAGAAAAAAGGAATGGGAAATTGCCTTCGTCAGAAAATTCCCTCTTTTTAGTTTCACCGTAATAGCAAGTGTATACGCGCACCGCGAAATATAGGGGTGGCTAGTTTGACCGCTCATTTTGAAGTGGAGGCTGGCTTGACCGCAGTCCAAATGGACGGATCAGTGGGCGGGGTGTTTTTTATTTGGCAATGAAAGTTAAGACTAGATGACATAAACAACAATACCTGTAAATATGCATTAAATAGAACAAATAGGCCTATGTAGGCCAATAAACGGAAAAAAAAATCACAAACTTTACATAATTTTAAACTGTGAAAATAGTAAATAGTCTAAGTAATACAGATTACCAATACCAGACACCGGAAATCAGTATGTTTACTGGATCTACTGACTCATCTGATATATATATAAAACAGTTCCACATTGAATGATATTTCCTTTCCCAGTGCGCACAATATCCCCACACACACACACACTGCATACAACATCAGCACAAAGTCCAAGATATTCTTTATTCAACCTTCCACTGTTGGTTACCTTGTCATGTTTTACAGTTTTATAGGGGATCAAATTTCTGTCGTGGACTTCTGAAACATAGAATAAATCATGTGTAGGGTAGACTGAGTACAGTTGAGACACTTTTTGCGTTTTGATTTTTCACACAAAAATAGACACTGAAAAGAAGTGAATATCCGCATAACATGCCACATGGCATTTCATTAGCTTGTAGACTAAGATATTATCAATCAATAATACCCAAAAGTAGTTTATATTTTCCACAATTAGCTTATAAAAATAAGGTGCTTTTTGTCTCAACTTTGTCTCAACTGTACCCATATGTGGTACAGTTGAGACTGTACCATGGTACAGTTGAGACACCCATTTTTAATGATGTAAGGGTAACTAACCGTGCATTGCAAATATAATAAATTAAGACAAATAAAGAAAATAACAATTGGGCAACAGATTTGTTTATTCATCAATTTAAATTAATTCATTTTATTGAAGCACTGATTAAAATTTATAAAACAGGAATAATATATTTAACAAACAGATATTGCAACAGCACAAATGGAAATCACAAATATCTAATTTTATTTTCATTTGCGTCCTATGCTGGATAATTACAACGTTTAACCTGTTATCATAACACTGAACAACTAAACAGCGTGTGACATAATAGAACTCTATCGTGGGTACAGCTGATACAGCTGTGTCTCAACTGGCCACCTCGCACATTTCTCTAGATTTTGCAATGACCTTGCATGACACAACACCATGAAATATGCCAGTTTTTATAGCACAGAATAACGTTTGTGATGATATCAGTTATGTTTAACAGTCACATCAGGATAATAAGCTATTCATTGTGGAGAGTGCATGGTGAAGTGAACGTCTTACCTTAGAAAAAAAACTTTTGCTGATACCTTCGGATCGGAGATGCGTCCGTTGTTCAAATTTCCCACGATCGAAGAGGTCACTAATACGCATGTGCACAGCAAAAATCACAACTTGTGCTTGCTGTGCACGCAAGTTATTTAAGGTGTCTCAACTGTACACATGTCTCAACTGTACACAGTCTACCCTATAAGCAATTCTCCCAACATTATGAAGTATCAAAATGATACCACATCCAAAGTATGTTTTTGAGCTGTAAACTATAGGGCCAGAAATTATATAAATAAGAGTCAATGATGCCATCCAACATCAGGACCATAAACTGCAAAAGGGCGTTTCATTTTTCCCTCGTCCAATCAGATGTGAGGAAGCAGAAAGTACGGTAGTTCCTGTGTTCAGTTCTTCCGTGTGTAGCTGGTCAGCTGACTGACAGCCATGGTAAACACGTTTAATTATCGTATTATTTCACACTAGTTTGCTTATTTAACTGTTAGAAGCAAGTTTGTTTAAAGGACATTTTAGTTGCATGATTTATACATGTCTTAGGTTATTATTTACTTTAACACTATCGGGTTTTAATCCGGCTTTTAGATTGCTAGCAGGCTAAGCTAGTTGGTAGCGTTTGTAATACATCCATGGTGGATAACGTTAGCTAATGTAAATGCTAGCGTTACAGTTTGTTGAAGGACTGCCTTTTGTAACAGTGCAGTAAACAGTATGTGATGTCTTGTCTGTTGTAGCGATTCCGTTTCTGTGGAGATTTGGACTGCCCAGACTGGGTACTTGCCGAAATCAGCACATTAGCGAAGCTTGTGAGTAATTATATAGGTCAATAAAGTGTTATCATTGTCAGTTTATAGTGTTTTTATACTAATACTTGTGTTTTTCTGCCCTACTAATGTAACAGTCAAGTGTCAAAATGAAACTCCTTTGTGCTCAAGTGCTCAAGGATTTGCTCGGGGATGGCATTGATGTAAGAGTTCTAACCCTTTCCACATAATCACCATACGGTATATTCACAATTCACTCACACTAATCAGAGCTTTCTTCTCTTTTATCTTAGTATGACAAGGTTACAAAGCTAACTGCAGATGCAAAGTTTGGTAAGTCTCCCACATACTGGAGATATTTTACAAATGTTAAAGTAGCAACACCACAGTTTAGAATATATTACAAATAAAGGGTCTGCAATAGAAAACGTGTCGTAATTAAAATTACAGAAGTATTAGTACAATATGTGTAAACTGACCTTAAACACTGCTTGGGTAGTAAAAGTGCATAATTTAAGCTCATCACATGTTGTGTGTGTGTGTGTGTGTGTGTGTATGTATGTGTGTGTGTGTGTGTGTGTGTGTGTGTGTGTGTGTGTGTGTGGGTGTAAAATCTTAATCTAACTAGTAACTGAAGCTGTCAAATAAATGTAGTGGAGTAGAAAGTCATTTTGATTATTTGCCTCTGAAATGTAGTGACATAGTAGTATAAGGCAGCATTAAAAACTCAAGTAAAGTACCAGTACTGCAAAAAATATCACAAGTAGAGTACTTGAGTAAATGTAGGCTACTTAATTATATTTCACTACTGCTGGTCCTGCACTTAAATCTCACTTATACACTTTACACACAAGCCTATAACACAGTCCTACTTGCATTGCATTTAATGTTATGCATTCATGACATCAATCCATCTTGCAGAGAGCGGAGACATCAAAGCTAGTGTGGCAGTGCTCAGCTTCATTTTCTCCAGTGCAGCGAAGCATGATGTTGACAGCGAATCTCTGTCCAGTGAGCTGCAGCAGCTCGGTCTGCCTAAAGGTTTGTCCACTGGGCTTCCCCATGTTTGGTATAATAATGATAAATAAATGATAATGATGTTGTATACTCTGTAGTCACACATGCACAGACATCTTTCCATGTTTCAATTTTTTCCAAGAGTAAGGACAGGCTGGTTGTTTAAGCAGAGCAAAGGTGGAGAAACATCTGACAAATGTCTTAGTTCTTAACTACCAGGGACACATACCCAGGGCTCCTTGACAATCAAGGGCCTCTGAATACAGACTTATACTTATATATTAGTAAGATATGCACACTTAAATATTAAACTCTGCTCAGAATATGAGTCCAAGTTTGGAAAAATTTTAAAATTCATAGTGCACAAACAATTGTCCTTCTCCTAGAAACATACATGTCCCAAATCACAGTCTATTGTGTTATTATTGGAGCTCACTGCATTGCATAATTGTCTATTGTGTAACTAAATTATGAAAAAAACAATCAGAAGGCACTTGAAGGTGACACCGTCCATGCACAATGCACAGTATGAACAATGCTTAGTGGGGTGGGTGGGGTAATGCATTGTGACTTTGGTGCATTGACGGTATAAAACCATCGCTGTTGACTCTGCCAGTACGTTCTGGCTATTACTTCTTTTCTCTTATTGATATGTTACTTCTGTATTAATTTGCCGTCACAGTATTTCTGCTAATTCTGTGTTAAAACACTTTTATATGTGTATGCATTTAAAATAAATCTTGACTTTATTATTAATTACACACAAACACATCCATTGCTTTAGAACACACAACGGGGCTCTGCAAATCATATGAAGACAAGCACTCAGCACTGCAAGGCAAACTAAGAGAGACAAGCCTGAGATGTAAGTATTTCTGTCTATCTTCTCCTTTTCAAAGAGGAAGACAAAAATAACTGATGATGAGAGCTGTCCTCTGTGAGGTTGCTGACTCAGAGGTTCCATCAATTCTGCCCTGTAATGAATTGCAGTGGGCCGACTGGAGGCTGCGTCATGGCGCATTGACTACACTCTGAGCTCCAGTGAGCTGAGGGAAGTGAATGAACCAATAATTCAGCTTAAACTGCAGACACAAGGAGCAGAGTCGGGTTCCACAGAGACGACTGTTGTTTCTGTTTCTGCTGACAAGTTCAGAGTCTTGCTTGCAGGTTAGTTCTAGATCCTGTCAAATTGCAGTTCTTTTCTTTTCTCATTTCAAGCAGCTTTATTAGCCATGATTATGTTGTGATGATTGTTTCCTCTGTGTGTTTCTACAGAGCTCAAACAAGCCCAGACTAGGATGAATGCACTACAATGAGGATGATCACAAGCCGAAAAGAAATGATGCCGATAAGGCTACCAAAAGAGCCAGACTTACATCTTGTACAGTACAATTTTTTTATATTTAGTCATCTCAAAGGTCATGTGAATGACTTAGTCCTAATTTGTTATGACTGATATTTAGTAGTATTTTTCTACCACATTAGTAATAATTGGTAGAAATATTTCCAGACTGAACAAGAATACTGAATGGACCATTTTTGTAAAATATTGTATATTGATTATTGAACATTTTTATTTAAATGATGTTCATAATTTGTGTTTTACTTAATAAAGTTCATACTAAATTACAATAAAATCTGAAACACGGATATATTTGTATCCTTGCTAGTTTCCACCACGCCTACATATCCCAACATGCATCGGGGCTGGGCTGTTTGCTCCTGTTGTGCTTGTACATTTCGTTTCCTAGAAAAGCTCAGTTGAAATTGATCATTGTTTACAATAACTAAAAAAAAACACGACAGAAGCATCCACTTAGATGAGAAACATGAGAAATACCATGTCAATGGAAATACCTGATGGTAAATAAAGAGCGTGGAAAGCATCGTGGTCTCGCGACATTTTCGGATTAAAGAATGGCCCACCGTGACGTGACAACATATTTGGTAACAAGCATGTTATGAAAGCCTTTTGGTGAGAGTAGACGATCCCGACAAACTCCGCAGGTTATGTGACTGTAGTTTGAGTCTGTTTAAAGCATAGACAAGTTTATCAACGGCGTGGTCTATTTCCTGGTTTGGGTAAGTTGATATAAACCCCTTGATGCCCCTCGCAACGTAATGAAAACTCCTACTTTTACCTTCTCAGAGCGTCCAGATTAACAAAATACACTCTGGACAGGCATGATGTGTAGGCGACGTGAAATAGTTGTGTGGTCTGTGGCAGGGTGTGTGCAAGTCAAGGCATTGATATATCATTGTGAATAATGTTTTAGGTCTGAGGCTGGATGTGTTTTTGAGTTTTGATGTGCTTTGTTGTGTCTGTGGCATAGATGCCAGGATTTTAGAAATACTGAGGTCACAATTCCCCCCAACACACACCCCGCCACTCTGGTTATAAACCTTTTTTTTTTATTGAGAATTTTTTTAGATATTGTATTCATTCAGTAAACTCTTCAGTTGCACTTTAGGTACATTTTATTTTCCTTACAAGGCCTATGCTGTTTCAAACCGGTCTCCACACTCAGGAATAAAATTCGGAGGGAGAAAAGTTCTAAAAGTAGTCGAATGTAAACGTGTTCAAATACTGGAATACATTTCTCAAAAGTGTTTGATTGTAGAATGTAGACTTTTCCCAGGTTCACACACAAAATGCCCGAGGGACCAGAGCTCCACCTGGCCAGCCTTTACGTCAACAAAATGTGCGCAGGAGTGGTGTTTACTGGACCGGTCAGAAAGTCTGAAGTCAGCAAGAATCCTGATGTGCCCTTCACCTGTGAGGCCTATCGCATCACTGCCGCTTCTAGAGGGAAGGAAGTGAAGCTCACGCTGACGCCCATGAAGAGTGATGATCCAAAAGAGAGAGTGAAGGCAGGACAAGCAGACCAGCCCATGGACATAGTCATTCGCTTTGGGATGTCTGGCTATTTCCGTTTCACCACAGAGGATGAGCTGCCCAAACATGCCCATCTGCGTTTTTATTCCAAAGAGACGCCCTGCAGAGTGCTGAGCTTTGTGGATGCACGTAGGTTTGGCAGCTGGCAGCCCAATGGGACGTGGCAGTCTGACAGAGGGCCCTGCGTAATGTTTGAGTACGAAAGCTTCAGGTTTGTAATGCTGAGATTGTCACTTGAGTCACCTGCTCAACCAAATGATCACCGTCACACTGACCAGTTAATAACTTTGCAGGGAGAAGGTTGTGTCACACCTGTCTGACCGTGCCTTTGACAAGCCCATCTGTGAAGTTCTGCTCAATCAGAAGTACTTCAACGGTATCGGGAACTACCTGAGGGCTGAAATCCTATTCAGGTGATAAACGTGAACCATTCAGATGACCCACTATACAGTTATGTGTAGGGATGCACTGATAGTGAACTTAAGTGGATCCGATTTAAGACATGACAATCCACTTTAAATATAGGCCTGTGACTAACAATTGTTTCAATTCTGGAATATGAAGGATTTCTTTTGAATGAATTGTTTGTCTATAAAAAGTGGGAGAGGAAACTTTAATTCCCCATGGATGAAAATGTCATCCTCAAATTACTTGTTTTGTCCAACAAACAACCCCCAAAATATTCAGTTTACAATAAAATGACAAAGAAAAGCAGCAAATCTTAACATTTGAAAAGCTGGAACCAGTGAATATTTGTTTGTTTTTTGTTTAGAAAAAAAGACTACTATAAATTATCAAAAGGTTGCAGATTAATGTTCAGCCAAACAACTAATCATTTCAGCTCTATATAAATACAATTTCTTCATCAGTCATAAAATTCAGTGTTTCCTCTAGCTGCTACATCAATGTTATTGACCGATAACCTGAGTTGAGGTATCAGAATCAGTATTTGGAGAGAAAAAGTTGGATCAGTGCATCCCTAATAATAATAATTATTGTTATAGCATTTACTTATTTACAGGGAGACAACCAATATTTCTGGAAATGTTCTCATATGGCTAGTTTGCATCTGTAGTACCTTGCTAGATGAGACTAGTGGCTACAAAGAACAAAAAGTAAGAGAAAGCCGGCACATGCATGAGGCAGAAAGCCTGGTACTGACAGACCTTGACTAACAGTAGGCCTATACGGTTTTAAAATAAACAAAACGATTGGCAAGAAGGCAACACGTAGTAGCTTTGCTTTAATGCTTGTTCAATATAAATCAAGGTCAGACTATAAATGTCTCTGTTTTCTCTGTAAAGTGTTTTTCCTGTGAGGTTCTGGTATCTCAAGGTCCATTTCCCGCTAGATATGAAAATAATGTCTCTTTCACTTCTTGGTTACTTGCGTCCTGCAGGGTGAGAAAGCGATTAAGACACACTTTGAAAACAAAGGAGCCTTTCTGTTTATACAAAAGAATGGGTCTAAAGTAGCGTATCTTTTTTAGGTTGAACATCCCACCCTTTGTTCCCGCCAGGACTGTACTGGAAGGCCTTGAGTCAGAAGATTTAAGTGAAAACAAGAAGCCTGTAAAAAATGAGACCACAGACACAAAGGTGAAAGAACCCAGAGAGACTCCCATTTGTCAAATCATCAGACGCTCAACAATTACCCTTTTACATTTTCTAACAGTGCCTTTCTTTTTTCTGTGCACAAGACCTCAGACGGTGCTAAACAGAAATGGGTGAAAGGGGAGACAGGTGACCTGCTCAGACTGTGTCATACAGTTCCTCTAGAGGTGGTGAACTTAGGTTGGTTATCATGTGTTTGCCGTGAGCTTTATGAGTGAAAGACTTCAATATACAATTAGATTTTCCTGTGAAATGCCTACTGTTTCTGACATGTTTTGTGTCTTAGGTGGAAAGGGATACGACCCCCAGAAAACAGACTACTCTGACTTTAAGGCATGGCTGCAGTGTTACTACGTGGATGGAATGAAATCTATCGGGGACCACAATGGCAGAACTATGTGGTTTAAAGTGAGTTAATAGGAAAATCCTATATTTTAATCTCTGGGACAGCATATTATATATCATTGATTCTTATGCCTACTGTTCCAATTTCAGGGAGATCCCGGCCCCATGGCTCCTAAAGGTAGTTTGAATACATGAAACTGAGAACTTTAGCCGAAATGTATCTGAGAATAGTCGATGCGTAAACGTCTTTTTTCACTCAATAGATTCAAAGTCAACCAAGGCAAAAAAGAGAGCAAAGAAAGATGGCCATGATTATTACACTGACAAGAAAAAGGTCAGAAATCAGTGACTTTTTTTTTTTTTTGCTTGATAAGTGATGAACTCTACAGATACAACTCTTAACACAAGTTTGATTTCATTAGGTGGCCAGGAAACGCTCAGAAAGTACATCAAAGAAGAAGGTGGTCAAACAGGAAACTGTGACTAAAACCCCAAAGAAAGAAAAGAAAGCACGTACGAAGGAAGCCGGAACCAAGAGAAGAAAGGCTGAAAATTCCAGAGAAGTAACTGCACCTCAACATGAAAAGGGATCCACTGCACGTAGGAGGAAGAGCAGCAGTGCAGAGCCAGCTGCAGGTGTGCTCATGATAATCTCTCAAAATGGAAAAACATTTTAGTTTTTTTTTCTACTGGGGGAGTATTGGAAAGAAAATGAAACAGAATTTGAATCTCATAATCGTCCTTGTTGCAGGTCCACAGAGGCGGAGCGGGAGAGTGACCAGACAGAACAGTAAATAAAAAGAAAAGGGAGGCAGACTGTTGGGGACTGTTTTTATACTATTTCATGTTTTAATAAAACATATGTTTCTACAAAATTGATGCACAGTAATGCACATTGTTTTCGACTAGCTCAAAAAAATGAGCTAATTAAGTAGCGAAGTCTACTTTAAGTCTCCTAATGAACTGCAGCACCAGATGATACATTTGATAGTTTCTACCCTTGGACCAAAGTGTTGGGACGACCCTGAGGTTTGGTAAATTGCTGCATATATTACAAGATGAGGAGAAGTGACACAATTTGAAAGGGGCTGAAGTTCAAAGTGATTCCTTCTGATGTAATGTGGGCTGGCCGGGCGGCGTCATGTCTTTCCAGGAGATCACAACTGAAAGAAAAAAAAAAGAAAAAAAAGTTATTTTCTTTTTTTTAAAGATTATTTGTTTGGGGCTTTTCCCTTTATTAGAAAGTGGATAGATATGAAAGGGGGAGAGAGATGGGGGATGACACGCAGCGAAGGCCAGCAGGGCAGATTCGAATCCCGCGCCGCTGCAGGACTCAGCCAACATGGGGCGAATGCTCTTACTGGGTGAGCTAGAGGCCGCCCCAGAAGAGTTTATTTTTTTTATTTTTTTTTTGTGTATTTATTTTTATTGTTTTTGTAACAAAGAAGTAGAAACATAATAACAATAGATGGTGGTGTTACACAAAACAGAACAGGTTACTTGACAGGGGCTGTCGACATGAGACAAGCAGGACATAAGGCAAAGGAAATGGCACAGCGACAGGGTAGCACAAGTTTAGTTTTTAGACATTAAATCGAGGAAAGGTTGCTAGATTTCAAAATAAAATTCCTCTTTAGCAGACATGATGTACCTGATTTTCTCCAAATGTAAGACATTACCCAGCTCCCTCAACCACATTTTAAGTGCAGGAGACCTTTCAGATTTCCAAGATTGTAAAATCAGCTTTCTGGCTAACAATGTCGAGAGCAAAATAGCCTTGGCTTCACAACTACTCCTCACACTATCTGGATTGGCCGCTCCGAACAATACGGTGAGTGGGTCTGGGTTACATGGATGATTAAAGGCCTTAGAGAAAAACTCAAACAAGGAGCCCCAGAATATTTGTAATTTATGACATGACCAGAATAAGTGGGTTAGTGTTCCTTCTTCACTCCGACACTTAATACATTGGGATGACACCTCCGGAAATATTTTCTGCAATCTGGAGGGAGAATAATGTAGTCTATGTACTACCTTGAATTGTATCAAGCTATGTCTTGCATTGATTGAGCTATTATGGATGTTCTTAATACAATTCTCCCACATCTCATCTGAGATTTCCCTATCCAATTCTCTCCCCCAAGCCTCCTTAAATGGGTCTGACAATGTGTTATTCACATTCTGTATGATTCCATAGAATTTAGATATAGCACCCCTCGTATATGGTTTGATTTGAGAAATACTATCTAATACTACATGCTGAGGTTTATGTTCATATTGTGGAACATCAGTCCTCACAAAGTGTCTCAACTGTAGGAAACGAAAAAAATGGGAAGCCGGGAGCTGGAAAGCCCGGTGTAACGGCTGAAAGGAGGCCAAGTGACCCTCAATATAAATATTTCTCAAAGTGATAATGCCTTCCAGTTCGAGAAAACTATATCATCTAGTGCAGGTTTAAATGCATGGTTACGGCAAATAGGAGAATCCAAATAAACTTTGGGTGTTTTCAGAGTTGTTGTTACCTGCTTCCATATCTTTAAAGAATTATAAATTATCGGGTTATCATTATACAAGTGCTTCTTGATCTTTACTGGACTATTAATGAGAGCAGGTAGAGGTGCGTTGACAGGAGAGGTGTTCAATTTGCAGCCACGCAGGCATCTCCTCAGAGTTGTTGCCTGGTAAACACCCCAACCAAAATGAAAAAATATTTAAATTTGCAGCCAGGTGATATGATTTAAATTGAGGTAGGCCGAGACCTCCCTCGGACCGGCTTTTAACAAGATGTTTCTTTGAGATCCTAGGTATTTTGCCAGACCAAATAAAGGATAATATAATTGAATCCAGCTGTCTGAAGTGATTTTGAGGGATGCATACTGGGATTGATTGAAATATATAAAAAGGAACCTAGGCAAGACCACCATTTACCTAATGGCGTTGATACGCCCTACCATTGATATAGGTAAGGTGTTCCAGAACTGTATATTCCTCTCCAACTGCTTAATTTTCACATCCCAGTTATGACGTAGTAGCTGACTCAACTTCCTTTTGACTATAATACCCAGACTTGTGAACTTATCTGATACAATTCTAAAAGTTGTCTTGAGGAATGTCATATCTACTAGGTTTGACAATGGCATTAGTTCACTTTCCCCCCAATTTATCTTGTATCCTGAAAATGAGCCAAATTTATTTATTAGCTGCAGCAGTGGAGATATAGAGGCTTTGGGGTCTGAAATAAATAATATAACGTCGTCAGCGTAGGCCGAGATCTTGTGATGAATTCTTAAATGTGTTATAGGGTGTATTTCGGGGCTAGAGCGTATACAGGAGGCTAAAGGTTCCAGAGCAAGAGCAAAGATAAATGGAGACAAAGGATCACCTTGGCGTGTCCCTCTATAAAGCCGAAAAGGACCGGATTTATTTAGGTTTGTGACTACAGAGGCCTTGGGTTCCTTGTATAAAATCTTGATCCATTTAATGAAAGAATTGCCCCAAAAGAGTTTTATTCTTAATAGACAATCCAACATAAAAGATGCCAGACAGCAGGAAACACTATAAAAATAGAAATACTCACTGCCAGGCTTCCCTGACCGGAAGGGTGGTGCAGAGCGTTGCAGTCACGCTGCTCCCATGGGCCTCGTAGAGTCGGACTACAAGTGCCCTCTTCCTTTCCTCAGCCTGTTAATGGTAAATAGAGTAAACAGCCATTAGTAGGCTGAGTGGATGCTAGGTCAAGTTTAGCATTTGATGGGATACCTGTTTAATGGTCTCAAGGATGACTGCTGCAGTGCTGATGGAGAAGGCACTCCAGGGCTCGGTGTCGGGAGTGCACTGGAATGACCTCAAAGGGAAGTTGAGGTTGTATGCACACTGGATGACGGAGGCATCTTGGAAGGATCCTATATTACAAAACAGAAAACATGTTACAAGTTCCATAGTCAGAATTTTAAGGTTCGATGAGAACGATCCAATCCTACCGGTATGTGGTATGATTGCATAGGTGAAATGATGAGTCCCCATGTCAGCGTTGACATCTGGTGCCTTAGGTGCTCTCAGTCTAAGACAAAGACATCTAATGTTAGATGCAAGTATTGTTTAAATCCGGTGAAGCTGAGTTGTACTGTTTATAGAATTGTTGTATGCGAACTGTGGGAAACCTCACAGGGACAGCGTCATAGTGTTCTTGTGGACTGAATAGCCGTATTTACAGTCATTCAGCAGTGCAACCCCAAAGTTGTGCTCCGACAAATCGGCCCATTTGTGACCCCAAACCTGAGAAAGAAGCCATGATGAAAAACAGCAATACAAAGCATTTCAACAGCATTATTTTTATGACAGCATCACTGACACCCATAAAGCGAGTTTACTAAATAAGCCAGGCTTGATTTGATTAGTCTGACTCATAAGTGGATTCGGTTCCATAAAGCAAATTAAATATAGTTCAAGTTCAGTTAATATGGCAATTTATGCTGGAAGACTAACCGTTGTCCTACAGTTTAGGCCAAAACAGGACACTAGGCGTTGCTGTCAAAATCCCCATTAAGATCAGTGTATGTTAAGCTGAATATTAATCTAGTTGTACAGCGTTGTACCTCAAATCTGGCCCAGTCCCATGAAGTGTTCCTGTGTGTGGGTCTCTGCAGATGGCCAAACTGGATTTCATATGTAGCATTGGGGCTGTGTACTCGCACAGGGAATTCCACCTTTAGAAACTTGTGTGACTCTGCCCACTTCACCTGAAATTGGAGGATGAAACACTTGGCATTTCTTGGGTTTTGAAGAATTTGTCTATTACATCAGTGGTTTTCAAGATCCCTCCAGATATATGCTATTATTAATTATTATTGTTATTATATATAGTTATAAAGTACCTCTGTGTTGAATTTGATGTAAGGAGACATGGCGTCCATGACAATCTCCTGTGTGATAGTGCTCTTATCACTGATCCTGAGGGTGAAGCTGACACTGCCTCGGAGCCCACCTGAGGACACCACACGAAGAGGCTGCACCACCTCCAGAACCGGCTTCCTATAATGGGCAATCCTACAGTTAGGTTCTTGTTATTCATATCTAAAATACCTGCAAATACTGTGATAAGGTGGCAAAAGATAGATGAAACGGTAATGACTGGCACCTTGTCTGCAGATGGTAGTCCATTACATCCCAAGCATCCCAGTACAGAGGAACATCATCAAACATAAGGAACTGGTTCCCATGACAGCTGTCTGAAATGGCTTCTCTGATACCAACCAAGTGGTGAGACAGATGTTTCAGTAAAGAAAATGAATTCAGTGTATATTCAGTAGAAGAAAATATGGCCACATGTGGTCCTACGGTACCTGTTGGCATTGATCAAACACAGCGACGCCAAAGTGCCATCTTTGTTTATGACAGTCCGTAACATCCCGTTGTCCATGAGGACAGTGCCGTCGGCCTGTAATTACACGTCTGGGTTAGCCAAATTAAATTACAACCTAGCTAAATGAATTAAATGCTCTATATATATATATATATATATATATATATACACACACACACACACACACACACACACACACACTACATACTTGTAGAGTGACAGAGACTGGAGCCACAGGCTGTGTGTCTCTGACAGGGGAAAAACCGATGCTGGGAACTCTTACCAAAGCTGCAGAACAACAAATACCACATAGCATCAGATATGCAGTTGTAGTTCGGAAGGCAACAACATAAGTATTGTAAATATCCAACATACCCAGATCAGGTTTACCAGCGCCATCTTGAATCTGGACGACTTCATGGCGCTCCCATGGCAGAGAGTTGAACACGCCAGTGGAGTTGCCTTTTGACCCCAGGGCACCACAGGCACCATGCAGCAGCGCAGCACCATCACTGCGGATATCTAAAACACAGTGCAATGTTCTTTTTATTTGGAAAACAACACATCGATATGGCTGTGGTTTTAATGGACAGCTACCGAGAACCGTACCTTCATAATACCTAAGTGCATCCTCCACAACCATCTCTATACAGCTGCCAGGAATCACATCATGGAATTGGTTCAGAAGAAGCAGCCTGAAACGGAAACCATTTTCATACTGTAACAACAGAGACCACATTTTCATCAACAAACTTTTAAAAGATGTATCCGGACCTCCAGAGCTCCTGCAGTTTTTCCACAGGATACTGAAAAGTCCTGTCCCGACACAGCGCCAAGCTGCTGGCTATCTCAACGTCATGAAGCAGCGTCTCACACTGCCGGTTCCCTCGTTTAATCTGGAAACAATAAAGCAAACCTGATCATAACTGCACTTTATTATACAGTACAAACATTGTCTTATTGTTTTACACCGTTCCTCTTATTTGTGCTTTTTTTGTGGTGTTGTGTGGGTCTGTATTTTGTTGTAAGGTGTTACAGGTAATTATGCCGCCCCCCTGCATATATGCATGTGTATCGGCCTTTTCTTATATATTTATTAATTCATTCATTCATATTTTTTTTTGCAATCAAGACTATTAGTACGATTGGTAAGATGTAACAATCCAAGTAAATCCTGCATGTAAATAATCTTTACTATTTCCCCTACAGTCTACCGGAGTGTTAAAGCTGCAGCACATTTGTTTATATATCCTAAAGTTTTATAATGCTAATGTTCTTGTTGTTTTTTTCTGGACTAGTTGTGTGCTTGGATTTTTTTTAAGTGAAATTACTTTTTTTATTGAAAAAGTTTAATTTCCTCTAGAGTGAACAGATTTTTATTCTACCTGAGCCTGTGTGGTGTAGGTGCCGTTGTGCAGCTCAAGGAAGAGCTCTCCGGTCCAAGTACAGAGCAGATCTGAGTCAGCCTGAAGCTGAGAGAAAAGCTCGTCAGGACTGGACATCTGGACCCTGAGAAACATACACAAATTGGACGTGGGAGTGACCAATGCAACTCTGGTTACACTTTTGTTATTCATTCTGACTAAAACATGATAATCATGTTTTAGTCAGAATGAATAACAATGTAGTATTGTAGAATCACATCATAATGACATCAGAAGACAACACCCATATCCTTCTGCATTTAACAAGCTTGGAGGAGTCTACTGACTTTGTGCAGGCCCACCCTATTACGACAATCCACTAGTGCATGAAAAGTAAATATATAACTCATGACTAATTTACTCGTGGGATGTATTGAAGTGCTCGGTTTTTGTAACTGACGAGTGCTGAGTGTGTGGGACAGGAAACTGACTTGGGAAGTCCATCTGTGTCCTGGACCCGGTTCAGTCTGTCTAGCATCAGCTGTGTGGGTCCACCGCCACCATCACCAAAACCAAACAACACCGCACTGTGGTTAGCTCTGCCTTTATCTTTGTTATTCTTCACTGATTTCATCAGCTGTGGGCAGAGAATAACCAGAATGTAAGCTTCGTGAGGATTGTAAACATTCTCTGCACAGACTCTACATGTTATGTGTACCATAAACCAAACTCACGTCTTCAACCTTGCCCTTCATTTCATAGGAATTTCCTGGTGGGAAGTGGGTTAAAACTTTGGAGCCATCCAGGCCTTCCCAGAAAAATGTGTTGTGCTTAAGAAAGACGATAAAGCAAATCAAAACTTAACAATCCAAAAATTTTGTTTTTGTTGTTTTTAAATCTGTGCCCAGGACCTACTTACAGGAAAGGTGTTGACCAAGTTCCAACTGAGCTTCTGTGTCAAGAAATTGCAAATGCCAGAGCCCTGCATTATTTGAGGAAGTTGGGCAGAGTAGCCAAACGTATCTGGAAGCCAGAACTAGAAAGAGATCCTTATATTATGCATATGTGATGAAAAAGAGTCCACAAATGTAGCAGACATTAGATATGGAGGTCAACTCAGTTTATGTAAAAATTTTTAATGAATCCCTACCTCTTTGCAATGGATTCCAAACTCGCGGTTAAAGAAGCGCTGGCCTTCCAGGAACTGCCGGACCATGGACTCACCTGAAGGCAGATTACCATCCTGACAGGCAAACATGTAATTAGTTCATCTTAATTTAGGATATCATGTTCATAAAAAAAAGTGCAGAGAGGCAGCAGCTTCAATAATACATATAAAATTACAAGATACATTAAATATGATTGATTTGCAAGATCAGGTTTACCATTTCCACCCATGTTCCTCCAACTGGAATGAACTGGCCTTTCTTAACGTAATGTTGAATCTGGGAGAAGAGTCCAGGGTACCAGCTCTTTACCCACTGGAACTGCTGGGCCTGGACAAGAAGCAAAACAAGCTCACAATTGAGGCCACTCATATTTGTAGAACCTTTAAGGCTTATACAAAACTGTTAGTGGGGAATCACCTGAGAGCAAGTAAAAACAAACTCTGGGTTCTTCTCCATTAAACGGATCACTGTCACCCAGCTTCGGCCACATTTGCGAATGGTCTCTTCGTATGGCCACAGCCAGGCTGCAGATACAGAAATTCAGAAATATTAACTCATTTGACAAAAATATTGGAAGATCATGCACATTTGTTATTAGTTCCTACTTCAAAAATAGGGCAGAGTATCATTTTCTTTTATGTTTTTTAATATTGTTTTCCTACAGAAACTTCTACAAAACCCCTTGTTGCTTTTAACAAAAGAAGCTAAATGCAGGCAGCCAGAGATAATAGCCTACATACAATAGTCAAACGTCAAACAACACGTTAAAATTATGATTTAAATCAGTAACTATCTGATCACTAGTTAGTGAACAAAACTACAAATCTGACCAGACATTCAACACCAGCTTTTCCATAATCAGAGGGACACATTTTAGACATCAAACTGAGACCTGAGTCTATGTGGCAGTGACCCATTGCATGAGCAGTGTGCTGGCTGTCTCCGTTCCGCTGGCTGAAGAAAGTGTGAGCCAGACTGTGAGCTTTGGAGAAAGAGCTGGGATCAGAGGGGTCGCAGAGGTTCACCATCTCATTGACAGTGAAGAGTGCCTGGTAGCCTCGTTGCTCTCCCTCTCCGAGTTCCTGTGAAGGAAGAGAAAGGTTTACTGTCATTAAACTTCAACTAAAGTAAAGTAATGAACAAACATGTACTGACTTGTGTGACTTGACCTTTACGATGTCAATCAGCATCTCAAAATCAGTCAGCAGCTCCCGAACATCGCGATTAAATACCACCAGCTCAGCCTTCTGTACAGAAAACTTCCTGTTTGAATCTGGGGCTGCAATCATGGACCCTTGACCAGCTCCAAAAAGCCCATTACAGGCCACCTCTACATAAAGGGTGACACTAAAGAACAAGAGAAAATATGAACATTTCAGTGAGCCAGGTTGGTTACAGAAGCTGCAACAAACTATGTACTGTTTGGTTAACTGACCTGTGTGGCTCCTCATCTTTCAGACAGTCAGACAGGATGTAACTCGTCTTTTCACCCTCTTTAGTCAGGCCCTACAAATTCACATGTCACTGTGAAATCAAGTCTTCTGTTTTGGCACTTTAATGTAGCCTGACTTAAATCAAACTCCTGCTACATTACCTGAACTGGCTGTTCATCTCTCCAAACCATCGATTCTCCATCGCTTTCCCACAGAAGATGAACCTCTTTCCCTCTCCAGGAGTCGAGGATTTTCAGGTTCACTTTAAACCAGCAAGTCCACCACCTTCAACAAGCACAAAGCTTGGGTCATTGCCAAGTTTAGAGGGAATAAAAAAGATCTGACTGAGGGTGATAACGATTTTTCAATATTACTTACGTGGGTCCAAAGGTATCAGCCACTTTATAAGGTGCAAAGGTCTGCTTGGAGGCTTCTGTAAAAGTGATCCGTTTAGAGGACAAGAAGGAGGCCAGGGACTCCAGTGGGCAAGAGTCTCCATAGAGTCTGTAGAGAAAAATCATTCAAAAAATCAAACTTATTTATATAGCCCAAAATCACAAAGTGCATTAAGTATGATGAGCTCAGTACTATTTAAGACAACTTAACTACTCCCTGTAAATATTATAATGATGAACAGTTGTATTCTCATAGCCTGTTGCAGACTGTTGAAACTGATCTACAAAGAAACACTGTGAGCAGCATGTGCATTTAAGAATAGGATATGTGATATTAAACAATCCTCTGTAGAAATCACAACATGTTTGGTCTGCTGTACTTGAGTTCATTGTAGTCAAAGTCAGTACAGCTGTGTGAAAGAAGCCTACCTTCCTCTCAGGTTGCAGTCTGTAAAATAAATATCAGAGATGAATTTCTCGGCTCTCTCGAGGAGAGTGCGCCTGTTCTTCAGCACAGGCTGGTGATACATCACAAAAACAACATGAAAAAGACCTGCAGAATAGCGAGCACTCGGGCACACGGAAGACAGAAATCTGCCAGAAGACCCGGAAGTAAAACTTATTGTTATTGTACCTAATGCAAGCAGCCACTAGATGGCGGTCATGTTCAACAACTGGCAACCATAGACTGCAATAATATGCTGGCAACAAGGTGAAATTTTTTGACTCTCAGGGGTCAGGAAGGGCACGTGAACTGTGCAAAGTGTCACCAGTGGGCATATTTTTACTTTTAACAGGTAAGATTGGTCAAATCTTGTAAAACAGACCTGTTTATTTTTGGGTTTTGTGAACCACTAGGCATTCAATGTCGAAAAACATCAATAGGTTAAATATGACTGTAGCTCACAGATGGCGCTGCTTCAAGTAAACCTGCTTGATTTGAGACTTGCCATTGAGAATGATAAAATGCAACAAAAATGTTACTTAATAAATATTTTTATTTTTTATTCTGAGACATTAGTTATTTATTTATGATACACAAAGTAACAACTGAAGAACATTATGGCACAAACAAAATGTACTTAATAACTACAGTTTAACACATGGAGTAGCACATTGTTTCTGAGATATGGCAACAGGATATCGACAGTGTAATGAGGCCACAAGCAGCATTGAACGGGCAAAATAATCTTCTGCTGGAAGACTGATAAATGTCATTAGGATGGTGTGCACTACCGTAACACTTTATTGTAGAGAAACAGTCACCCTGTACTTCACTTTACCCTTTCCTCATTTTTACTACATAGCTTGTTTAATCAGTCCAAAGTATCTAAGGTCTGCTCTTACAGTAAATGAGTCACTTTCTACGTCATACGCATGCAGATACTGTACACTGAACATAAACTCTAGCATCAAGAATGATCCCTAAGAAATGCATTAATTTAATAAACTCACAAGAGATGATACAATGGCCAAGGGAACCCTGTGAGAATGAAATGATGATGCAATAACCCCCTAGCCGTCCCGTGATTAACTGTACAGGCTGCAGTCTAACTGAGAGGCTCTCAGGAGTCTTGTGATCAGACAGGCGGACAGGGGTTAGGGGTCAGCCCACGTGCAGCCTGAAAACACAAAAGCCTTTATTTTTTTTCTCAGCATTATTCTCGGGGAAGGAGCTGTTTGTTTGTGTGTTTGTACGGAGCCAAGCGCCCTTTTATTATAAAATCCATAGAGCAGCTCTAAGTACAGGGTTGGTGGAAGAAATTTGGTATAGCCCATCCCACTTAGGCCACCCTACCATCAGGGATGTCTGTCGACTCCTATCCCCCTATTGTTTGGACTGTGGTTGGGCTTTCCACCACGCCGGGACAGCCCAAGGGAACGGGTGCCACGGTCAGACTTGACCTGAGATTCTCACCAGTTCAACTCTGGCCTTACTGTGTTTGCCTGGAAGCATGTGCGTGGAGCTCTTCATAAGAAACTCACCACATCATGTCAGATAAATAATAGGGGGATTAGAGAGGACAGTGGTTTCTCTTGCTCTAAGGAAATAGTCATACAGCATAAAACAGCAACGGAGGCCTACCTACCATGTTCTGGCCGCCACAACACAGCAAAGGAAGTACAGAATGTGGCTTGAGGAAAAAGCAGTGCTTCCAAAACCCCAGAGATGCATGCAAACTTTATCATGTGATCTACTTAAAGCTTTCATGCTTCCACAACTGACCCATGGTACATGAATACAGAATGAGTGATGCAAAGGGACAATGGTCTCATGGTCCTGTTGAAGCGAGGTCCACAACGATGGGCTATACTGTTGAGCCATACTCGTCTCTCTCTCCAAAGTTGTATCCAGCACCTTTGCGTTTGTCCTGTTCAGCACTAGCTCTAAGGAATAAAAGAACCAAAATGCTTTCAGAATTTGATTATATCTCAAAATACATGCAATTTGACTTCTTATATGAAGTATTCTCTTTCTCTTTTATCTGAGTTTTCTTTTGCTGTCAAGATGTTTGTTATTTATTTCCTTGATATATGTGAGCAAGAGGTAAGCCATGTATAAACAGAGAATGGCTGCTGATGCTTCTGTTGGTGTGAAGAACCTATGCAGTAAATAATTTGGAAGCTGGAAGAAAGAGACGGATCATTTGAAGGAACATTTGACACTGTTTAATGGAGAAAGCCTGCCACCCACCCATCAGTGAAGAAAATCACTAAGCCTCCAAAAGCGGATGTTGCATCATTAGCATAAAGAAATGAAAGAGGAGAAGTGATATTCACTGATGAGGAGACAGCTTCAAAGGCACATTTTACCTCTGGAGTGCCTCTAATTTACATATTTTATCAGATGTATTTATGAAAGCAGGAGTTGTTGTAATGCACGATGTCTTCATATTGTCTAAAGATGTATTGAACATAATTTGTAAAATATTTGGCCATTTCACCATTAAAATCCCAACAATTATGAATCCTGTCTGATGATGATGATGATGAAAAAGAAAGCCCCCAGTTTGCTTTTCAATTAGCACAATCTCTTTAAAACACAATCTTATTATGTTTTTTCTCAAAGTAAAAAGATAGTCAGCCATGTCTTTCTTTAATCTTAAATTTTTGTAAACTTTCTTTAATTCTATTTTCAAATCAGCAGTTAAGCCACTAAAGTTTTACATGACATATATTTACATATTTATATTTTCATCCTCTTCACATTTGTTTCCTCCTGAATGTAGAAGTTATTAAAAGGTCCCATGACATGGTGCTCTTTGGATGCTTTTATATAGACCTTAGTGGTCCCCTAATACTGTATCTGAAGTCTCTTTCCCGAAATTCAGCCTCTAGAGCCAGTCCCACAATGAGCTTTCCTTAGTATGTGCCATTTCTGTGTCTGTAGCTATTGAGGAGGAGAGAGGCGGGGGCAAGGTGGAGAGTGGGGGTGTGGCCTTGACCAACTGCCACTTTGCTCGTTTGAAAGCCATGATGTCTCTCTCTCATGGGTGGGCCAAATTCTATGGGCGGGCAAAGCAGAGAAAGGGGAGGTAACCTTGCTCCTTATGACCTCATAAGGAGCAAGATTCCAGATCGGCTCATCTGAGCTTTCATTTTCTCAAAGGCAGAGCAGTATACCAGGGGCTCGGTTTACACCTATTGCCAATTCTAGCCACTGGTAGACCATAGGCAGGCTGGGGGAACGCACATTAATGTTAAAAAACCTCATAAAGTGAAAGTTTCATGCCATGGGACCTTTAATGGTTATTATAGCACTAACACCGACGGTTCCTCCTGTGGATTCAGGTCCCTGCATAGTAAAACCTGAAAAGATGGGCAGGTTTATCATCTTGTTTGTCCAATTGTTTAACAGTCCTGCAAAAAGCAAACCTTGTCATTCATCTCGTTTTTGCTGCTATGAACAGCTACAGTTACTGTAACTATTACACTTTCTTCTAAAATTTTCTCCAATTTAAAAGTTAATTCTCAAATGCATTCATCAAATTTATACCACACAAAATCTCTGCAAGTCACACAGTAATGCAAACACAAGAAAATATTATCCAGGGCATAGTCTTTTATAGCAAACCACAATGCAAAATGGGCTCATGATTTATGCAACGTCACACTCGAGGATGACTAAGAGTACCACAATAACCTGAACATTCCCAAAAATCTCAACTAATGAGGACTCCACCCCTACAGTATAGTCTTTGATGCTTTTTAAAAACCCTATATTTAAAGGTCAATTAAGGTTAACTATCCTTTGCAATTGTCCAATTTATAAATATATATAAATATGGAGGCGTCACCACTCAAAATAAATCATGGAAAGCTCTAAATTTGTTCACTTGGATTCAGGCATATAAATGTCTTCAAACATTGGGATGTCCACAAGTTTTGATCCCTCTGACAAACAAATCACAAGCGTTTATCTCAAGTCTTAATGATGCTAATAATGATGATGAAGTTGACAAGCTGTCTAGTTCAACAAACAGCATTTTAATGCAGTATTAAGTGCAGAGCACGATTTCAACCAGCATAATTGTGGTCTTGTTTTGTTGTTTTTGCCTTTTGCTTACCTTTTTTGCCTTAATAGACAGCACATTAAAGAGACAATGAGAACAAGTCCCAGTGTAGAGCCCACCAGTATGGGAACCAGTAAACCTGCATAGCATGGAGCAACAGAAGCAGAAAAGATTATTTTATAATTAGGGTCTCACACTCTTTTTCTCCATTTTTTTTGTGTGTGTGTGTGTAGTTTAATGATTTTATAGTGGAAAAAATTATTTTAAATTTTAAAAAATCAACAAAACTTTAACCCAAACAATTAAAAGCTTCACTTGTTATCATAGGTTACTCTATGCCATAGTATATACATTTATTCCATTAATGGTTTAGTTTGGTTATCTATTAGTTTAAATTTGAAGCCATGACTTCTGATATCCTTTTCTTTTATTAGTTAGTTGACAAATTCAGACAATGAGAAGGTAACTTGAACTCTTATGTTGTCTTATTTTTTGTTGGCCTACAAAAGGGAGGATCCCTCGATGCTGTGTATGAAATTAAAGATGACATACAAGTAGGAAAGAAGCACAAAATATACAAAAGCATCATACCAGTGTTTATCCAAGAAAGGTCAGCTAAGTAACAGAGAAAAAAAGAGAAAAGAAGATGAAAATGAAATTCACAGAAGAATAGACACCTCAGATATAGTACCACCTGAGCAAAAAAAGTTAAAAGTGTTAAAGATAACACAAAGAAATTCAAATTCAGACATGATGCACTTGGTGTTGCAGAAAGGTTTTAACCTCACTTCTGTTCTTGGGATTCTATTTGTCTGCTTCAACATGATGTCTGTAAAATCATCGCAGCTATGTAGCCAGTCCTAAGACATTCTTGAATTGGTAATATTGTCTAGTACACACTCACACACTCCCAATCCCAGCTGGTATTGGCCCTAAACACCAACGTCCTTGACCTGCGGTGTCCCCCAGGGGTTGATTTTAGGGCATTTATTTTTCAACCTTTATATGCACCCGCTTGGACAAACCATTAATGATGATGAATATGATTTCTTACCATAGCTATGCTGATGATACCCTAATTTACTTAGCCCTCTCACCTAATGACTTTGGTCCCCTAGTCAATGCATCTACATATAAAGCAAGAAATTTCTGTCTGTAATGTCTATCCGGCTCACATATCTCGAGAACTGTTCATCCAATATACTTCACACTTGGGGGTTGTATTGCTGGTGACCCAGGGGAGTGCAGTGTCAAATGTGATGTAGTTTGGCCAGAAGGTGGTGCTATGACAATGAACTCCGCTTCTATTAGTCTCAGAAACGCCCATTTACATCCTGATTTAACGACATTTGCACCCAAATGCATGAAATGCACCCAAATCTGTTTTTTCACTTCTCCACCTATAGATTTTGAACAATCATCACCAAGTGGCACTGTAGCAGCATCAACTAACTATAAAGGAAGGAATCTCTGTCTGTGTGCATATATGACTGTCCTTTGCATAAAAGAACCTTTCATCCGTTGATTTCATGCTTGGCAGGTGTATTACTGAGAACCCAAGGGAGTGCAGTGTTGAGTGTGAAGTCGATTGGATGAGCGGGTTCTCAAGAATGCTGCAAGTAGTACTTCCAGGGGGCTAGCAATTGGACCGCTCCAAATGGCACACATTCCCAATGGCCATTCACTGACAACGCTGTAGGCAGCAATACCGGTTGATGAAATAAACAACTGAATGTCTCAAAAATGTCTTTGGCTGAAAAATGACAAAACCGAAAGAATCGTATTAGGGAAAAAGGAGGGTAGAGTTAAGATTGCCACTCATCTTGAGACAAAATGACCTAAAGAAGGACAATGGTAAAAAATATGGTGTCTTAATTGATTGCGAAAACAACACAAACTTAGAGGCCTTATGATTGAGAAAACATGGCTGAGAAAAACTCATTCATGCTTTTAATTCCAGCAGGGTTGACCACTGCAATGGTCTTACAGGCCTTCATAAAAAAGACCATTAAACAGAAAAAAAATGCAGCTGCTAGAGTTCTTACAAAAACTAAAACAACTGACCACATTAATCCAATACTAACTTGCTCTTCTGCCACACAATTAACTTTAAAGCACTGCTGCTTATTTATAAATCACTAAATGTGGGGGGACAAAAGTATCTCTCAGATTTAATTATAGCAGTACGCACCGGCTTGACCTCTCAGATAATTGGAGAGAAATATGTTGGTTACTGACAGAACTAAACATGGTGAAGCAGCTGTTAGCTTTAGCTTTAAAGCAACACTAGAGAACTTTTCCCGCTTTGGTCCCCCTACAGGTTGGCAGCGGAATTGTCCATTACATTACATTGTCCAGTTCATTCGAACTACAGATCCGCTACCCGATCTGGCAAACTTGCATAATGTAATGTAATGGACATTTCCGCTTCCAAGCTGTAGGGGGACAGAAGCGGGAAAAGTTCTCTAGTGTTGCTTTAAACCCGACTGTTCTCAGATGCTTTTTGTTAACTGATCAAATGCGTTCATTATTTTATTTTCATGTTCTTTTAACTTTTTTTATATTTTTTTTTTTCTATTGATCCCTGCGTTCCAATACCCATACTACCAATACTATTTAGTATGCCAGAAAATATTTGGTATGTCCTAATTTATAGTCTGCTTTTCATTATGCCAACTGAGTTCCTCGCGTTTTCAAATTGCTAGAGTTTAATATTTTCTTCTAATCTCCACCAGGGTCCTGGACATGGACAGCTTCAAGAAACAACAGAGTGTGTTTTTCCCCATTTCCTCCAGGACATAATGTTAACTGTGTACATCTGTTGTTTAAAACTTTTAAACTATTGTCTTGACCTACATATATGACTTAACATGTATAAAGACTATACTATGATAATGTTTAAATGAGACAGTAAGTCTATTTCAGACAGTTTGGCACAATTCAGACTTCAGCCCCGTGTGCTACTGAAAAAGATTAGTTCAGTGAAAGTTGGACATGCAGCAGGGAATAAATTTGCCATTCATCACTTTGTGTAAAATGCTTTTATTGAAAATAGTTCCCTTTGTACAGTAGCTGTTTCTTATGTTAACTTGTTGTAAATGGCATTTTTGAACAGAAGAACAAACTGTAACAGACGGCAGGATGTTATGTAAAGCTTTTAAGCTCTAAATTCTTTTGGTTTAGCTGCATCTCTATATTGTACAAGACAGTAATTACTAGTATAGCTCCAAAACTACCATACTATAGAACAGAACTTGGCGTATACATTGACATTTTTGCCAAACAGATTTTGTACTATATGTAGAATGTAAAATATACAAGCAGGCATCAAGCCCATTGTGAAACAGTAAATGTTTCTCATTTTTGCTGACTTCAATCCAAAAATCTACATATTGATGTTGGCTTAACGTTTCAGAATCTGCTTAAAGCACTGATCACAGTCATTGTTAATGACTGGTTATGCATTGGCGTATGTTTTCAAAAAAACAATAACTACAGTAAATTAACTCATACTACTTTTTTGTCAGAAATTGTATCATAATTATGAGCACATACTGGGAAAAACATAATTTAAAATGTTAAATACATTTGTGAGAAATAAATGCAGGACATGGCTTGAAAACTAGTCTTTCATTGTGGGACACACAACTGATGTCGGCTACAGAAAGTGACATAATGTGAGTCGCAACTATTTCAGGAATCTCTCTAGTCTTCCCACTCCATTGGCAAAAGCCAAGGATGTGGATAACCCGGGCTGTGTGGTTTCCTGGGAACAGTAGCAGGGGAGAAACTGCCATACTTTGTCACTGGCACACTTTGCTTGATTGATGTGGAAGTCTTTCTCTTATTCATCAAGGCTTTTGTCAGAGAGCGTTCTAACTCTAAAGCCTCATCAGTTGGCCGTCCACGGAGAATGTGTCTGATAGTGGGGAGTGCTAAGTCTGACTTACAGTCCAGGTAGCTCTTGAGGTTGAGCTTAGGGAAAACTGCATCTCTGAAAGCCTCAACCAGCTCGTTCTGAGCATGAGACGGTTTGAGCTGATGGAGAACTTTCTGCTCCAGTGAGACGTAACACAGTGCATCTTCAGCCAGTCCAAACTCTCCCACAGAGGGGTTGGTCTGGCTCTTCTTCCACAGGGATGGATTCAGCGTTTGTTGTTTGGATTTGGCCAAAGTCTTACTCTGTTGGTTCTTGAGGTCTTTCTTCTTGCCAGCATTAAGCATCTCTGCACCACTTGGTAGGAGCTGATAGAGCCCTTCATCAGCCAGGTCTGCTAGGTCACCAACCAGTAGCTGCTGAACGATTTTCTTCCTAGTGAGTGGAGATGTGACTGTAAGAGTACCTTGCAGTCCTCTGCCTGCATCAGACACACAGCCAATCACAGCTTGTTAAACATCCCAGCCTGTGGGATATTTCTTGGAAAGACTTTGGGCCTTCACGGCCAGCATGCAGCAGCACTGCCTGTAGCGATAAACTAAAAGCACAAGCCATCGCCTGCTAAATGCAGCTCGTCAAAGCTAAAAGCAGAGGATTCCACACAACGTGTCAAAACACGTGCCATTAGAAAAGCAAAGCTCTGAGAAGGATACTTTGAAAATGAGGAAAACATGCACATTCATACTTAACAATATGGAGCTAAATACCATACAGAGTGGTAAACCAGTCAACCACATCAAAGTAAGCCTTTAAAGGAGGACTAAATACAGACTTTCTCAATATGTCAGAGGGTACAGTTAATTTGCTGTTTAAAAGATGGCCTAATTTCCCAAAAGCTCATCAAAGTCAATCAACTTTAAAGATGATTAAGGAAGACAACGTGAAAGCAAACAAAGTGTGACAGCCCTGAAAAAATGTCCATACATCATTCAAACGTGTCCTTTTGCCATGTTAAAGCAGCTCAGTGGCTATGTCATTTATGCAGCCTTTGCAATCATTCTCAAACATTAAAGCAAGCCCACTTTGAAGACCATACTTACCCTCCTTAAAAGATACCAGCACAACTCGGCTGTCTGCGAGCTGCGGTTTCCTGTAGTTGCCATTCAGAGACACAGGGACTGACTCCTGGGCATGGGTGGAGTAGATGGATGTTGCCAGGGTCATAAACTAAGAAGACACAACAAAACAAAAGCATGTTATGCACAGATTTGCATTTTTCCTCACCAACACACAAATTAAGGTTAAATTTAAAGGGGCAGACCGTATTAAAATGACTACAAAATCAATTTAGAAGCACCTGTTTGCGAGATATTGTGACATGATTCCTGAACACTGTCCACAGGACACTGGGATAGCATGGAGGAGTCGTCAGTGACCCGTCGTAGCGGTAATACTCATCCAAACGTGCAGGCAGCAGTGCTCTGATGTTGAAACCGGGCACCTGCACTTTCTGATCTGCCAGAACAGAAGTCATTTGTAACCATTTAACAAATATTTAGGTCAAAGTAAAATCCAGAATGGCCACATGAAAGAACTGATAAAGACTGAAGATTCTGACCTCAAAACCCAGAAAGAATTAGAGCTGATATTGTTCACTACTCATACTCATTACTTGTTTTCAGTTATGGCAAAACTACAAAATAAAATCATCACTTTAGACTTACCCCTGTATTTGATACCATTGATGAACTTCAGAAAATGTTCAAAGGCCGGATTGAACTCTCCAATCTGTATGACAAACATAGTTAGATGGTTCTGCTCCACACAAATTCGCCCCCACCCCCCTCAACGTCTCACCTCAATCAGGACACCTAGCACAGCCAGGCCATCAGATTTGTCTACAGCTGAGGACATATTGGGATACTTGTCTGAATTGAAGTGCACTACATGCATCTGTGAAAGAAAAGAGAAATAAGAAAAGACCCTGTGGAAGAAACAAAAAATACAAAAATAGTATGTAGTTGTAAAAGTCAAAACCTTGAGATGATTGGTTGAAAAATCTGATTTGTTTCTTTATTACATCCAAGGGGAAAAGTAAGTGGTAACATATACGTCAGATATGTTGAAACGAGTCAGGATTTGTTTTTGATGTAGATCACTCTCACACTATTTTTTGGAAACATCAGAAACACTTTGGAAAATGCTTTGTAAAGTGCTATAACAGGCACTAGGATTCAAGGTTATAACACCTGTTCCGTGTACCGCAGGTGTTAATTGGATTGTAAATAGTGGATGGTGTTCAGGGGATGTAATATTATATATAATATATAATATTGGCAGGAAGTCTATGACAAAAGCACATGAGAAACACTGGAGATGTGACAAAATTGTATTTTCAGCCTTTGTTCAGTCTTGGGAATTAAGGTAGACATTTGAACTATTTCTAGGGAAATGTTCCATTTCCCATCATTCCATCCCTCCAAAACAACATGTCATCAAGAAACTGTGGTTCTGTAGTCTGGAGAGACTTGAAAAGATGCATGGTCTCGACGTGTCCACTCAGAACTTCAGGTCAAACCACAGCAACTTACATGTGGCTGTGCTGCAACTTGGGCATGGTCACATAAAAGCACACAGGTTGTAAACATTTGAGCTTCTACCCACTGTAACTCAACACCAAATTATATTTAAAAAGTATCCTATTTTGGTTTATATCATAAAAGAGACTCTTACTTTTAAACTTTACTGTATGCTTTACTTTAAGTACCAAAGTAAATAGAGCAAACTAGTGTGTGAAAACTGCTTACAGGGCTTGACACATTTAATAGCACAGACAGCCACTCTTTTCCTGAGGTGGGTGAAAACCAAAGCATATAATAGTCTGGTACTCTAATCCCCTTAAACCCTGCAGAAATAAGACACACTGTCATACTGTACATCCTGAGGATGACTAGAATTATGTCTTTGCCTTTTAGTGTTTGTGCAACTAAGTGATAAAATATGCTTATTTATATGTATGATCAAAGTCACTTTAATTAGAATGTGTTATATACAACCAGTCAATTGTACTTTACAGTCAATCACACAATAGTGGAAGAAGAAGAGGCATAATAAGCATTGTCTGAAACTGTCTGACTGGATGCCAACTGAATGCTTGCCACAGTGTCAAGGAACTGGAACAGTGATATGCAGAGCATTTGAGCTTAAGCAGTGTCGGTAAGCCTTGAAGAGAATCAGTGTCTCTGATTCCTCTGCCAGTCAAATGTCAAATGTTTAAGCCATAAAGTATTACATCATTTGTCTTGTATCAGAGAGGCTGTCACCTGACGCTGCAGATAAAGGAAAGACCTGCTTAATCGCTGATAACTAACGAAATCTTATAAAAAATTTTACAATTAAAAACACATTAAATCAAGTAGTATTTGCAAAATGTACTTAAAGTAGTCACGCAAAATGGCACCATTCAGAGTGTTATATTAAGTGATATATTATCATTTTTATTATGAAGTGGTATATTCTATAACAATGAATCAACTGTATATAACTGTGTATAAACATGTTTTACATGTAAAATCTTAATCTGCAAAATAACTATTGACTACAACTGTTTGATAAATGTATTGGAGTAAAAAGTACACTGCGATAGTAATTTAGAGTGTAGCAAAAATGGAAATACTCAAGTAAAGTTCAAGTATCTTGAAATTGTACTCAAGTGAATGTACTTAGTTACTTTCCACCAGCGTCTTTTCCATTAATAGTGGGTAGCAAGAAGAGCTGTTTGCTTTGTTTACCTCTGCTGCACACTGCTTACTGTTCACCATGTGTTCAGAGCCTGCAAGTCTGCTGGAGGAGCCCCAGTGGAAATGAAGTTGAGCTGCAGTGTAACGATGAGCCAGGCTGGAGATGTGCATCTTAGAGGGCAGTGATATTTGCACTGCATTTCAAAAGACATGACACGCCACCACACATAACACAGCAGGGTAGGGGGTTACTTCAGTTAACATCAGGGTATCAAGAAACATGAACTTTATATAAACCGAGAAAGCCAGCATAGTCTGCTCTGTGCTGTCCTTTTACAAAAGCTGTGTAGCTATGTTTAGTTTATGCTGAAGTGACGCAGGGCGCTTTCCGTGTGTTCGTCAGTGTGTGACCAATGATTACAAGTGAAAGACCTCTGTCAGCTTATTTCAGACATACGTCATGCTGATGATGCCGCTCAGCTTGCCTTGAGATACAACATTGGGCATGCACACGCATTTCGCTGGTGGTCTTTGCACATTTAATTTAAACAACAGTTTAATAACACGAGGCAGACATTACATGCAATGTTAGGAATTGCCACTGAATGTATGTAAGAAACAAATGATGCCAGCTCTGTGGTTTAGTGCCAAAGTTCAAACAACCTCACTTTTCTCTGACTGAAACTTCCTCAAACTCTTCAAACAAAACCAAATCATTCAACAAACTATAATTTGGTGGAATAATCATATTCATCTGTCTAAAGTCATCCAAACATGTTTTTCTGTTGTTCTGATTGCTGTTCTGATTGCTATATTTGGCAAATCAATTTAAGACTGTGTTATGTATAGATATCAGACATTAAAGCTAAGCTGGTTTCTTTTGTTAAGGTGCATCAGACCCAGCAGAGGCAGAACAGATGACTAATCTCTGTTCATATTTCCCCAGACAAAACATGGAGCTCTTTCCTTGGCTGGAAGGGCAGCTAAGATAATAAGAGAGTGATTTTGGAAAATTGCTGTGGCAGAAGATCTTCCTATCATTTATTTTAGGTTGACCCAGAAATTAGGTCTTTACAGCGAGAACAGACTCCACCACATTTATGTGGGACCATATCCAATGAATACATTGACCAGTGCATCACTTTGATTTTAAAAATAGTTGCTTAGTTAATAAATAGATAGTTTTGTTACCTGTGATGAAATGTCTTCAAAATAAACATTTATTTTGACATACTGTACTTTAATGTATTTTGTTGATAACACTGATGATTTATACTCACCAGAATGTCCATTATTTCCAAGTGTAAGCTGCTCATTGACTGACAGGTTGTAGTTTTGAATCTCAATTGGACGTAAAGTTGGGTCGAACCTTAGTAGCTCTGACTTGATGTCTATTGGAGACTGGAAAGCTGCACCACAATATGGATAATGGTTGGGCCAGTGGTGCTCTCCGTCTGGCCCTGCAACAGTATCAATGTAAATGATTACCATGAAACACTTATAAAAATGTTTGATTTTCACTATTTTAATAGTAGATGGTGTTACTAAATATATTCTAATCCTTCATTCAAAGTGTATTTCACCAGTGTAAGGTTGAATAGAGGATGATCCAAAGAAGGCCAGGGCTTGTCCTTGGCCTATAGAGCATTTTATCTGTAATCAAAGTGTAGTATTATTATCTATGCACAAGGCGGCATGGGAGAGGCCCGTGACTCCACTCTTGGCCCTTTCTAAAGCAGAACCAGGCTGTTGTTTGCGGGGAGAGTCAGTGAGAACGCTGTCTCTCTCCAAATGAGAGGTTTCTATAAATCACAGGACACCAAAAACTGCCACATTTGCAGTTAAAGTCATGCAGTTCACAAAGTGACTTCAGCTGCATGAGGGTGTCTCTCAATGGTATGTCTGCAGAGGCAATGTCCTTGGAAATAATACAAGAGAGAAAAATAAATATTAATGAGAAATGATGCAGAAGAAAATAAATTTGGGAAGCTCTTGATTTCTGATATTTTTATTCAGTATATTGACTGAAGTGTGAGGATCCATGCAGAGCTTTTCAAACATGGTGCTCAGTCTAAAGTGAGGCTCATAGTTTGCGATGTATGAACCCTATCAAATCTCAAATACCATCATTGTAGCTAAATAGAAAATGGCACAAAAGGCTCTGAACGTACCAGAGCTCTCATCACTTCTGCATATTTGCCACTGATTTATTATCTATCCAGAATTCATCTAACAAAAATCCACCATTCACAATACGCCAGCTGACTGTGGTTCAATATGAATGATGCAGCATGAGGCCTGCCCCAACCCTGACTGTCAGTTCCCAGACAAATGTGGATTGATTGTACAAGACATGCCAAAAGGCATGAAGTGAAGCTGTGAAATCACTGAATACTTGTTTGTAGCAAAGTTCAATCTTGGCAAACCCTCACTATAATAAGGAAGAAAGTTACTCTTATGCCTATAATTATTCAGTGTCCACTTCATTTGTTGTTTTAATCTCACTCTGCCCGTTAATAATGGCCTTCAGTGGCCCCTTTGCAGTCCTTGGTAGAACTTAGAGGATTTCTTATGTAAAAATAATGTTAAATAAGAAAATTTGTATAGCCTAAGTAAACGGTTCAACATAACATCAATTGTTATATTAAAAAAAACAATAGCAGAGCAGGGTGAGAAAACTACTAGTAATCATCATCATCATTATTATTGTACTCCCATCTTAAGGTTTACTGTTTTGTTCTCTGCCAGAGGGTGGAGTGTTGAGGTGGAGATAAATCGTATGACTCAGCCGTGCCCCGTCAACAGAAAGTACTACCAGCCCCCAAGACTACTGACTATTATGACAAGGCATCTTGAGGGTTTGACTTTAAGTGAGGATGAAATCCACCACGCTGCACTTCGAAGGAGGCTAGAGGGTTTAAATTTATATATATATATTACATTTCTTCCCTCAGTAGTCATCACAAACCTTCCCACTTTTACTCCGAGTTCTTTTGTTATCATTAAAATAGCACAGGTTTCTGATTGTATGGTTATTGTATTTTATTAAGTATCATGCACTGTATCCATTTTTGGAAGGATCCAAGTATTTACATTTACACAACTTTGGCAAAGTACAGCAAAGGGTGAATCATTTATTTTAACCACATCATTAAGGTATTCCCCTGTACTGACACATACATTATACATTCTCCTAATTTTCCATTGTTTGATAAGGTGTTGTTTCAATTTTCCAAATTTCCACAGAGAGGAGATTACCAGGTGTGTAAGTAGAATCCACAAAGGGCCATTTTCCCATTAATGCCAAGCCAATGCTGCAATTAAATACGGAGTGGATCAGCCTCTCTTAGAGGTTTGAATTGAAGTATAATTTCCTCAAACTATAATTATTTGACCATAAATCACTGTGTAGAGAAGTAGCTCTTTTCTTATTTATCCCTGATGTGTCAGTGAAAGGATGTGCACACTATAAATGTATCTTGAAAAGAGGACAGTAGGTTTTACCAATGATTCTAGTAGTCAAAAGTGTGTTTTAATATTTGTCTAAAGAAATAGTATAAGACAATAATTGCACTGACTTGCCTCACCTGCCTACTTGTTGGTTTTAACATTTGGTCCCTGAATGTGACAGACTTTCGAGAAGCAGTGACACAATGACAAGAGGTCATGCTCTGAGCAGAGATAGTCATGGCTTCCCATAGACCTTAAGGCATGAGACAAAGGCAGTCAGCCACTTATAAAATGTAATTACAGAGTCTGTAATGAGGGGACGGGGGGACGGGATGGGGGATGTCAGTGCTGGTTGTCTATGGAAGTCAAAGAAAGTCACAGAGGGCTTTTTCCTCTTAATCAGACACAGTGTCATCACTTTCATCTTATGTGGCATTGTCAGCTCTAAGCACTGCCGTGGGGCAAAACAACATTGGCATCTTCTCTGACTCAGAGTTATTGCCAATCAGAGAGTTGCATCAAATTTAATTCTAACACTCACTTGGTTAATGCTGGTTCAAGGGTAGAATACTACTGTGAGTGATCAATGATAATAATAATAAGTGCACATGGACTGGGATTGCACCTAATGTGAAAATTTGATCTAAATACCAAAAAAGATATACAGCTATATCGATTTTATGATCTACTATTGAAAAATATTATATGACTTACCACTGTATGTCCATTTGTCACCTGAAAAAAACAGGAAAAATTAATTTGGTCCCACTAGGTACATTCAAATATATAAGAATAACTACACTTCCACACATGTTACAGGATGCAGCATAATAGTCATTTTACAAAAAAAAAAAAATAATAATAATGAAAAAAACATTTATTTGGAACAGACATTTCATCTCAGAAACAAGTGTCTTCCTCGTTCCTCCAAAGAGTAGGTGCAGCAGGTGGATGGAGACACCTGCCAGGATGAAGCATCTTTTCTGCTCAAGAGCTTGCAAAGTGTTAAATGGCCAAAACATTTTCTCCTAGGCTATATTTTACACTTACCATGCAGTACAGAGAGGAAAGTCAGCTGTAGTAAGACGATGGGTGTGAAGCTCAGAAAGTGCATGTTGATCCCCTCAGCCCTCCCTCATGCAGTAGTCTGATGTTAACCCGGTGCAAAGCAGAAGCTTGGAGCACCAGAACGCCAGCCTTCAAACCGGCTTTTATACCCATGTTGTCAGCTCCATTGTAGCTCGCGCTGACGTCAGAGCAACAACATAACCAGCCTCCAGAGACGTTGGGTCACCGGAGAGTGACAGCTCAACGGCGGCGACCGCATCCAAGCCAAGTCACTCATTTAGGGCTCGAGCTGCCGACGGACGAAAGATGCGGGGAAACTGTGAGGCAAGCAAGTGCGACGGTGTTACACAAAAATAGGCGAGCCTTCGTATTCTGTGACCAAAAAAGACAGATGGGTTGATCAAATGTTGACAGGTGAGGTGGTCACTATAAGACCTGCACACTACTAAGTAGCTAAACTATCAAAATATGTCACCTTTGAGCAAAATGGCCTGACTGTCAAAATATGACATTCAAGTTCCCCCATTCAAACACTGTAAAATGCATGCTTACATTTTTCTCAAAGTTAAAAAGGTTGGGTTGTTTTATTGTTATGGTGCCAGAGTCAACGTTAAATTATAGACACTGATACATGTAGCCTAGTTCTATGTAGAATTTATTTTAGCCACCGTCCACTCAACAATGTGTTTTTGATAGCCCACTTCACTTTGAGCTTCACGTGCCCAATGATGCATGTGGCGAATTTGTTATTGTTATGTTACATTACAGCCAATCATGGTAGGCTATATATTATGCAACTTACACTGCAATGTGTAAACTTAAATCAAAATTAGAAGCAAAAACTATTCACAGATTTGGAATTTTCAACTGACGGGAACATAATAATTTATTTTTAACTCAGATATGACACAAATTATCTATCTATCTATCTATCTATCTATCTATCTATCTATCTATCTATCTAACTATCTATCGATCTTACTTCATACTCTTTGAAGACATAGAAGACAAAATAATTACAATTAGTTTTTTCCTTTAACTTGGCTCATGATGAGGATTATCACACATTAAATATCAAAGCCTTACAATGTGAGAATGGAAAGCTGACTTATTTCAGCCAAAATAAGAGGATAGAGTAACTTCCTGAGCTAACTCTATGGCAGGAGGATTTTAAGTTTCTAAAAATGCTCTCTTGGTTGTATTTGGAGTCATTCAAATTGCTTCAGGTAATCTCAGTTTTGATGCATAAGGTCTCAACATGCTCCATAAAATGACAAAAAATAACCTATAAGCTATCTACAATGTAACTGTTGGTTAATATGCCAATCTATGCTAATTTGTGTATGTTGCTGCTGTGCAGGTATCATGTTTAACTGCAGTCTGAATGTTCCCTGAATGAGGCGTGAGGTGTTTCGAACAAAACACTGAATAATAGCAATATTATTACACGCTATTGCATATTGATCTGTAGCCTATATGTAACTAGTTATACTTGGTTACGCCCTAATATAGCATATAAGAAACACCTCATAAAGTAATAAAAAAGAGGAAGATGTCTATCCCTGCCATTAACTTTTGTTTCGATTGCAACTGTCACCATTAGGAAAGTGTCGGTCCAAAGGTCAATGATCACAACCCACTCCCACTGTAGTTTACAACCCTCACTCATTCCAGCAAAGACAGCACAAAGACAAGCAGCAAGATGAAGCACCTGTTATTTTTGGGGATTGCATTTGCTGCATTCTGCGTCAGCCATACAATTCCAGGTACAAACTGTTGTCTTCTTATTTTAAAACTGTAACCAATGGTTGATAGGACAGAGGTTTACTATTGAATACACAGGCTCTTCTTTAGTGAAAAATTGTTAGCTATTGATATTGCTGTTTTTTTGTTTGTATTACTGCAAAAATATTGGGTTTTTACGTATCTTGTATGATTGTCAATGTTTTTCACTTAAATGTAATTATTTAGTTTCAACTGAAACTGAATCAAGGAGAAGTTTCACCGTCGGTCCTTTCACAGTATCATGGCGGTTAGATTGGCGGAAGACTAAAAAAACTTGGCTGAATCATATATAATAAAAGGGATGTCTGCAAAAATAAAAATCGATTGACTTCATGAACAAAAAAGTGTTGTAAAAATGTTTCACAACACTGCATCTCTCAGCAGAATATAATTGTATTTTACTTTTTTTTTTTTTGCCAACAATGCAACAAGCCAACAATGATTGTCCTTAGCTTTGACCAAAGAGGAAGAACAGTTGGTATTACCGGGCATTTACTCTCCTGGAAATGTTAATTACACACTGCTAATGATTGTGTTAAGCTGACTGGATAATTCCTTTCTCTATAATTCTACACTTTTAAACACTGAGATCATTTCTGTCTGAGCCTGAGCATGATGAGCGGAACTATGTCAACCTGCAGCTTCATCTCATGTCACAGCTGTGAGTTTGGAGAAGCACAAATTTTGGAAGTTAGTTAGTCCCCCTCCAAAATCAAGTGTATTTTGGGTTAAAAAGCCTGATCTTAAAAGAACCATTTGAAACCACTTCCCTTCTGTGAAATCTACAAAGGGCGGGACTGACAATGCACCATAAATGAATGACACTTTTTATTGCCGTCATAAAAAGAGGGAGTGGGTATCTGGTGATGAGGCTAGTTAAACATTAGTTATGTGCTGATGATTTCCACTGAAACACCTATGGCAAAAGTCACCTTACCAGCTTTCTCTGTAGCGAATAGTATTTCTGACCCCAATACTGTGCTGAAAACCAAGATTTGCAAATAAAAGTTATCTTTTTTTTATCATCCAACAGATTTCTGTCGTTTGCAGTCTGATGAAGGTCAAGGCACAAGCTTTACCTTTGCTTTGTATTATGACCACGCCAAGGATGAGTGCAATCCTTTCATATATAAAGGCATAGGAGGAAATGCCAACCGTTTTAGAAATGAAAGAGACTGCATAAGAAACTGTTCCGTCAATGCAGAGAATATCTACCCCACGGATGGTAAGATGGTTTTAAAGACTAGTAATGTAACAATTTGTCTGCATTCACCACTAACTCTGTTTTAAATATGCAAAATGTCTACTGTAACTTCAAAGATGAACCCAGACAAAAAAAAATCTGTCCTTCCTGGATGTTGTCTAAGGACTTTGGAACATAAACTGGCTAATGAGGTAAAGTTTTATGGCGTAAAGGACCATAAAAGGAAACACTACATCATCATCAAGCCTCATGGTTACAACTGAAAGAGAGAGGGAGGGGTGGCTTCTTGAGATCTGCCTTAACCAGATTATTATTATGTCTGAAAGGGCAGGTTTATTATATGACGAAAATACATGATATCAATACCAATGCTATTTTGCGTGTCAATTTAATAGACCCACATACTGTTGAGTTCTACTTTGTCCACCTGTTTGATGACTATTTGTTAAGAGGCTGCAGGAAAGACGTGTCAGCATGAGTGTTAGCAATACGCCACCAAGTGGTGAAAGAGCAGGACTGCTCATGACAGATGAAAATGTGAATGAATACACCAGAGACTTTAATAAACTGCCTGATAATACCCTGCTGTATCAATGGTTCTAATGAGGATGATGTTTTCTTTCACAGCGTCCAAAGCTTGCCACTTCAAAAAGGCCGCAGGTACATGCAGTGGTCAGTTTTTGAGATACTACTACGATTCTGTTCATGACAAATGCAAAAAATTCCTTTGGACTGGATGCATCGGAAACGGAAACAGATTTTTTGACCAGGGCAGCTGCAACTCCACCTGTGCTGGCATCCATGGTGAGCACTAATGTGTTGTCTTATGTACACAGTTGCGGATAACTGTACATGTTAATGCATCAATATGTCAATGCATGTTTTGTAACAAATGAGTCAGTATTAAAATATGATACAATAATATGTTTTTTAACATGTTGATGTAAATTGTTTTGGTTCTAAGATGATCGCGACGAAGACGAGGAAGAGGAGCCAGACACTCCTATTGGTCAGTAGACACACAATGAACTTGAGCGCAACAGATCCCTGTTATAGTTGGGTTTGTTTTAGTCCAAGCTGGTTTTTACACATTATACACCAGGCTCTAACTGGTTGCAACTATCTGCATAAAAATGTTGTTATACACTTTGTTTGAATGTTAGTATCTGCTTAAATGAAATGAAACCTACTAATCTGTCCTCTTAACAGCAATCATCTGTGGAGTTCTGCTTGCTGTCATTATTGCCGCCGTCTTAATAACTGTGATTGTCTTGACCATTCAGTCAAAGTAAGTAAGACTATTTTTCGTTGTTTTTTGTTTTACATTAAGAATTAAACTAAAAAGCAACAACATACTTACAGTTAATGACTCTCCTGTAATTCATCTTAATATACTTCTTTAGGAAAAAGACCCCCAAGAAGAAGGCAGCAGGGAAAAGTAAAGACCCTCAGTCTGGCACACCTCTTCAGGAGAAGGGGATTGAAATGACATAGGAAGTTATGTCACCTCAACAGCAACATGTGGAGTTTTTATCAGCTTGGTTTAGTATTATTATTAACTCTACTAGTCTTGATACAAAACATTACAACATGATTACAACATTCATGTTCAATTCAGATTTTTTTACTTACATGTCATAACTACAATTTTGTTCAATTTTCTATTTTGTTTCACTTAAAACATGTGCAAAGTAATGTTTCTTGTATTTTTTCCTTGGAGCTTTATCGTGTATTTTCATTCCGCAACCTCAATCAAATCTGATGACTCAAAGTGTAATCAAAAGAAACCAGAACTGAAAGGACTATAGTCAATTCATTGATGTGTTGATTCATCAGCAACCATTTTGATAATTAATTAATTGTTGAAGTCATTTTTCCAGGAAAAATGACAAATGTTTCCTTTGTTCCAGCTTTTCAGTTGTGAGGATTTTCTGCTTTTATTTGCCTAATGTGATAGTAAACTGAATAAATATTGGGTTTTGGACTATTGGTCGGACAAAAACTTTTGGGACCCAGTAAATTGTGATAGACATTCTCACAAATTTGATATGATGAATTCAGTCGGCAGATCACTTATTAATGAAATTCATTGTTAAGTGCTGCCCTAAAAAAAAAAAAATCAAAACTTTAGGGAAATATTTACATTACATATTTACATTAGAAGCAAGTCCATGTTTTTTTCCTGACAAACACTCAACCAGGAGCAGAACTGCATTATTATAAGTTCAGGTACTAATCTACTTGTGCACAATTACCTGAAATGCTTTTAACGATGAAGTCTCGTTCGTAAATATTGCAACGTTTCCAAAATATAACTCAACATCACCTGGCTCAAAGATTTGGTGAAAACTGTCTGAAGTCTTCTGAAGGCACATGCCAATTCAAAACACATACGTTTAGAGCTGTTTGTGAAGTGATGCCTACTGCACACTGTTATTCTCCTACTCAGCATTTGTGAATATTTTGTTTTAGGCTGTAAACATCTCAACAAAAAAGTGTCAAAAACAAACTTTTACATTTTCTCACATTTATCCTAAAATGTGTTGCTGTATTATCAAATGCTCGTGCTTTGTATTTGGAAAATAAAAGCAGTTTTGAATAATCACTGGAATGTCTTATTTTATAGGAAATGTGGCGGAGTTTCATTTTTTTAGTTTTTTGCTGTAGGTGGTGTACATATTCATAAAATATTTGATTATTATCACTGATTTGATGATTAAAAGAATATCCAGGCACTCTGTACATTGTTCATGGCATCTGTTTATGTCCACTTAATCCTTGTAGAAGTAATCATATGTGAGTAAAATAAAGGTTTTTCGTAATCAAAATGCATAACATTGCTTTTTAAATAAGTCATATTGCTCTCAGACTCACTTTAAAATGCTCATTGTTGAAATCCATACATGCAAAATATTCAAGCCAACCATCATAACTCGTACATGAATAATAATTAATGTCAGTTGTCTGCTGCTGTCATGATGCCAAAAGAATTGATAACATGCGAATCTTGAGATTTAAAAAGTAACTTTCTTATTTGTGCGACCAATCACTTGTCCAATTACAACATTAAAAGCGAATCATGGCATTGCACGTGACATAGTGTTACCGTCTCAGCTGGTGAGGGGTCCAGTGTTCCAGAAAGTGTTAAGCACTTAAAGGACAATTTAACGCTACAGTCTTTATAATCTATCTTTTTAATAAACTGTCTGTACATTTACAAAGTTCTCAATGCTTCGGTTTGCATGTAGGGACCCTCATTATGCTACCGTTTAAGTGTGGTGGTATTTTGAGCCTCGTTAGTGGTATAAAATAGTCATTTACCAAGGGCCCCGAAAGCTAGCATTAGCAGGACTGGTAACCACCAGTTTTGCGGTAGCTTGTTAAAAGCTAGAGACGCATTCGATTAGCATGAAAACAGATCCCAGAGAACGTTTGACTCGGTACACATATGTTATTAACCCCTAGGTTCATTTTGCGCCAGAATTGTCCATTAATACGACAATGATGTTTTCTCTCATTTGGTGGGTGTGTCTTTCGTGCCCGTGTCACAGGTGTTACCCAATCAGCAGAGACATGTATGGAAATTCGTGGTAAAAAAAAAAAGGTAGAGGCTTGCACACACAACAGGGTGTTCAACGCACCCTGTTTCAGTTTATATAAACGTTTTGCTACATTTCCTACATCGGGGCTAAACGTATCTTCCATAAACTTCTACATAAACGTGTTCTCTTAATACATCCATGGGCTAAATGTGTCTTCCATATAACCCTAACAAATTCTACTCCTTATTCCTAAATCTAACCAATCTAACTAACTAGCCAATCAGAGGCAGGGCGGGTCATGCCTTCGCTACCCTCAGAAACCATCAAGGGGGTAAGTGAGCATCCGGAAAGCGTACCTCCTATGGGGAGATTCTGATGCTAACAAGCCATCAACTTTCGCTACCATTCAATTGACTCCCATTCATTTTGGCGTCACTTTGACAGCGAATAACTTTACATCTGAAGCATTTAAAGACTCTATTTGTCCATTGTTTATTTCTAAAGAAACACGACAGTGTATAAAAGGCTCCATTACCTTGTGTTTCACGTTATGGAGCAGCCGTTTTTGTAAAAATAGGCTAACGATTGCGTCATGACCACGCGACTTTCTGTCGCACAGTAGATAAATTATGGTGCGCCACCGAGGTCGTATATACAACTCGTCAAGTCGTCTGAACTCAGAGGACCCCGAGTTCACTTTCAAAGATGGCTACATTGTGCATCACACGTAGTAAACATTGTGGTTTTCTACAATTTTAAGCACTTTTGTCGTTGTTGTAACCAAATGAAGAAGTCGTACACATAGCACTGTATACTGCTACCTATAGGTATGTCGCTACAGTCTTATTATGAGTTAAATACCGCCTAATTAGTTATTTTGTAGCTTGTGCAGCTGAAATTGGCTAGAGACGCTCGGTTGCTATATGACAACAATGGCTTTAAGCCGAGTCTTGAGCAGAAAGCAGAGCAGTAGCCTAACGTTAACGTTAATCAAAACGAAATTTTCATGTATCAAACTGTGAAATATATTTGTGTAATATGTCAATAACTGGGTGAATAGAATCCAAAATGTTACTAAAAATGTTACAAAACTCCATCTTTTCTCCGACGCGTAGTATTGTGTGACAAAAAGAACGCAACAACAAGTTATTTTTTTTTCGACATGGATGTGACATCACACTCGAGCTACTAGTCGCGATTACAAGACAAAAAGAACGCACCATTACCATAGTCAGGAGAAGCTCGCAGGCAATCGGGGGGACGTGGAGGCATACAGTCAAGGGAGAAGCCCATAGAGAGTCCATGAAAGGCATCGTAACAAAATATTTCAGCAACATTTTGATGGATTGGAAATACTTCGGTATGTGGCAAGTGAATTCATATGAAGTAACATTTATCCACGAACAACTAGGATATTTTAAGAAAAGTATGTTGTTAAATAATGAAGTAGGGGTAACAAGTACCTATATTCACGGGGATGGGGAAATTATACAGGCAATGAAAAAAAAAAACATCTCAATGTCAATCGCGGTTAATGTTATTCCTTTATTTATTTACAGATCTACGCTTTAAGATGAATGTGATCCCTTTCATCATGGTTGGAAGCCATCTACAACATGTCCTAGCCTACATAACCTAATATGAAATAAAGAAAAACGTTCTGTTCAAGTGTTTTTGACCATGATTTATTAGCCTAACTTACATGATTTAACACTCACAATTCAACCCACAATTATATGTTGGAATGTTATATGGTGAAATGTTTAACGTTACTAAGAACTGCAGAATAGGCTACTCACGATTCCAATCAAAAAGTATATTTTAAAGTCAATTCCAGCCACTTATTTTACTGTCTATGAATTTCTCTTGGCACAGCTACCTACCAGAAGACTTATGTGCGTTCATGGACATCGGAAAAAGAATTTCCGAGTGAAAACGTCATCATTCACGTCACTTCCTGTGGGAATCAGAGGTGGGAAACTCGGGCTAGATTTTGCTAACCGAGTTTCCCAGTTGGTGACACGTTGTTGACAACTGACGTTTGATGACTTTGGTTCACTGAACATGGAGGCCACAATAACTTGCTGCTGTTCTCTTATACGAGCATGGAAACAGCACATCATGGACAGGTGTTTGTTTGTGTTATCTGCAGGACAACGAACGAAAAGGACACGGATAAGGTGTTGTTGTTTTTTTTATACATGGGCCTATTTATGAATAATTTGAAACATGTTATGTCTGTGTATGTTTCTTGGCAGAGGCATTTGTCCATAATAAACAGTTTATTGTCAGTGACATATGTTCAGTGAAAAGTCGCCTACATCAAACGTCAGTTGTCAATAACGCGTCACCAACTGGGAAACTCGGTTAGCAAAATCCATAGGCAAAATCTAGCCCGAGTTTCCCCACCTCTGATTCCCACAGGAAGTGACGTGAATGATGACGTTTTCACTCGGAAAAATGTTTTTCCGATGTCCATGCACGGTGGCGTCGGCGTGTCCATTTCTTTCACTGTCTATGTCTAATTGACTTCACTGGTCACCGTCGAAGTCTATTGGTGTCGCTGGGTCCATTTATTTCACTGTCTATGGAAACCATGGATGTATAGCTTCGTTATTGTCATTTACTGTGTTCCTCGTGCTACTGTATTTGTAATTAAATAATAATGTTTTTGGGGGAAAAAGAAGAAAAAAAACTGTTATCCGAAGCGAGGCAGTGACTAGCTACTACGCATGCGTGACACGATGACACTTCTAAAAGTTATGTCTCACAACATGGCTTAATTAGGTTAAATAGTAGAGCTTCCCAGTAGATATACGTATAAATGCAATTAAAAAACTTAAAAGACTGCCAACCGAAATATGAGGCACCTACAGTATCTAAGCGGTCATAGGAGTGTAAGCGAAGTAGGAAGTAGTCAAACGTAACTCACAGAAGCTGTTTCATCTTTGTTTTATAGTTGGCCAAAGATTCTGGCCGAGCCGGCAGATACAACGTCACTTCCTCAAGTTATTTTCATTTGTCTGTGAGGCAAACGCCAGCAGTTATCTAGCTAGTACCTTACACCAAAGATAACGTTACTATTTTAACTTACAATATATCAGGGTGGAAACGGCATTACCTTTTTTTTCTGTAAACTGTTGTACCCTGAAATTATGCAAGAAATATAACAACTACCAAACGTGTTAGCGTCAGCAAAGACAGGAAAACGTGCGTTTGCGAGGAGAAGTAACGTTAGCTAGCTAGTATAGGTTAATTGGCTACCTATTGTTAGCTGCCTTTTCCCTCTTACCGTTGGTGTGGTAGTGTTGGCTAGCTAGCTGACTTACTCAGAATTGTGTGAACTGATGGAGTGCCCTCATCTGAACTCAAACGTGAGCTGTCCTATCGATACCTCTAGGTTTCCTAACGGTACTCCGTCTTCCTGGTGTTGCAACGGTAAGAGAAGTGTTTGTCATTCTTTCATTTAACTTTACTAAAATCGACATTAGTGGATACATACTTTACTGTGTGTGCGCACAATCATTTTGATCCAAGCCTTAGCTGGCGCCGATACTGCCACATGCGTGTCAAGCTAGATAGATAATGTAGCTACATGTCCGCAGCACAACAGATATCACAAGGGCAGATCACAATTAACAGTCAACACACAAAGGAAAGGTCCATTAAAGCAGGGCATGGTGCAGTTTTACATTTATATAAAACTTTATTCAATACAAAGTACGCATTTCCTCCAGGGCAGCATTTCAGGGTCACAAATGGTTTCTTGTTTTAACCCCTGCAAAAGCAAAACACCAATACATTGTCTTCTTAAAATGTAACGTTACATTTCTTAATTGAGACTTAATCTTTAATCTCCAGTTTGCAGGTCTAATAAAAGTCCATGGATTTGCCTTACCTGTCTGATGGTCCATTGCGGAAGGTAAGTTGTTGTCGATTTGTTGGCAACTAAAGCTGTGCTCAGAGTAGCAAACATACCAAACTACGAACTTAACTAATGCTCTGGTGTGTCTCAGTCCTTTTAAGTCAAGTATACCATTGATTCCCACACAGGGGTCCTTCAGGGGGTTCTAGGGGGTCCACAGCAAAAAATGAAATATTTTTTCACTACATTTTCTTTTTTTTTTTTTACTGTAATTCCATCCATAAGTAACACAATTACAGGATGTAGGACTCTTTTGGTCATGGGTTTCATATACTTTCTTTAATAAGACATCTTAAATCAAAAATCCTATCAGATGGGGGGCCCTGGGATAAAATTGTATTAAATAGGGGTCAGTGGTCTAATTTTAATCAGTTTAGGGGTCATTCACATGTTTGGGCACCACTGCATACAACCATGTAATGGCTGCAATACACACATGAAGGTTTTTAGTCTACAGAAGTTGGTCAGTGTTACCTGTCTGTGTATAAAAATGGCCCTTAAAACCTGAGGTTAACAACATACACATTAAGTATTTGGATAAAGCATTCTCACAGTGCTGCGATTGTATTAGGATAGTACAGGCTAACCCCAGTTTCTGCTTCTTGTATACTATACTTTCATTTAAGTCACAGAGCTAAGCATCTGTTTTATTCTTGGTCAGTATTTAAAAAACATGATATTTACCAAGACTTAACACTGTTTTGTAAGTATTTCCAGAATCCTCAAAGACTCTTTTAATCTTATCTAATCAAACAAGGAAAAATGTAATTTCCAGTTACCATCTTTGATTGGACAAAGGAATGTAGGCCAAGATTGACTGTCAATACTCTGGGGTTTTCAAAGATCATCAGTGAGAAGAAGAAATTTTTTTTATTAGAATAATAGATGGCTGGGTTGGTGGGGGGGGGGTTGTTGTTTTTGGAAAAACATTTTTTGGGGTTTTTTTAAATTTTGTGAGCAAAATTTAGACCAATACCTGTTTTAAATTAATTATTTTCTGGTAGTTCCAGATGTTGTGTGTTATAAAGTAATCTCTGACTACATAGATACGTCAGTGGACATGCAAAGAAACACTTTGAAGACAGCCAAGTCGTTTGCAGTAGTCAAAAGAAGGGTGAGAAACAGGAAAAAGAGAAATCCCATCATTCGGTCTGCATGGACTGCAGCAACTACAGCATATTTTGGTAAGTGTCATTCAACCTATTTCTACAATCTGTGACTCACTGTGGGGCCTGCAAAAGTACAGTCATAAAAACAGTTAAAGGATTGTTATGGTGTGGTAATGGGAACCAAATGTTTCTTTATATCATCATCGTGAAGCTAATCAGTTACTTTGTAAGTGATCCAACATTCTTCTGCCACAAAATGATTACGTGCTAATTACAAGCAAAAAACGGTGATCCAAATATTATGAACTATATTGAGAAGTATTTGATGAAAATACCTCCTGCCACATTTACACATGGTTAAATGTTGCATGCTACCACGGTGAAACAATACAGCAATTCTTATGCAAAGTTTAATGGGTCCAAATCTCAATAAGTGCATTACTTTTTTTATATGTATGTGTCTTGACTAATGTGGATTTTATAGTTACAGATGTGATGACTTTGTTGTCAATGACACCAAACTTGGGCAGGTGCAGAAAGTTAGGGAACATCTGCAGAGTTTAGAAAAGTAAGTACAAATCTCAAGAATAAAGTCTTTAAATATGTTTTTGTTTTGTTGTTTAACTCTATCCTCATTACACATGTCAAAGTATGTGTATAACTATTTCAAATGTAACATTAGTCTTGGTAGTTTGACAGTGTTTGACTAAAAAGGCCAATTTAAGATGTATCTGCCCCAAAAAATCAGAAAGATGCATGCAAAAAATGTTTCCCAACATGCTCAATAGGGCTGTGTATTGGCATACTGGCGATAGGATACGTATCACGATAAATCGGTCACGATTCAATATATTGCAATATATTTCGATACTGTGCGTAAGGCGATATATTGGGATTTTTTTAAGTATAATTTTAGAAAAACTAATATTTAAAAAAAGACATGATGGTAAACAATTCAGTACACAGAAAATCAAACTGCCAGTTTGGGATTGTGGTTCACAGGTTCTTAGGCTACGTTCAGACTGCAGGCCAAAGTGGCCCAAATCCGATTTTTTTTTTGGGGTCAAGTGACCAGGTCAGGCTTCTTCAGAAGTAGTGTGAACACTCAAATCTAGCCCAGATCAGATTTTTTCAGATCAGATTCAGGCCACTTCCATATGTGGTCCTGAATCCGACCCAGATCTGATTTTTTTCAATGCGACCGCAGTGTGAACAGCCAAGGCGGATTTGATGTGACTTTTACCAAAAAAAAAAACTTGCTGCGCCCTCTCTCCCCGCGGGGAGGGGTGGGGCCCCCTGCTTCCAGTGCGCGTCGCATCGCCAGGGCGGGGATAAAAAGGTGATGTCGGCAACTCCCCCAGACCCGCCTGTAAACATGGACCAAGGAGTTTAACGCGCTCGCAAGTCGGGGTCGCCCCGTGGTCGCCCCGTGGTGCAATGAAAGTGCGCCGGCTGAGGTGGGATCCCGGTCCCTCGGGGTCGGGCGCACCACCGGCCCGAGTCGCCGCACCGCCGGGGAGGTGGAGCGTTTGCGAGGGCGAAGCCAGAGTGGTGGAGGCCCGTAGCGGTCCTGACGTGCAAATTGGCAGTCATAACCCCGCAAATTTGTCACTCTTTCTCTTCAGTCTTCTCCTCCTCAGCACCTGCGCATTAATGTTATGGCTGCCATTACACAAACATTTTAATAAAAAATAAATAAAAATAAAAGCGAAAATGCTGACTTCCTCCATAACCTCCCTAACTTTAGTGCAACAGCGTGCTGCGTCTGATGTCATTGTTAGTGTTCTTTTGCGCATGCGGGTCATTTCAAAACCGCAAACAGTTCACACTGGAATCTGATATAGGCCACATTTTAAAAGGTCATGTGAACAGCCAAACAAAAAATCGGATCTGAGCAAAAAATCTGAATCAGGCATTAAGACTTGCGGTGTGAACGTAGCCTTAGTGAGCAGATTTTGATATGCTAAAGTAGGCCAAAGTTCAGTCATAGCTACATTGTTATCTTCTATCAAAAAAGTCAGGCACTGCTAGGCACTGTTAGGCAGGGACACTAGTGGTGCGTCTCAGAATAGCCATCTAGCGGTAGGGGGTTTAAACACAACATAAACGTGAACCACTGTCTTATTTTTTTTTTATTCGATATTGCGTTTTTGAAAATCAATACACTATTGCAAAATAAAATATTGCGATACTCAAGTGTATTGATTTATTTTTTTTTCTTACATCCCTAATGCTCAATATGTGATTAGTGTCCAAAATAAAATGTTTTTCCCTCTTAAAGCTCAGCACTGATGGGTGACAGACAGAGGAAAAGAAAACTCCAGGAAAGCCCAGCTCCAGACGGAAAGTTGTTGAAAGACATTGTAAGTGGCTGAAAATATTCTGATTTATTTTAAAAAATGTTTTAAAGAAGCTGCTGTACATTGCAGCCACTCCACATTGTTTAGTCATGTTTTTGTTTTTTTTAATAAAAAAGGTAAATTGAATGTATATCTTTATGCATTTCTTCTTTCTGTCAGGATGGGGCGGCTTTAGGTGCTACAGGCCTGCGGAATTTAGGCAACACTTGCTTCATGAATGCAATTCTACAATCCCTTAGGTAAGGCTCTGCGCTGAAAATGAAGAATGTTGTTGGTAAACTGGGTTTGTGGCATGATCAGTAGCTCTGCCCCTGTAGACCCAGGGCCCCACGACCAGTCATCCTTTATTAATAGTCTTGGGCGCAGTCAGGGGAATCACACAGGGTGCTTGGAAACAAGACACAGTCAAAGGATAGATTTCCCAGCCAACACACACATTGTTTCTGTTTCCCAAAGGACTGGTGCGTTTTCACATTAACCTTTTTATAGCAAATACATTTCCATAGTACTGCTGGCCATTTACCAAAGCATGCCATAGATTCTTGAAATAAACAATCAGTTTTCCTAATTTCCAGGCAGCCATTAGTTTTCAGTCATAAAATCAATTTGTATGAACTTCAAATTTACCTTTTATTATAAAGCTAACTGGTGGCTGTGAATTTCTAGTTGCATAATAGTTGTATTTATATTATCCTTGCATGGCAACACTGGTTTCCCCATTAAAAAAAAAAGTCAATAAGCAATTCATTGAGTCAGTAAATCTAAAAAAAAAACTGGCATGATTTGGATAAGGGACAGCAATAATGTAATATAGACTTGCTTTATCTGCAATAAAAAGCAAAAACATCTTATATCTAAAGGGCTTTTTAGTAATGTACTCCGTTCCTTTCTAACACAGTGTACTTAGGCCACTCACGGTTATTTACGGATGTTCCTGCCGGTTATATTTTTTGCTAATTTCAGGTGTCAAAACTGTTATCACAAAATAATGTTTCTTTGACAGCAACATCGAGCAGTTCAGCTGTTATTTCAAGGAGTTGCCTGCAGTGGCTCTACGCAGTGGTAAGACGGCAGGAAGAAGGATGTACCACACCCGAAGCCAAGGGGACAACAGTGTGTAAGGTCCTCTTCTGTAGGAGGGAGGATTTAAGGGCTGAGTGCATTGATCTAACAATTACTTTCAGCAAATATAAAATTTACAAAATTGTTATTTGTCAGTGATCATGGAAGATGACTGTTTCAGAAATATTTTCTTAGAGAGGCACTATCAGCACAATGTACTTCAAGGTGGACATTTTCAACTCCTATATAATGCTGGATAGTAAATGCATCACATTTTTAATTGTGGCATTTTGTGAGTAGAACCTGAATCTGCAACGTTCTCTGTCAGGTAAATGTTTTCTACTGAAGAACAAGTACATAGTAAGTCAGTAGTATAGGCCTACGGTTGCATATTATGTGCTTTGGGGGTCTTATGTAAGTAATTTTGGGAGTACAATGGTTCTGGAGAAATACAGGAGGCCAAGCAATCATCCCATTCCAAACAGGCCTGTTTTGAACGGGCACTGCACTACTACAATGAATGACCAGAAAAAAACACTGTACATTGTAATGTAATCTGACACAAGGTTGTTTGTGTGTCCAGTATTTTTAAGTATTTGTGTCTTATGTAAACTTAGTTTTACACATAGAGTATTAGACGGGCTTAAGATGTTGATTGTCCCCGGTTGTGCAGCGGGGTAACAGGGTTGCTTTATGTTGAACAGGTCTTTGGTGGAGGAGTTCAGGAAAACCCTATGTTCCCTGTGGCAAGGAAGCCAGACGGCCTTCAGTCCAGACTCCTTATTTTATGCTATATGGAAAATCATGCCAAGTTTCAGGTATGTCAACATACACAGAGTATTTGCCAGAATTAAGCTCATTATGCTGAGCAATAAACTGTTTACTTCTTAGTTCTGTTTTCTGTCAATTTGCTTAAAGGGATACTCGCCGATTTTAAACCAGCATACAATGCCCACAGTAAGATGGCACAGAGCTGGATTTGAATCGAAATATTTCTTCAAGTGTAGCATATTATAGTTAAGATATTATCGAAGATGCATTATGCATCACAGACTGAAACTATTGTGATTTGTCATGCTGCCATTTAAATCTGTGTTTTTGTGTCCAGGGGCTATCAGCAGCAGGATGCACATGAGTTCATGCGTTACCTGCTGGACCACCTCCACAGGGAGCTCCAGTACAGTCGCAATGGGGCGTCTCATTCACTCTCGCCTCAGGATGGGGTCAGACTCTCCACTGCAGAAGGCAAATGCTGCATGTAAGCCCTTGCAAACTTACAATATTTGTTGAATGTGTTTCCCAGTTGATTTTATTTGAAGATAGAGGGGAGGCATTTCGCAGACGCGTGCGCCGAGCACTTTCTGCAAGTAGCCAGACAGTGGGACATTGAACATAGTCGGCACACTTACCACTGATGGTGCACGCAACATGATTGCAGCGGCCAGGCAACTCCCGTTCCAGCATATGCCTCCACCAAGTCACAGTTTCTCTCACACCTTTTTTTTTTTTTATTCCCCTGCTTTGATCCTACTTAGTAGAAAGGGATGTTTTTGTGAGCCTTTATTTTCCCACATGTGAGGTATATGCACCTCACATGTGGGAAAATAAAGGCTCACAAAAAAACATTGTTCGCCCCCATGTTAAGAGCAATTAAAAATGTGAAAAAATATCCAAATTTTAAAGTACATTTAGAACAGATAAAAATGTGATTAATTTGTGATCAATTGTAAGTTAACTATGGATATTCATGCGATTCAATATTTTAATCGATTGACAGCCATAATTAAAACTGCTTTTTGTTGAACAGAAATGGGACTGCCAGTGTTGTCACATCCAATTTTGGTGGCATACTTCAGAATGAAGTCAACTGCCTGATATGTGGAACAGAATCTCGGAAGTTTGATCCATTTCTTGGTAAGACAACAGCCTTTGTTAGTGAACAGCCAGATACAGCAAGTGGGGGAAAAAACACAACTCTTTTCTCCTTTTTTTTTTTTTTTTTTTTTATGAAAAAGCGAGAATGCAAACAGGACATATAATTAAAGCGCTAAGAGGTATGAGATAATTTATTTTCACTCTTGTTCACTCAGATCTGTCTTTGGACATTCCCAGCCAGTTCAGACAAAAGAGAAGTAAGGACCAGGAGCCAGGGCCGACCTGCACTTTACGTGGTAAGTTTTCCACTGTCAGAGGTAATGACTCATTAGACTGTTTTTAATTTTTTTTGGTGGCAGTTTTAGTTTCTAATTCTGTACTCCTGAAATTAATGGTCCCATTTTCTATTATTTTGTTTTTGTTTTAGACTGCGTACGTAGCTTCACTGACCTGGAAGAACTTGATGAAACAGAGCTGTACTATTGCCATAAGTGTAAAAAGCGACAGAAATCCACAAAGAAGTTCTGGATCCAGAAGCTGCCAAAGGTAGAGACAGAAATTCTCAATCCTTTTTATTAACAATTTACTTTTTTACTATTTGAAAAAGTTTATTGCATGCAAGTAAAGTAGTTGGGAAAATGTTGTGTTTGGGTATAATTGGTTTTATTTCCTATATTATTAGGTTTTGTGTCTGCACCTTAAAAGGTTTCACTGGACGGCCTTTTTGAGAAACAAGGTGGATACCTATGTGGAATTTCCACTGAAAGGCATGGACATGAGAGGCTACTTACTTGAGGTGAGCTGAAAAAAGAAAAATCACAGAATTTCACAATATAGTTTTTAAATTGTTCATTTGAAATCAGTCTAAAAATGAATAATAAGGAATAATGCATATATGAAAGTGGAAGTGCTGCAGTTTAGTCAGGAAACAATTCTGGCTCGGCATAGGCCACACTACTGCCACAGTAAGTCACTAACAAGTCAGAGGCCAGCTGTGCTCTTTCAAAATTAGCTGCAGTTTTGCAAAATAAATAAACATCCTCACAAAAACTTGTATTAATAAGCCATCCCCGCTTTCTATGTCTGATGTTATTAAAATTCCAGGAGAAATACAAGTTTGGCGTAATGTTCATAGTTTACATTACCTCAGTTATACTTCTAGGCAACACCACAATACCACAAGAACTTAGAGTGCTTGTGCTAAATTCAAACCTTCGTAATGAAGAGGTATGGTTTGGTAACTGAAAAATGAATCAAGACACTAGTCACACCATGGAAAGATCTCAAGCAAAATGCTAGACAATGCATGTGCAATATGAACTAAAATGGCTGCATTGTTGGGCACTGGAGGAGCCGCAGACAGCATGAAGAACTGACTTTAAAATATAGATAGTCTTTTTATATACATAAATTACAATTGCTCCTTTGCCAAACTGGTGATTTAGTTGAACTGAATTGTCCTCTTAGTCAGCTGATGATGGATTTATATCCACAGAAAAAAAAATGTTTTGCGAGTTGACAACCAGAAAATGTTTAATGAGGTAATAAATCAAGTGAGGAAAAGGGTTATTTTCTCATGGACTTCTATAGTAACAGACTTCTTTTTGCAACCAGTGGAATCGCCCCCTGCTGTAAATTACAAGAAGAGTTAAGAATGCAGGTTTAAGGCACTTCCGCATTGGCTTCACTTTTCAGGCCCGGAAGCTTTGTCCGTCATTTTTACAGTCTATGATCAAAGGTCCGAGTGTTACTGAGAGAGGTCCGAGTGTTTACCCTCTGAAGTGTCTAAACTGATGCCTCCAGTGAACACTGTTCGACAGCAATTCTGTTATCTGTTAAACTCTGAGCGGGGGTTGTAGTGTAAACTTGAGTTTCCCTTGAAATGATTCCTGTTTGTTGTCATTCTTTAAGTTTTATCGTTTTGGAGTTGGTGGAGCCTCTCGTCCTTGTATGAAACGGGTGTGAACCTCCTGTCGTGCTGACTCTGTAACCACCAAGGTTTTTGGGAATTTAAGAATACCATCATTTTCATGTGAAACCTTTCTGACTTTTATGTCTGAGACCTCTGGCTTGCATACATGTCCAGCTGCTAAGTGTCTCCTTTAACTTGTAAATCTTTGAGGAATGATGTTTTGGATGGAATTGAGAGCCTAGAAAAGAAGTATCTTGTCTTTTTTATGTTTGCAGCCAGATAATTCATTACCGGAAAGCTGCCTGTATGACCTTGTTGCTGTCGTAGTGCATCATGGATCTGGGTGAGTAGATGAAGTATCCCTATTTTTAGAAGTTGAAAAACAAAAAACAAAAAAAAACAACAAAAAAAAAAAAAATATATATATATATATATACACGCACGTACGTGTGTATTAGGGGTCGATGGGTGTTTTCCCCCCTCCAGCTGACAGATGATCATGTGTTCAGATGCATGCAAGATGTGCTTTTGTCTCCATGGTAGCACAATTACCAGCTGGAGAAGAAAAAAAAAAATCAACATTCAGCTAGGAATCTAAACATTGTCATCTGCCGACCAGCTCTGCCTTACCAAAGCTGGCTGTCAGTCACCTAATTGCTGTATAAACCATTCAGATGTAATTTTGTAGAAAAGCCTTGTGGACAGCTGCAGTTTAACAATTCATGTAGCCACTAAACTCTGAAAGGCATTAAAATTGAGACTCCTTGAAAAATGCGTTAAGATATGCCAATAACTGTTCATCAAACTGCTGCTGTTTTACCTTTTGCCCTCTAGGTGGCAATGTTGCACTGCAGAGCTGAATGTGTCCCTCTCACTTCAGCAGCAATAAATGTAGTCTTGTAAGAAGCCAGACAGCAGAAGGCGATATGTGTGTCTGTGTTCACAGGGTTGGATCAGGACATTATACAGCATATGGCAGCCACGAGGGTCGATGGTACCACTTCAACGACAGCACAGTGACTCTGACCAATGAGGACACAGTGAGGAAGGCCAAGGCCTACATCCTCTTCTACGTGGAGAGGACTGAACAGGGGGCTTCAGACAAATCGGCCAGGAACAGTGGTCCCTCAGAAGCAGTTGCTCAGGACAAGGCTGCAGCAGCAGACACGGTTGCCACAGACATGGTTTTGATGGATGTGCCAGCCTCACACATGAATACCCAGGACGTGGCAGCCCCAGATAATGCTGCATTGGAAAATGTGGGTGAAGACATGGCCGACAAAGCTTCAGTGGAGGCTGCGACAGATCGGGATACCTCAGACAAGGCTGCAAGAGAGGAAGCCAGCCAAGCTATACATTCCACAATCAGATTCTGTCAGTATCTCAGACCATCTGCTCAATCATTTTTCTTCATTTCATTTTAAATAGATTAATTTTTTTTTTTTTCTGTATATGAGTAGCCAATATGTTTAAGATAATGAACAAAGTTTTAATTATGAAATCAGTTGATTTTCCAAAATGTTTATTTGGTAATCAAAATATTGAGTTTTATTGTTTTCCTTTTATTTGGTTTGGGTCCGTTTTTGGGAAGATTTTAGGATATAGAATGCAATGCATTTATTGACTGACAAGTGCTAATTAGGGCTTTAGAAAGTTGTTTTAACTTCTTGACCAGAACCAATGTGAAAGAAATTATCGTTTTTAAATAGTTTTGTATGTCTGTATTGATGCTGGAGTTTAATTTGTAATTTTACGTTGATCTGAAATGGGTTTAGAAACAGGCCCTGAGTAAATTTGTCTTTTTAAAAACATGTATCAGACAAAGTTAACATGACAAAATACAATGGATAATCTTTTTCAAATATTTTATTTTTTTTATCCGTGGAAAAAAAAAACTTGCCTTTTCTGATCCACTAGGTGCTACTGTCTGCTTTTAGTAATCTTTTAAGTGGCTGAAGCTCCCATTATTTAAATTACTAAAGACATAATAATAAGACAATAATGCCACCACATTGTCTCATAAGGAAGAATCTCCCTTAAAGTCCAAGTGGAGTTTATTTGTGATTCACCTTTGCATTCTGCTGTAGGTTTCAAATTTGTGAACTATCAAATTTAATAACTAGAAAAATATTGAAACGTTTATACAATTGACTAGCGTTCACTGTTTTTAGTTTGCAGCTTGATGGATTAAACTGCAGCACAAGATGGGTTATTGTCAGTTATTGTAGAGCTGAAACAATAAGTAGGTCAACAAAAATTGCAACTATTTTGATAATATACTAGGCATTGAAGTCCTTACTGAAGCACAAATACCAAACATTTAATGGTTCTTGCTTCTTAAATGTGAGCATTTACTGTGTACTTGTCTTGCTTATTATGCCTGGGTTTTAGACAGCTCTTCAGACAAAAACAAATTTGATTTGAAGACTATCTTGGGCTCTAGGAAATTGTGATGGTGTATTTTTCACTACTTTTTGTTACTAAACATTTAATCAATTAGTCAGGAAAATAATTGGCAGATTCATTAATGATGAAAATAATAAGTTGCAGCTCTAAATTAAAGACAAACAAAACTCTAAAATGCGCTTCAATGCCTATAATTCTCTCAGCATATACTGTTGCTTTAAACTTTGAAAGCCAATTTGAAATAAAAACAATTTTACCATATTTGCACAATTTGATGTACATGTTAGTAACCGTTCTTTCACATGTCAAGCTGGACACATGCACACCAGAAGGTACATTGTTTATCCCCAACACCCTTATGTCTTGTAATAGAAAACAGCATTTGATATGTCCAAGTACAACCTTAAAGCAGAGAGAGCAACATTTTTAGTAAGGCTTTTTTTGTGTTGTTTTCCTCTTCCCTTTAGCGAACATTTCCGCCCACACACACACACACACATAAAAGCTCCCCTTGGGAAACATGCCAGCCAGTCAGCCTCCTCGTTCAGGCAGGAACAAGCACTCCTGTATGATGATGAACAGCTGCTCTTCCTCGCCTGCTCACAGGTGTCTCTGGGCTCGCTAGTCTGTCCCCATTTATGACACACGTGCCCCCCCCATTATATTTTCTTCATGGAGAGGCTAGATCACAGCTGCTAATAATAAGCTCACATTACTTTTTTTGTTTGTCAGATCAGTGGTCTGGTTAAGAACATCATGACACAGTGAGTCATAGAGTGCAGACTGTAATCAGCCTCTCCAACAGTGGCATTTCCCAATGTCCTGTATTTTTGTTTAGAGATTGATGATAGCAACGGGAACAGGACATACCTGGTAATGTAGTGTTCAGTGATGCCATGGATGTAATGGTATTTTGCGAGGGGGGGGGTTGCCATCTCAGTATGTCCTCTGCACTCTAATGGAGCGATTTCAAACACACACAGTGAGTCATAGTTTACCGTGTTCCTTCAGGCAGACCTACGTAAGCTGTTAGTGCTTGTGACTTTCACTCACATGAAAGGTTTGCCAGGTTTAGGTTAGGGTATGATAAGGCTGTGTAATGTAATTACCTGGTATGTGATACAGGAAGGTCATAAAAGTGGGTTATTAAAGTTGTATTGTTATTAATAGGCCTTCATTTAATCCTGTACAACAGGTTCAATACTGCAAATGTAAAAAATGTTAATGTTAATTGCTGTTGATGCTGTGCACAGAGGCTAACTCAACTCATTTGACTTTGTGATGGTCTTGTAGTGGATTGCATTATATTTTAATTTGATCTTCATATTATTTTCTCCTTCCTATATGGAGCAGACAAAATAGTATCTTTCATTTGTTGCACCAACTCTATCTTTAAAATATTTTATCAGAATTGCATTGGCACACAAAAAACAACTTAAAGATCCCCCAGACATGTTTTAAGACATTTAAAAATACTCCGCTTCAAATAATAATTTGCGTCTGATATGGTTTCCCCACAAAAAGTTAAATTACATATTTAAAGATTCTTAAAATGGCATCTACTCCTTCTCCTGCACTGAACAATTATACAAATGGGAAAACAGCCTTTTAGTGTCAAACTGCACAGTTTTTTGTGTGCTGTCACTCAGTGTGTACGTATCTGAGAACTAGGCCAGGCCAGTGTAAACATCTGGCTCAGTCCAGCGCTTGCCGCCTGTTGAGAGCCATGACAGATGGAGAGGGAGCGTATGGCTCAGGCACCTCCATCTTTGACCGTGTACGCCAGTTGTCTTCCCAAAATAGCCAACACTCCCCGACCTTATATGTGCAGGCCTCCAGCGTGTGCCTGAGGAGGCATCATGTATCTGGGCCACACAATACAGGCTGCAGGCGCATTGTTGCTGCTTACCAGCAGGCCTATTGCCACCACAGGGACAAGGCCTCTTTTTCTTTCTGTCTTGGGACGGCTCACCATGCATCTCACCCAGCTCGACGGTGAATGTCTCCTCCACCTTTTCTCCTTCCTTGACAAGGACAGCCGGAGGAGTTTGTCTCTTACCTGTCATCAGCTGCGCGAAGTCTTCCTGGACCCTTGCCTCTGGACTCTACTTCACTTCAGCTCCCCGTGTCAGCTGACGAAGGACAACTTTGTGCTGGGACCCTCATTACGTTTCTTGACAGTTTGCTGGTACTCCAGCAGGGTCCTGCAAGTGTGCAACATCGAGGACTGGTTAAAAAGCTCGTTTCAGAAGGACATCTGCAGTAAACATGAGAGCCTGGTCAGCACTTTCCTGGCCCATGTCTGCCACATGTGAGTGTTTGTGTGTCATTCTCCCCTCCTGCTTTGCTGTATATTTTGTGATGAAATAGACCAACAGAGGGTGTACTAAACAACACTAGTACTTAACAGCGAACTGTAATTTAATCTAAACCAGTGGCTTTTTGGCTTGTGACCCCTTTAACAAAACAATGTCAACTTGAGACCAGAGTCCTTAAGAGTTAAACTTATCCTGTAATTCACCAACAACAAAAAAAAGTTTGGAAAGAAAAAAGTCTGAAAACATTATCACTTGAGTATTACCATTGTGTGCAACTTTATACTTTTATATATTAAATATAGTACATTTAACTCCACTACATTTGTCTGACAGCTTAAGTTACTAGTTACTTTTTAAATTACAATGTTACATACCCTTCCTGCAGTAAAAAATATCTCCACATTTGACTTTGATTGTTTTCATAAAACTGAAATATGAAGTGTTCCTTCATAGTTTGAGAAAATGTTCCTACTTCTTAAACTAAATAAAACTTGGATTTGCTGGAAATGGGGCTGTTTTTTTGAGCTCATAAAACGTTTACTTTACACTGGACAGCAGGGGCCATTTTATTTTATTTTAATTTTTTTTACTTAAGTGCAGGACTTTTAAATGTAGTGGAGTATTTTCAGTGTGGTATTTTTACTTTTAATTAAGTAAAGGATCTGGACAACAGTACAAACCACACCTTAAATTTGGCCATAGTGCTGAATTAATATGTAGTTTCAAGTTATTTTTGAATGCACTGCATTTTAAGGTGTTCCTGTCATTTTGTCCACCTCTGTAGTTGCTTTTCACAAGAGCCTGAGGTTTCACACGTTTTTGTTACACATGAACATTCAAACTCTTACCTTAAATAGTTTTTTAGTTTTGGTCTGATGTGTCTTGAGGATGATCCCATAATTTCTGGGTTTCTCAGGGTCATTCACACCCACCACAGGGAACAAAATAGTTTTCATTTAGAGGCACATGGCTTTCTGAACCTGCCATGTTTAGCTGTAGGCAGCAGGGAAGAAAATCATTAGAGACAGATGGTGTATCCGGAGCTGGCTATAGAGACAGAAAAGTGACACATCTGTGGGATATCAGACTGATTCTATTAACTAACATAACTGTGGTCAAATATCACATCTTATTTATTAATTGATGTGACAGTTGGATTCGATAGGTCACTGAAATGGAGCTTATTGGCCTTGTGTGCATGGCTGGCTGCATGCAGGACTCAGCCTGGAGAGGAGTAATGAGGTCTCTGGATAATTTCTTCAAGACAGCCAGTAATAACCGTTGATGTGAGGGAGCTTGGCCACCGCAGCTGGCCGGGACAAGAAGAGGGAAGAGCGGCGGGCTGATTGGCTCAGTGTATGACCCATTTGAGGATTTCCTGTATTGTGAAATTTGAGGCACGAGACACGAGAGCTGTGAGACCAGTCAAAACTAGAACCACCTACTTTGTCTGGGTTCTGTATCTCAACACCCTTATGGCACACTCATTGCATACTGATAAACCCTCCCAAATTGTCTAAGGGAGTAGAGAGCAAGTGCACGTGACAAAGTGGGAGGGGACGCAGAGAAGCTGTGGGGGTGATAAAGAACGATTTAGCCGCAGACCCTCCCAGTCAGCTGCAGACTGGAGGTTGCGCAGGCAGGTGGAGCCTACAATTGGCTCTTTGTTGCTGTCAGAGGAATGAACATGTGCGTCTTTCTCTGCCTGCCTCTTCCTGAATAAATAAGACTCCACGCAAACTCTGACGCCAAGCTCATGCCTGTCTTTTTTTTCTTTTCTTTTTTATCTTCATGGGGAAAAACTATGAAACATGCAAGTCTTTGAGCCTCTTTATAGTGTAGTTTAGTGTGATGCTCCTCTTACGCCAGATGACTACATTAAAGCAATGATCAAGAAGTCAGTAAATAGACTGTGATTATCTTGAGGTCACAGTATTAGAATTATACAACATGAAATAATGCTGTGTGTGTGTGGGTGACACAAGAAGCTTTGGCAACAGTTTATTGAACGCAACATTTCTTTTTTAATATGTTAGTCCAGGCATTTTTACTTTCATGTTGTCAAACTACAATGTGAAGTTTAAAGCCCCAGAAAAGTTATATTTCTGAAACATTAACTGCTGCATGTGTGAATATGCAAAACTCAAAGTTTGGAAAAAAATATCCTAGGTTATTATATTTATTTAGAGTTTAACAATCAAACACACAAACAAAAACATCAAAAAACCTGCACAGAGTGAGGGGAGGTGCCATGAGAGTTTTTATTCCTGTCATGTGTACTCCCTTCCCTTCCACCTCCTCGTTTAGTTTTTTATTGGTTAATGTCAATACCATGCAGTCATATCGGCTCATATAGCCCCACATTGGCCCCATGTAGCAATGTAACAGGGCACGTGGATTGTCTGTGCTATCCCATGTTCAGAGGTTACTGGGGCACCACCCTCAACACTTGCAGGCAACTGGGATATGTTTGGCTCACATGTGGTAAAGTGGTAAGATTATGTAAGTCTTTATGTAATCCGCATCAGTGAATGTGAATGACATCCTCGATCCTTTGCCATCAGAGCGTTTGTCTGCCAGCTCTGTACTGCCGGCCTGACAGTAGGTTGCAGTGCACTCCTGATACCCAAACATAATGTAAACATGCATTTCACAGCAACAATTCACATTTATTGTTTTTTAGAAGTAATTCCTGTAAAAGTAGGCAGGTGAAAATGAATTTTTGTCATGCTACAATTCATCAAACATCCTGTAATTGTTCTCCACATTTCATTTATTCACAAAAGCTTTGTAGAGGACGGAAACACATGCCCAGTGGGACAGCATGTAAAGAAAAGATAGCTCGGTCTAGATATTAAACTGCTCTATCGTTAAACAGATCATGTTGCTGCCCTACAGTGGTGTTGTTTACATCTCATTCACACATGGCTCAGATCAGGTCTCCAATCTCTATTTTCTCCTCTGTTATCTGATTCTATCCAAAAGAAGACCTGAAAATAAGTTAGTCCAAAGCTGGTCTACGGTCTTATTAGAAATTCTTTGGACTAGTCCATCTCCCCCCCCCGCCCCCAATACACAAATGTCCTAAGGCGTGATGAGTAAAGAAGACACAGAATAGGTTGACTTGACCTGTACTAGTTGTACTCTATCACGTTTATGGAAACCTTTCATTGGTTAATGATGTAACTGACTGCTGTCTGTGCTACAGGTGTCCCAACCTGCTCTGGCTAACCCTGTCTGGCTGTGGACACATCACTGACCAGGATGTGATCTCCGTGCTGCAGAGCTGCAGGAAGCTGCGCCGCCTCCACCTGGAGAACTGCGTACGCATCACTGACTGCAGCCTGGAGGGTGTGGCGGCTCATGGACACAGTCTGGAGGAGGTGAAGGTGGACTTTTGCAGGAACATCACTCAGTCAGGGCTGCAGGCTGTCGGAGAGAAGAGGCCGGGCATTCAGCTGAGTGCAGAGAGGAGCGCTGATATGATCCCAGACAGCAAGCCTGAGGAGAGGGTGCCACTCAGGAGGACACTGCAGAAAGTCCTGCAGTTCTCCTGAAGGTAATATTTAATCAAGACTTAACTATGATGTCTTTGTTCAGATTTGTATCTATATTTAATAGAAGTGTATTTGCAGCCTTTTTTTTATACAACACCTGTTGAATATGAGTCTTCCTTACAAAGACATGCGCTTTTTAAGCTGTCTCTATTCCATGTATTCCTAACCAGGGAGAATTCAAGACACCCCCCCATAAAGTCTCATAGTGTACATTATACACGTTGCCTTATTAGTAACTCCTAATCAATAAACATTGAAATGGTACAATTATATGGTTCCTTTCTTAAATTTATAGTTTGTCACTTATGCTTATTCAGTTTCTTGCTAAGAGTTACGATTAGATGATCAATACCACTATCACATCTACATGGTAAATATGAAGCTACAGCAGGCTCGCTGTTTCCCCGTTTTCAGTCTTTATGCTAAGCTATGCTAACTGGCTGCTGGCTCCAGCTACAAATTGACCGTTCAGACTGGTAGGTGGCTATAAATGGTATGGATAAGCATATTTCCCAGAATGTCAAACTATTCATTTAACAGCATTTGATAATTTGATTAGAAATATCACACACTGTACCCCAGAGTAGTTATGCACACCTACACAGTAAAAAAGAACAGTGGCTGCACTGTGCTCCGTCTCTGTTATGACAAGACACGTAAGAGCTGGAAGGAAAGGTTCTCGGAGGGCAAAGTGGCCCTGTGACTGTGATTCGATTCCTGTTATATAAGATTGTGAGACATGAAAGTAGGTGAGTGTGTCTGTCTTTAAATGCCATGTGACAAATTGATTGCATGCTGCTGCTGCAGCAGGACGCTCCCCGTCCTATAGGTGCATCTCAGAAGAATGACAATAGTTTGGGTCAACTTAGTCTCGCTTTGCCAGACTCTCCTCCGCGGGTCTGGCTAGTCCACACAGCATTCCGGGATGCGATATTATGAATCCCACTATGGCCACGCCAAGACCCGCCCTTCAATAGCATTTATTGGCCAGGCGTCTATGAGAACGCAAGGTAACGTAACCCCGTTTGTTCAGGTCCTATCCCCTGACCAATCGGCTATCCTAACCAATCGAGCTGCTTCGTAGGGCGGGTCTTGGCGTGGCCATAGTGGGATTCGTAATTTTGCTTCCGGGATAAGAGAAAAAACGTGCTTTGGTTTATTGGCATTTCTTTAAACCAATTGCAATCGTCATGGGCAAAAAAAAGCAGCGGTGCCGCTGCAAAATAGCCTTGGGAAGGAACTTGTTTTGGAGGAACACGTGTACGTTCAAAAGTTGTTTTAGTTGTGCAACAGAAAACTCAGATTGGACAGACAGTCTAGCTAGCTGTCTGGATTTACCCTGCAGAGATCTGAAATTTTTTTAACCATAGTCCTCATAAATCCACCAGAGTTTAAAATGACAACACAAAGAAAACCAAAGGCAACGGATGTCCTGCCTAAATGAGTGAAATCTGGCTGAATTTCCGTCGGCAATGGAGCAATCCCGGAAGTGGAACGTCGAGGATATAGAATAGGGTCAATGTAATGATAGTCTATATCCTTGACGTTCCACTTCCGGGATTGCGCCATTGTGATCGGTTTAAAGAAATGCTAATAAACTAGAGCACGTTTTCCTCCCATCCCCGAATGCTATGTGTAGCCAGACTCTCCTCCAGCCCGCCTTGGAGGAGGGTCTGGCAAAGTGAGACTAACTTAATGAAGAACAAGCTCATTTCCATCCCATCAGATATTGTACCAATGTAGCAAATTTTCCATTTGAAACATCACAGTACTGTGTTTTTCTATTGACTGATTTTTTTTTTACTTAGTGTGTGTGGTTGTTTTTTTTACTTATCTATTAAATGTGTTAACTTTTTTCAATTTCTTTGTGATGGACAATAAAGTTTTTCTAATCTCTATAATGATCATCATCATGCAAAATGTTTTGGCTAAATTGCATTCAGTGACAACATAATATATCTGGGTAAACAGCGTCCCATTGCTAGTTGATCTGATTTGTGATATGTAATGAAACAAAATGAACATAGCTTGTGTTTGAAGTCTATTTGTTGGCCCTCCCAGCCCTGTGACAGGTTGGGTGCTTGGTTACATTAAACAGAAGGAGCTGAGAAATGTGGTTAGAGCGGTTTTGGCTACAGGATCAATTTCAAAAATTCCATTTAGCTAGTCATTAGACAAGCATTGAGAATACATTCAAGAGTAATTGTATCTATCTAGTGAAACTGAAAATTTGCATATTGAGTTGATAACAGTCAGAACACATTTGAATTAGATAGAATCATAATATGTACGCAATTTTCTCCTCATGATAGCTTTGTAGGTACACGGTATTCCTTTAATGCAACACACAATGGTGACAAAAGAAAGCCCCCATGGTTGGGTTAGGATACTATAGCATGTGCTTTTTTAATATAGCCTTCAGAGAAAGCCCCAAACCAACTAGATAAATATAACTCTGCTGGTTCACAGAGAGACACACAGGCTCACTGCTTAGAGGACAACAAATGCTATATAATTAACTATAAATATGTCTTAATAGCAAAGTGCATGCCAGAATAGACCGCTAAGATTTATGAGTTCCAGGTGGGGAGACTCCTGAGGTGCATCCGGCTGAATATGGGACTCAGCTCCAGACGTGTAACAACACAACTGTATCAAAGCGTAACTCCTCTGCCTCTTTACACTAGGGAGTAAGCAAGTTTAAAATAAAAAGATGACAATCTTGAAAGACCTGTTGCCCAGATGTCCTTAAAAACACTGCCTTTTACTGTGCAAGCTATTCAGTTTGAGGCCTTTTTGTTACCTCACCAATATGCGAGTAACATTGTATGACTCCTCATTTATGCAGCTCCTTCAGTTTATCTAAATTGAAAGTATTCAAGTCCAGCCTTCACTCTAATGGAATCCAGGGTAGTTTGTGTCTGAAAAGAGTGGCTACTTTGTTGAATATCATCCTTTTATACTGTAAGAGAAAGTCATACACCTCTTTCTGTGTGTGTGTGTGTGTGTGTGTGTGTGTGTGTGTGTGTGTGTGTGTGTGTGTGTGTGTGTGTGTGTGTGTGTGTGTGTGTGTGTGATTTGATATTTAAATTATTGTGCAGCAAACTTAATTCATTGCTATTCAAATGTCAAACATTTCATGAAATTCAAATGTTTTTTTTATGTTTTCTTTTTCATCTCCACTGGCACATTCAGATAGATTGCATCTTGTGTTGGTCCGTTTTATTTTACTATCCTCGGCCACGGTTGGTATGATTTTGCCGTACAAAGGATAGTTCATGAAAGAGCTGGTGTAATATAAATCCTCTAAGATCAAACATGGACGCCCACATGTGTCTGTCTCCACCATGGACTGCAAAGGGGCTTGAACTAGTTTAAGCCTGAGGTGAAACAGACTGGGTTGGATTATTATTATTATAATTATGTCTTCAAACAGACCACACTTTGCAATTATGTCCTTCTTTTATGAGAACAGTTCATGTTTTAAAAGTGCTTAAGTGGAATATTGTGCCAACAGATTTCTGGTTGAAGCAGATGAAACATTTTATGATCGGCTTCAGAAGACATGTTAGGATAAAAAGACAGACTTGTTTGATTTGCCTCAGGGGTGTTTCAGTTGCAACACTGTTGGATGTGATATTGCCGGTTTTCTCCTTTTCGTTTTCTATTATGTAACTCCACCACTTCTGCCAAATAATACACCCAACAGGTTCAAGTATTTGAAAGAGGTACATCATCAGTGCTGGAGTATTCAGATAAAAAAAAAAAAAAACACGTAAAAAAAAAGTATCAAAGTTTTGAGTTGGCTACTCAGAATGACTTCAGTCACTGTCATATATTGTATTACTATATAAATATTATATCATTATATTATTGGATTATTATCACTGATGCAATAATTTATAAGCAGCATTTTGATGTTGCAGCTGATTGAGGTTGTTTTGTATATGTTTGGGAAGTATAATCTGTAAAAATGTATCGTATTTGATATTAATTTGCAAAGTAACTGTGGATGTCAAATAAATATAGTGGAGTAAAAAGTACAATTGTCTGTGAAATGTAGTGAAGTAGGAGTATAAAGCAGAATAAAATGGAAGAGCTCATGTAAAGTAGCCTCGTATCTAAATTGCACGTTAGTACACTACTTGAGTAAATGCCATTGTACTTCATGGGCAAAATCTCATAACTAAATAAATGCTCAGCTTCAGATTACCTTCTGACCAAATCCACATCTTCAAGAATGGGCCTACGCTGGCACGTGGCTGGAAACATTGGAACTAAATGAACAGCAAAGTTTAAATTCTGTTCTCCATAGAATTGGGTAAAGGGATTGGTGAAATGTGTTACCCTTGCTCATTAGAATAACAAATTTCATTACAAAATTTCAGCCGAGGGAAACTCTCTAACTTTCTAATCATTTTAATTAGTTTCCCTGCTCTCGACAAGTGGCTTCATGTGGAAAGATGAGAGTCTATGTGGCTTTTTTGCATTTAGATTGGCGGACCAAATATGAAGGTAAATATGGTGCAATATGTGAGAGCTTGTAGACTTGATGTAAGTACATCTAGAATGCTGAATTTGAAGTCACAAAAAGAAAAAAAAACATGCAAGCTTGTTGAAAAAATCTGAATATGTATTTGCAATTTGCACTCGTAGAAAATGTTCACAAACTTGTGTTCTGAACACAATGTCAGCTGCAAACTTGTAATGCAACATTTACACATAATTTTTTTTTTCTTGAGTCCCTTTTCCATCACAACTTCAACTCTGATTACAAACCTCTCGAATCTGTCATATGCTTCACATATGTGCTCTCTTGCATGAACAAAGTGGCAAATCTGCGTGCCTCGACTTTTGCAACACTTCTTGCAATACTTTTGGTGCAAAACTAATTTGTACATGTGGACTTAGGCTGTGGAGCTCTGAGGGAACAGAGCGGAGAGAGCAGGCTCCATCCAGGGACTCAAGTAATAAAAAAATATATATATTATGAGTAAATGTTGCATTACAAGTTTGCAGCTGTCATTGTGTTTATGTAAATCATTCTACTCGTGTGAATATTTTTTTCCTGTGACTTCACATTCAGAACACAGGTGTGTGAACAAAAGTTCACATTTTTGTTCTGGAAGTTCTCACATCGTATTCTACAAGTGCTCACATCAAGTCTAGAGGCTCTCATATATTGCACCATATTTACCTTCATAGACCCATGCTTATTAGCTAAATTTTAATGGAGAGTAAGTCTATATTTTAATTATTTATTTATTAGTATAATTTTTATTTTAAAAAAGTATTTCTGTATGCTAAACCAGTTTCATAGCATGTGACAGTAGCTTATCATATTTGTTTGTATTTCTTTGAAGCCATTTACAAAGTAACATTACCCACAATGCGCCCGCTAACAGCTCTTTCAGTGTGTTATGCTAAAGCTGGTCTTTCTTTGGTTATGCCAAACAAAACCGTCTCTGGTTATGCTCATGGATGGTTATGCTAGTAGCGGCTAATGTAGTTAGCCTCGAGCTGCTAGCCACAAGCGATGAGATGAGGAGCAAGATAAAGAGGCCTGGTAAGCTAATTTCTCTCTTAACTCCACACCCCGAGTTCATTTTCATTTTCAAACTTGTAGTCTTCAGCCCCAACCAAAATACTTTATAGAACTTTTTCCACATATGCAGTAACGTTACTTCCCAAGACCTGTTAAAGGTGCAATATTTAATACTGACAGCTAGTGTTTAAAATAGTTACTGCAGTTCAAATTCAAAATAGTGGAGAGAGTCGTCTCCCCCGCCCCCACCTCCCCAGACTCGAAGTTGACGTTGGTTGCCAGGCTGAGACCACAGCATCCATAGTTTTGCTTTGCCAGACCCTCCTCCAAAGCGCGCTGAAGGAGCATCCACAACAATGTTGCTAGACGCTTGTCTAACATAGCCAGACATTACTCCACAGCACAGCAGAGTAGCTAACGTTAGATGCTGGCTATATTGACAGTCATAGAAGCCCGTGCTCACGTGGAGCTCTGTACCCCACTGACAGAAACACTTTTCCGGCTTAGAATTACAGTAGGAACCGCTAAAAACACAACTTTGCAGCCCTCTCCACCCGACGGACAATTCTAAGCTGTCTCCATCTTTCAAATACATCTCCAATATTTACCCGGGGTTTGTTACGTCTCTGGTCACGCAACTGTTAGAAACATGCCAGGGTTTTTCAGGTCGGGTAGAATTTATCTTCGTTGATCCCGTTTGTTTGTTTGCTGCTTTCATGGCTGTAGGCCTACTTATGTTACAGCTGTAGCGCGCTGGGTTTAAGTTTTTACAGGTATATCTGGCAACCCGGCCTGGCTGACAAACTTGGCAGTTGATAACAACACACAGGCCAAAACACCAACAGAAATTCTGACACGGAACAGAAATTTCAGAAGGAGAAAATACTGGCATTTGCATTGTTTTCAGAAAAGATAGTATTTCAACTTAGCATGTTTCCTTAATATCTGATGATGTATTGGGGTCATTTTTTTTATTTTTACAGTAAATATATTACATATTGGACCTTTAACTTGTAGACTGTGATGTGTAAATAACCTAACCCTAATGCTTTATTAAAATTTAGTTCCCCCTAATTTAAAATTGTACATCAGACCACAATAACTAATAATTAAAAAAGAAGCTTCAGCAGAAGGGAGAAAGGAAAAGGAAAAGAGGGAGGGTTTGTGGTTTTTGGTTTTTGGAGTACTTTGTGAGTCTGTGACTGAGTCCATGTCCAGGGCCAGACTCGGGGTCATGATTGCTGATCATTGGATATTGTACTCTATCTAACCTCCAGGAGAGCTTTAATGCCATTCAGCACTCTTTCCGAAACCTTCAGCTACTTTTAAACTCTGGAAAAACTAAGTGCATGCTTTTCAATCGATCGCTGCCCACACCTGCTTCTCTGACCAGCATCACTACGCTAGACGGGTCGGAATTAGAATATGTGGCAACTTATAAATACTTAGGTGTCTGGTTAGACAGTTCCCTCTCCTTTCAGACCCACCTCCAATCTAAAAATAGGTCTAGAATCGTTTTTTTATTCTGTAACAGGGCCTCATTCACTCATTCCGCCAAACTTGTCATGGTGAAAATGACTATCGTACCAATTCTAGATTTCAGTGATGTCATTTATAAAAATGCCCCAAACTTCCTCCTGAAAAAATTGGATGTGGTGTATCACAGTGCCATACTTTTTGTCACCAGAGCCTCATACAATACCCACCATTGCAACCTCTAAGCATTAGTGGGCTGGCCCTCGTTACATATCCAGCGATTATCTCACTGGTACCAACTAATTTACAAGTCCTCGCTAGGCAAAACCCCGCTGTACCTAAGATCACTGATCACCATAGCTCTACCTACGCTCAAGCAGATACATCTCTTTAGTCACTCCTAGAGTTTGTGTAGAAATACTTCCCCATTGAGTCTAGTTTTAAATGACATTTCAGTTCTGTGCTTGTTGCATCCATGTACGTCAACGCCTGTATGTGTGCTATCTTGTCTGTCCTCGGGGCCAGTCTGCAGATGGAGAGACTATTTTGATCATGTAGAAGAGCTTTGAAGCCCCTCTCTTTCCTAGGATACTTTATTCTCCATATTTCCTGCTGAAGTAACTCAAACGCTTTTTGCTTAAGGTCTCAGTTGTAAATTATTGAGAGAGCTGTAGTCTTTCTAAATTATATATATAATCCTAGGTATGATTATTCAAATCCAGGATGCACACAGGATTACATTTTTATTTTAATCCTTCAATGCTGGTTTCTTTACATAAACCTGAGAGCTAAGATTTGTCTCCTTCTCTGCACACACATACTGATATTGTGTAAGGTGTTGAAATGAGATGAGTCACGTAGCAGAAAAGGAGATACAGTAAAGAGGGATGATGCAGAGCAGCATCCTTGCAGGGGAAAGGAGAAGGCCGGCTCAAGGACCCATGGAGTCCAGGGAAGCAACAGTCAGTGCGATTACATGCAGTTAAAAATAACGATACCCCGGTTACAGCTGTGCATGTAAACGAACTGGAAGTTTCTGTCGGTCACAATATGACAGCAACAACAAAAAAACAAAAGGCAGAGGAGCTGCATCACAGAGGTTTGACTCAATTGTTGACAGTCTCTCACCTCCCACTTCCCCATGCTGTGAAACCACATTGAGATTGTGAGCTTGACTGAATGTACACTTTGTCCTGAAGTTAAATTTGAAACGTTTGCTAGTGAATGAGTGAACTGAGAATGGAAATTCAAATGCAGATGCAATGTTTTTATTCCACATTGTGCTGGCATTGTGCAGACTCAGTTTCCACATATTATTGTAGTGCGGCTTCCTTCCTATCTCCCAGAAAGCAAACCAGTCTGACTAAAAAGGGAGGTCTTAAGTAATCTGATCACCACACTAATGGCATCTAGAGATAAATGCCGGCTTTCATTTTCTCATGGATTATATTCAGCGCTAGTATGTCTCTCAATTTATTATGTTGCAGATTAAAACAGACCACAGATTATTGGAAATTTCTTGCAAAATGTAATGTGAGGTAAATACGGCCACCTACATTTGCTGTTATGTTGTCATTTCAAATTAAACTGTTCCAGATTGGGTTATTGACAGACCACAGAAAGCTCCAGAAATCAACCTATTTTCATAACAATATGTATTTATGCACGCATTTCTCTTTCTCCCTCGATACTTTTGGTTTGAGCTAATCATTCCAAAATTGATTTCCCTGTGGTTCTTAGCTAACTTGTTTTGGCCCTAGGCACACGCGAAAAAGGAGGCAAGAGCACACAGAAGTGGGGCTACTGCTCCCCTGTGAGCCAGAGGATGGGTCTATTTGTGGAGCTATTTCTGTTTCCGTCTGTCAGAGCATCCACAAAGGCTGCTGAGTGCTGGCCAGATCGCATGTGAGGCAGTAACAGGAGCAATAAAGGGGAAGACAGTGAAGACACTGATGATGCTTTTTGGCTGGGCTTCAGGCAAGGACAGAATCAATGCAGTGCAGGATGTGAAGGAGCACACTGAGCTGATATCGTACACCGTGTGCTGTTTTGCTTGTCCCCCATGTGGACTGTTAATTAGACAGGCAGTGTGAGGGCCCTGTGTGTCTGCTGTCGATCATAGCCTCTACAGAGAGGTTGCATACTTGGACCAGGCTTCCTATCCAACTGGTCACACTCTGCAGGGGATGTAGGAGGACGAGCCAGCCTCCTCTGACATTAGCATGGATGGAGGACAGAGCAGCAGATGACATGTGCAGATAGGAGTGGGAGGCTGAATGAAGCACGCTTGTGAGTCTCAGCATGGGCACATGGGCACATGCTACTTATAATGACAGGCTTTCAACTTGAGTTCATAATGCGTTTACTCTTTTGTTGTCAGCGCTCAAATTGCAGAGGGAACATGGATGGAAAGGATTAGAAACACAGAGTGCAGTATTCTAACCTCAGTGAATGTAGCAGCATCAGGCTAATCTTTCACTTCACTGTCTCTAATATGTTCTATTAGACGTCAGCGGTGAACATGCGTGCGCTCTGGTATGTTGCAAAGGTCAATTACCCCCACTTTCTTTATTACAAGGCAGACTGTAGAAACAACCATCCAAATGCAAACATACTTTCTGACTCTATTAAAAAAGTTGTTTCTAAAGTAGAATGTGAAACTGACCTAATCAAAACTATGTGAATGGAGCCTCAATGTGACATTAACCTGTCTCTCTGACATGATTACTGTCCAGACCTCTGAACCTGGATGTGAACTGATCAAATCTCTATTGGTCCAACAAGCTTTGGTTTAGCCCTGCTCAAACAGATCATCAGACATTATCATTATCGTTCTAGTCGTCTTGAGGAGTGGAAGAAGTATCCAGATCCTTTACTTAGTGAAAGTACTAATCAGATGTACTGCATGTAACATCTTACTTATTATTATCAGTCAAATGTACTTAAGGTATACTATATAAAAATACTAAAGCTGAATGACCACTTGTATAATGTATCCCTGATTATTATCAGGGATACATTATACATTATAGGTGACTTGTTGTCTTTAGTCAAGGTTGAGCTCATGTGAACTACTTATAACGTGTGCAGTATATACATTGTGCAGTTTAACATGTAAAAACTTAAGCCATTATTTTGCAGAGCAGTAAGAATATTTCTGTTTTCAATTTAAATACCTTTTCAAGAAATGAGTGTCTCTATCTTAAACAATAAAGAATAAAACCGGTTGCAGCACCAGTTCATTCTAATTATAGAAAAGTTGATTTAAGAAAATTTAAGAAGCAAGTTGATCGGCATCAAAAACTAAAACTAAAATGACTGGATAAGAGGGACATTTGTCAATGAACAATGCATAATGTTTAAGAAGCTGATCACATGTTTGGTTTGATGATAATAATATGCAAAAAAAAAAAAAAAACATAGCCGGCATGGAAAACGTTGTGGAGTAAATAGTACAATATTTCCTTCTGAAATGTAGTGGAGTAGAAGTAAAAAGTAGCATTACATGGAAATTCTCAAGTAAAGCACATGTACCTCAGAACTGTAAGCACAGTACTTGAGTGAATGTAGTTACTTTCCACTACTGGTCATCTTCACTGTACAACAAAGCAACCTGACACATCTCATGGTGAACCCTGGGACCTCTGAACTCATTCAGATGAGTTCCTGCATGATATGTGTTCAGCTGTTACGTTTTAGCTGACTCTCCGTTAATGTTCTCTGGCAGGTCAGGCTTCGACCTCACATTTCACATTGTGTCGAAGCCAAAGGTCAGGTCAGGTGTTGTAGGAATAGCTAGGAGGTCTTTCTGGTCAATACCTTCCTGTAGAAGCTCAATGGAATGGAAAGGGACTTATGTATGCCACAAATTCAGTAGCTCCCTATTGTATTTCAATAATTGTTGGCCAATGACATGATGGGAAAAGAAGTAACATGCTTGAATGAATGAAATGACTTGGCCTACATTTAAGGCACTTAAACGTTCCTTGTGGTTTGAATGAAATTGTAGAGACATTTGGTGTCAACATCCAAGAGTTTTTTTCTGGGATACTATTACTCACTGAGTAAATTTAAAACACCAAGTTCAATAAACAAATGTGTAGTCGTGCTGACAGTTTGTGTTCATAGTTTGAGTCCACAGATTAATTTCTGACATGCCACTGAGTATTTACTCTTTCGCCAATGGAAGCTTTGCAGTCTTCACCGGTTCAGAGTAAGTAGCTTAGTCCATCTACGTGTACTTTAAATGCAAAAGGCAGACCTCCTTTTCTTAGATTATTTTTGGGGGCATTTTGCCTTGATTCCTAAAAGTGTAAAGAGATGGACAAGAAATGTTGGGAGCAAAAGAGAGAGTGGGGGTGACATGCAGCAATTAGATGAGAAGATTGATACCATTTTCCTATTTGTTCGTTAACAGGCTACAGCCCCAGCTATTTAGCTTAGATTTGCACAAAATCTAAGCTCTGTCTGTCTCTTCTGCCTGGCTCTGTCCAAATATAACAAAGTCCGCCTACCAGCAGCTCTAAAGCTCACCAATAAATACGTTATATCTTGTTTATTTAAACCTTACAAAAACTGAAGTGTAAAAATGTCAATTTGTTAGTTTAGGGACCGTTATGTGCTGGACTATGGCTGGGAGCAGTAACTCCACTGAGTCACCGCTGGTTGCCTGGCAACTGCTCCAGGCCAATAAATAGTCTAATGTATAATTTTAAAGCAGATTTTGTTGCCTTTGGACTGAGCCAGGCTAGCTGTTTCCACCTGTTTCCAGTCTTTATGCTAAGCTAAACTAACCGGCTGCTGGCGGTAGCTACACATATTTACCATGCGGACATGAGAGTGGTATCAATCTTATAACTCGCGGTTTCCATAAAAAGTTGAATAATTCCTCTAAATACATTATATAGCCAACCTGGAAACTGTCAGTAAAATTCAATATGATATTTCTAGTAGATGCTTAAGAAAAACTTCATTCATCTCATAATCTTAATGCCGTTACATTTATTTACTCTTAAATGAATAGTACATTTAAACATGACAAACGGCAATATACACTGAATCAGCGCGAGTCCTCTACATGTGTGTGGAGTGAGAGTTAAGTCACAGCAGGGTGAGGAAATGTCAGTCAATCCATAGGCAGCTTGGGCCAGAGCTCATGTTTTCATAACACAACAGAAGAACAGAAAAGCTCCACTGAGGCCAAGGACAATGAGAGGTCGCTGTGTGTTAAGCACCAGCAAGTGCACAATCACTTTACATCTCAAGTGTTTCCGTATCAGGTGCAAGAGACAAGTTAAGATACACAGCATCAGTTGTTATACAACTGGGGATTACTGGCTGTGCTTCTTGCATTCCTCTTTGCATATTACTCCTAAATTGGTTACTGTACACCTCCACTATCAGATAAATCTGTTAACGAGATGCCTTTAAAATGAGATGACGTAATTTCTGGTCCAGTCATTCGTTTTGTAAAATGGAAGCACAAAATTCCATTCAGAAATACGCACAAATCCAATTGGTTGCTCTTTAAAAAAAAGAAGAGGCTAATACAAACACACTAATGCATGTTCGCTCCACACATACATTTTGCACATACACATAATTGTACACAAACTCATTGACTTGCTGACAGCCCCCACCCACTCTCTGTTTGTCTTAGCTAAGAAATACCAGCTCCTTGGGCTCAGCCATCTGTGACACTCTGAACCTGCTGACCTTGTGGAACAGCAAACCCGCAAATTAGGCTAAAACCTTTGGCTGAAACCTGTCCTCCTGAGGATCAGATGTCGGACTCAATGTGCTGGGCTATGCTTTGAAGCTATTTCTATTTCGTTCACACCTCTTTACCGTCATAAGTATGTGTCAGAGAGGTACGTTCCATTCCATAAAAACCTCAGTTTATGTTAGTTTCCATTACATCGTATATCTTCCTTACATAAATATATGATTTCCTCTACCTGCTTCTCAAATGTTAGAGCATTATTTTGATTTGCAACATGCTGCTGTTATCCTTTCCAAAAAGTTACACACAATCTCAATTTAAGTTTTTTTTTATTTATTTTTTTTTATCTCAGAGTAAGTAGAGAAGCTGTATCTGGAAAAATAACACACAATCCCGCTACATAGTCACAATTGTAATGCCGCAGAAAGGATTGACTTAACTAATTCTCCAACCAACACAGTATGAAATGAGCAGAAGTAGAGTCACATGCAGGAATATGTATATAATGGCTTTATTCAAATGTAGTGCTTTATTGGGACAGAAAACATTTTTGACTTTGAAAAGTCTTGGGGCTTACAGCAAAGGAAGATTTAGTGCAGGATAAATGGTTGTAATGTTGAGTGTCCTTGACTGGCTTAGTTTGTGGTTACACATAATTAGCTGAGTGACGATCAAATTGTTTAACCAGGATCCCGCTAAGCTGAGCTCCAACCAATGTTGCGTGAATTCAGACCTTCTTGGAAAGTTGATGGGCCACGTGGGAGGCTTGAGCTAAAATTAGGGTAACTGAGTAACTGACTACGAGATTTGTGCCCAAAGTCCACAGAATACCCCTTCACCACCACCACCCTCCCCCCTGTCACCACTACTCTTTAGGCTGTTGGCAGATTCATTTGTGATTGTCCTAGTTAATGTCTCTGGAGAGATGGAGGTAAACTTACGCAATTGCTCCTATCCAGAAAACCTGGAATTTTCCATACTTTACACACAAAGTTCACAGACCAGGTTAGTGTCCATTAAAAGGAGGATAAGGGGGAACATGTTTGGCTTGTAATCTACTATAATGGAAAATAATGCACTATATCATGAATAGGGTGTCATTTCAGACAACGTCCTGGCGTTGTGCTTACTGTCATCGCTTTCAGGGACACTTGAATGGAACAAAGCCAACATTAATGTTATCAATTACACCCTTGATTTACCTGCTGTGAGAGTCTGTGTGAGAAAGGTCTAAGCTGTGTCTGAATGAAGACATGTAGTTTTACAAAATGTCGCTTATAAAGGGACCAGTGATTGCAGTGTGCGTGTACTTCTTGTATTGCAATGTTATTGATAATTTTTAACCATTGCATAGCCCTACTGAGGTGTTGTGGGTGAGCACATGGCTAGTCTGGTCTCTTAAAACACCCATTTTCTCAGGCCACCAGACTTATCGCCTAAATATGGGGTCACAGGCCTGGGAATGTAGTCTAAATAAAGATAGCAGAAAAAGGTCTTCTTATTATCATATTAACTACGATGAATCATCCAGCCCTTTCTTCTTCTTGACTGTGAGAAAAAAGCCCTGTGGCACACTGCTGCTCACGTCATATTTGTTCTCTTCTTCAGCCTCATGGTGTCTTTATTTAGGTAACAACAGAAGATTCACATTTTTCAATTTTTTTTTAAAGCTAAGCTGTATAAAATGTAACCAAATATGCCTATAGCAAGAAATGCTGTGAATCATGCGTTCCTGTGCATGCAGAATTTTCAACGTATGAAGCACTGAGAGCAGATCCTATGAAGTCATCATGCTAAAGATCACATGGAGGAAGGATGCGGATGTTTGCACATGTGTTCACTTGTGGGCATGACAGGATGACAAGAGAATTAGATGATGGGGGGGGAGAGTTCACTGAAGGAATTAGGAAAGGGAGTGTACGTGAGAATGGGTAGTGAGGGGGCCGGAACAGGATTAGTTCTGTATGTAGAGTGATAGAAGGTGTGTGTGTGTGTGTGTGTGTGTGTGTGTGTGTGTGTGTGTGTGTGTGTGTGTGTGTGTGTGTGTGTGTGTGTGTGTGTGAGACAAAGTTGGGGGCAGGGGAGTAAGAGTGTGTCACGTGTATGCCAGAATAAGCACAGAGCTGCACAGGGGCGATCTCTGGACACAGCAGCAGCACCAGCAGCAGCAGCAGCACCAGCAGCAGCAGCAGCAGCAGCAGCAGCAGCAGCAGCAAGTCAGGAGCAGTCAAATTTGACTTGTTTGTGACACTGATAAAGTGAAGTAACGTAGACAGAATAAAAAGATAGAACAAAAAATATCTTAGGTTACCCTGTGCATTTGAGGTTAACAATAGTCCTGATATAATGGTGTTTATCAGTTAAAGTTGATTGAGAGTGTGTCACGTGTATGCCAGAACAAGCACAGAGATGCACAGGGGTGATCTCTGGACGCAGCAGCAGCAGCAGCAGCAGCAGCAGCAGCAGCAGCAGCAGCAGCAGCAAGTCAGACCTCAGTCCCTCAGGTCCTTCATGCTCCTTCCACATGTACTTTCTGTAGCAACCACTCTTTGACACCTTTCCTCCCCCTCGGCTTATCTAACCTAACCCCCCATGCTTTACTCTTGCATGCTCTTACGTAGGATGGCTTTACTGTAAATGTATGTTGTTGAAAGCCATTATACATGTGCTGCCTCATTTCTGCCCATGCATACAAGCAGGAGTAGGTGTCTTATGGGTCAATATAGGATACAGTCATCACTTAAAGAGCCATCTTGGTGTTCCTGTTTCAAAAGGATGTGATGGAGCAGAAGCAACTCCTCTCTGTGGCCTCGTTGAATCTCAGCACTGCTCTTCTAAAAAAGGCTGGAGAGATGCCAGGTACTCTTTTTACTTGAAAAGGTTGGGATGACATCCAAACAAAAGAGCTATAGTCCTAATGTGGGCCTCACAATGTTATGCAAGTGTATGACTGCAGGAGCATAATAATAAAAAAAAAATGCATAAAGCCCATGTTGAAGCTTTTCTGTTCCAATTGGTGAGGAAAGCAGAAAGCCACACCTGGGGCAGGGCCAAGGACACGTGTTAGCCACAAACAACCCCCGCTATTAAAGATCTGTTCTACAGTAGATGGAAATTTCTGAGGTCGGACTCTTAACCAAACTGTAAACTAACTCTAAATGGGTGACTAATGCATGTCTGCTGTTCTGCTACAGCAGTGAGGTGAGCCTATATGAGGCATCTCAAGGTGGAACTGCACTCTGACATTCTGCCTCCTGCAACGATTAGTACATTAATTGATTACTTGACAGAAAATGTATAATTTTATGCCAAACATTTGCTTCCAATGAACATTTTATACAGTTTTCTAATGTTTTATAAACTAAACAATTAATCGAAAAAATAAGCAGATGAATTGATTGTGAGAAGAAACGTTAGTTGCAGCCCAAGTTCAGAACTTGTTCAGAACTTGTGTCTGTGTAAGTGTTTGACATGCTTATTGCTATAAACTATAGAAGAGTCTCTCTTATACAGACCTGTCTTTAATGTTCTTAAAAAAAACAAGTTCAGTTAGTTGCTAAAACTCGATGATAAGGTGAAAAATCTGGCATAAAATTACACAAAGTTCACAGTGCACAAGCCGGCATTGCATGATTTGGTGGTATTGTAATTTACGAGTCATACAGGTTCATTAAACCCAAATGTGACTTGTTTGTGACACTGATCAAGTGAAGTAGCTAACGTAGTAAGGAATAAAAAGATAGAACAAAAGGTATCTTAGGCATTTGAGGTTACAATAGTCCTAATATAATGGCGTTTATCATTTAAACATCTCTTCAAACCTTTAAAAGTACACGTGTGATGCTGTCTGTCTGAGCATGCCTGTGATGAAGTTTCAGGTCAAAACTCTGCTATGGAAGCGCTATGATCATCAACTCTTCTCTAAGTGAGGTTGGATGGCTGCCTACTAAGAAATTATCAGCCCATATCGCATCACTTCTAGATAGGATCTCACACTAAAACACCCACATAATGATCCCATAAAAGTGCTAGCAGAGGGAGCGTGGGTAGTTCTACATTGGACATAGATTTGGCGGCTAGCCTGTTGTCAGCAGCTCTCCACAGGGAGCTTCAAGTAAAGACTTGGTCAACCTATCAAGAAGGGTCTGTCTCATGTCTGCATGTAATGACTACCCAATTTTGTGCTTATGTCACACCACGTGATCACAAACCTTAGATGAATAGATACAATGGCAGAATAGAGTGAGTGGAGCGCATGTCTGAGGTTCACTTTTTTTTTATCTCAGAAATCCCCTTATGTAACCCTAACCTTGACATTAAGATTATATTATACTGCTACTAGCTCAAAATGTTACATCATCTGAAATTTGTTGACGGCAGTCTTTCTTAAAAGACCTTTTAAAAAAAAGAAAGAAGTGGAAACCAATACTGAAAATAAAATGGTTTCTGTAATATGCACACTGGCCCCAAGTTCCAGCCAGGTAAAGGAATTATTCAATGTGCGAAGGTAATGCTCATGGTGAGCTCACAGTCCTCTGCATCATGTGTAGCTCTCCTCATCTGTGTGTGGAGAGCGCAGGCTGGAGCACTTACATAACCCAGTTAAAATATACCCCAGTCACATGTAACGTTCAGTCCTGCAGATAGATATCCCACTGTCGCTCGAGCTGTTTGGCAGCCGTTCAGACATTAGAGAGCGTCGTATAAACACACACACACACACACACACACACACACACACACACACACACACACACACACACACACACACACACACACACACACACACACACACACATGTGAACTGTGTGGAAAAATAGTCAGGGAGCTTTCTCTCTGAGTTAAGCGCATGTGACTAAGCAGAGCTGGACTGGGAAGAAGCCACAAAGGAAGAGAGGGAGGGTAAATGACGGGGTGCCGGAAGTCCAGCCCTTTAAAGTCAGAAAAATGCGCCCAGTATCACTTCTCCTCTGACTACATAACCTCTAACACTAACTCTAAATGCTATTGGCTGCGCCTTGACACACACAACTGTGCCCCCCCCCCTCACACTGCTGCAGCATGCCCACACTACGTGCAGTCACATTTCTGGTGTGTGGGTGGGGTTAACTCGACTGAAGGAGCATTTACTGTAACAGGATGAAATATCTGGAGGAGTGAGCTACACTAGAGAGAAGTAGAAGACACGTTTTCTAACCAAGATTAACAAGAGTTACAGAGTCCAGACTCAGGGAATCTTTGCCCAAATTATGCAAGAAGAACACTTGTTTAGACTGTAAGAATCAGTCCATGACGATTTCAGCTTTTCTGTTACTGTAATGTGGAACAAAATGTGGACATCATTAGGAAATAAGGGCATTTGGAGTGTGCTGAAAACTTTGAGTCTGAGATTCCACTAGATTGATGTGTGCAATAAGGTTTTAATCTATTGTAGAAGCAGACATGCTCAATTTATTTCAAGACTAGAGGTGACTCGAACAGCTGCTCCAAGGCCTTAAACTGTACAGGAAAAATGATGTCATCTTATCAAAGCTATGAATCGCTGCAAGGACCCAACAGCAATTGTGTCCAGGCAGTGCATGTGTCTTTAAGGTCTGATCCACACTGTCATGGCTCACGTTTCTGTGCCCTGCAGCACAGTTGTAATGTGAACAATACTGTGGAAAAGCCCGCTGATTGGTGTCCCAATGTAGAGACGTACTGCACGGTGAATAGCCTGCACACACACTCTGGCAGACACACACGTCACTATAGCTCCAGATTTGGGTACAGGACAGCTTACGGCCTGGGTCCACCCAGCTGAGTCATATGCACAGCTCATTGCATGGGACAGCTGTTAGTAAGATAAGACACACACAAACATGATCCCTGCCAGCAGCACCCAAACACTCTCACATACTGTATAATACACCCGTATCCACTTGCAGCATACTTGCAGGTGTGGACACGTTCTCTCACTATACAGCATGCTGGGTCAACTGAGGCCATCAGCAAGTGCTCCACACTCAGTGAATGTTTTCAGTGGCTAGCATTAAACATGTCACCCTGTTTGAAAATGAGAAACAGATTTTGCAATACTGGAAATTGTACACACATGCATGAAACCCTCAACAGCCCCACAGGGCTTCCAAACTTGCTTGGTTCATAGGGTGAGGTGTGGCACCGATGTTCACCCATGCACCTGTGATTCTAAAAGGGTGGGTTAGGACAGATGTTCAGTGTATGCCCTATACCAAAGTGGGCGTTGGATTCTGATTTGGCTTTTATTTTTTATGAATGAACGCGAGAGACATCCAGTCTCTGTGGGATACAGGATCAGCCAGCCTCTCTGACAAATTGAAAATCACAGTGCCAGTTTGTGTTGTGTGACTCATCCTGGATCCTAACAGGAGCATGCACAGATAAAAGAGTTCCCTTTGTGAGGAGATTGCAAATTGCTGCTGCTGTTGTTCTTTATGTGGATGACTAATTGCAGCACAACTGAATGGAGCCGGATTATTGGAAAAACATAAACGTTCCCAGAGATCACACAGAAGATTTAATGAAACATTTAGAACAATCTGCGGTTTTAACACTGAAAACCACTTTTAACAAAAGACAACTGAGAAGCTGTGCTAATCTGTTAAATAAAGACACTGTTTTCTCTACATTGTACAATCTGTGCAGTTTAAAGTGCATTAAATATCTCTTTGATCCCAAAAAAATATAGATAAATAAGTGGATGAGGCATACTCAACAGTGACATGGGAGCCTTGAAGACAAAAAAGGGAAATGAGTTTGCTGGGAATCTTTAGGAAGCTCTCGGTCGTCACAAAGTCTGGGGTCGCCGGAGGACCTGGGCCTGGGGAGCAGAACGACAGGATACTGTTTATGGGATGTTTAATAGATTGCAGCAGCTCACAGGACAATTAAAATTCAACATTAGTGGCTCACTGTGCCAGCAGGCGTGTCGCCTCAATCGGCTTTATGGGTGCTCTGATGTCTGTGGTGGTGCATTCTTCCCAGCAGGATGTGATTTAAGGCACAGCAGCAACGAGTAAACCCACTGTTAGGACATTGGGCTGCTGGTGCCCTTGGCCTTCCTGCTCCTCCCTTTGACAGCAGCACATAAAACAAAAGTAGCCACATACGCTCTCCCATGATCATCTGCACAAAATGCTCTTAGAATATAATTACCATGGTGTAGGCACATTATAGAAAGCACAGAAGACAGTCCAAGACGTCCATTTCCATTTTATGTCAGACAGTTTTGCACCCAGTTGTTAAAACCGTGTTTGGCTCCGTTAACATCTCACAATGTGTTGTTTAAATTCTGCCTGTCCTCGTTGTCAAATGAGGGTGCCGAAGAGAGGAGGCCGGTTATGCTTTTTGTGGGTGGGTGTCTCCTAAACGCACGTGATCACGTTTACTGCTCAAGGCTTTGTGACTCACTGGCTCCAGGCTCAGGATCCTCGTCTGGCCTCTGAGTGCTCCTAATCACCAGCTCAGGCAGTCAAACAGAGGTCCTGTGAGTCACGTCTTTACCGTCACTGTGTCCAAAAAAAAAAAAAAAAAAGATGCAGATTGAACACACTCATGTCAATTGCGTCTTTAATTACAGCCAGTTGTGCCTGTATAAAATGATTTACTTATTAGTGTTTAAAGGCTGGAGCTTTTACAGATGAATAAAATGAAATAATGACTAATTAATGTGATCATAGTTCATGGTATTTTATCACTTATTCAGTCACCATTTAGAAACCTCATGACTGTATTTGAGTAGTGGAAAGTAACTCGGCCTAAGTACATTAACTGTATTTAAGAACAAGTTTGAGACACTTATACTTGAGTATTTCCTTGTTAGGCTTACTCAGTACTTTGCATAGATACATTTTTTTCTTTTTACTCCCCTTTTTACCCCAAAGCTATTCAGATTAATATTGTACATACTAAACATATTAGTTTATACATTATGATGCATTGATATAGATTACTAAATAATATAAAGCAGTTAAAACTTGAATATGTAACATATAAGGGACCATTCTGCCTAATACTTAGAGAAGGCTACATTTTGTTGAGTATTTATTTTTAGTGTGGTATTGCTACTTTAAATGATAACTCTATTAAATGGTCTAAATACTACCTCCACCATTAGTAAATGTATTCTAAACTTAGGAAAATAGCTGTCTAGACCACACTGCTAGACAGTCCATGTTCAGATATAGTCTGCAAAAGCTCTCATCATGAACTCTAACAGTTGTTCCTGAAACTGCTGACTGCGCCTTTACCAGGCTTATCAGTTTACTAACATGCCACAAGTCAGGCATCATCATCCAGATGATATAATGAAGAAGAATGCCTGTAGAATGACCAAAACTAGCCCTGCGTTGACTTTTCGCCCAGCTGCTGACTTGAAACCGATCCGCGTGTCCACGTGTTTGTGTCATTTCCATGTCATTTGCATATGTAAACCGGCCTCGCCTATCGCTCCGCAGCTGCACCGAAAGAAGAAGCCGATTTGTCAGTCGGGGGCTTTTGAGGAGCAAATGGGAGGGCAGGTCCCCGGTAATCCCGCCCTCTCAGACACGTTGCCTTGGGAGAAGCAACACGGGCCGATTGCTGGATGTAACGTTACTGTCTCCGCACCATACAGTCTATGCTCCACACTCACACAGCGCACGTCCAACACATCAGCTGCTCTACTCTCGACCCGGCAGTCCTGCTGGATTTAACGCTCAACAACCAGCCGCTCCATCCTGGGAAGGTACGTAGGCCTACCCTCTCTGATCCACGTCTCAGTCATCCGGAAAAACATCACTAATTATCCTTGTGTGTGGATGTTAAACATTTAATAAAAAAAAAAAATAATGATATAGCCTACAGGAATTTGGCCCATACATGCAAACATGTTTTTGTTGCGAAGGATTACATAATATAACGTGACAGATAAAGGTGTGACAATGATCATTAGTTCTGTTGTTTCTTGTTTGTTTTTTTTACAAACTAGCAGTGCCTGCTCCCAAATTTACTATGCCTGATGAGGAAGTCTATTGTGTCTGTTACCCAACTGATTTGAAACCTGCATTTAGGCGGATACATCGGATCATTCATTTTATCATTTATTTTCTCTTAGGGAAAGATGGCGATGTTTGATCTCTGGATGGGAATTATTCTCATATAATTAAGTTTATCGCCGTTTTTTTTAAACCAGAGTGTAAATGTGTGAAGTGTTGGGCATCTCTTTTCATGTGCCCAACCTACACAGGTAGATAGAGAGATGGATATCATAAAGGATATCTGCTATCGGTGTATGTTATCAAAGGAATGTCTATTCCATAAAAGCAAATTGAAGTAGAAGCTTTTATCAGTAAGCAATTTGAATTTTTGTCCGTTGGACTGCAGTACTGTGTGGTGTAGCCTATGTGGTGACTATTTGAACAAGTGTGGTATGTGCATGCTGTTTAATGACACAATTCAGTCAAACTAATAAGGAATCATATGGGTGTGTACTGTAATATTTATTTTCTAAGAAACTGACTAGTGGTTGATCTTCCCCTGTTATTGTGTTGGTATGGAGTCTTTTTATTTGCATGTGCAATGATATAATAAGATATACAGCATGGGATATGCAATACAACGTCATATTCCACAACAGTTTAATCATGGACGTTTTGCACTTGCACAGATGAGTTTTAATTAGATAAACATGTTATTTCTTGATCAAGATTAAGTTAAATATATTACAATTAGATTTAATTGAATATGCAGTACAGTAATTATACATATATAGGCCTAGCACAGGGAGTTATGAATTTAGTTATACATATTTGACCTTTGTGTTTTGTGTAGTGTTACAATTTTTAAAGAACCATCGGGAATTGAATATTAAAACAGAAGAAGTTACATATTAGTTTAATCAAATCTTTGATGCTGGACATCTTGATACTGCGTAATTCTAAGATCTCTGCTCTCTTGGATATGAAATACACATACAATTTTATTACAGCGGTTCCCCATGTTGTGTGGTTGCAACTGTGGCCTCAAAGGAGCAATATTATAACCTGCAATCGGAAACATCTGAATAGCTAGTAAATCTCTGCTCCACCCTCCTCTGTAACAATAAGATCAGAAGGTGGTCGTCCTGTGACAAAGACCTAGGGAGCAATTAACTCTCCTACCCTCAAATTTCACCGGAGAGAGACATGCCAGGCGTTAACCACTCAAAACACCAAAAATAATCCCTGTGCTGAAAATGCTGTTCTCACTACCATTTATATAATCACTGAGGAAACATGTTAGAGAGATCTAAACCTATTTAACATGTGAGAAGAGCATTTGATCAGAGCAGTTTTTCTTCACGAGGCCCTCTTCAGCACAAACAAACATTGCCAGTCTCTCATTTTGTAACCCCCCCACAGCCAAGTGTCACTGGTGTGGATGGGAGGTCTGCAGTCTGAGACACTGGTCGTCATGTTGGCAGACCCTTGCCCCCTTTGAATAAACAGGCAAACAATGTTTATGAATGATTGTGGTGGTAGCCAATAGGGCCTGAATGGGGAAAAATACTCAAGCTGGCAATTGTTAAATGTATATTGTATGTATTTGTTCTTGTCTTGATGTGGAATTTATAAAAAAAAAGAAAAAAGATTTGAGCGCCTGAAGGCTTCACAGAATCATTGTTGACACTAGAATGTTTGGTGTTTGCTTTTGATGGTGGCTAGTCCGTGTTTACTAGCTCAGGTGTTGCATCTGTAAAACAAACAGGTCATTGTGGTCTCAACAACTGAGGTCTCACTGCCACCATCTGCTCAGAGTCCTCAAGCAGACATGAATAAAGGCACAGACACGCCTTTATTCATGTCTGCTTGGTTGGAGGTGCAGGTTTTATTTATTTTTTTTATTATTCAGACTAACCTGCAGTGTTTGCCCAAGGACGCTGCATATATTTAAGCTGTTATATGGCTTGAATTTGTCACTTTTTAGCACAAGTTTCTCATCTTCATCACTGTGCTGGCTGCACCTTTTTTATGCTTTTTCTGTATTGTCAAAATTATAGTAACCATGACTTTCTATCTGTCAGGTCAGTGATGGTCAGTGCTAGTTAGAGCCTGCAGCCGAGGATGTCTGCTACAGATTCGGACAACTCCATTGACTGGCTGGCTAGTGACAATGAGGACGATGAGTGTGAACAAGAGTTTGACTGCACCAGAAAGCATAGCCAGACAGAGGCTCCTTCTTCCCCCAGCACCCCACCACACCTGGGCACGTCTGACAGCAGCTGCCGCCAGAGCAGCGAGGTGAAATGGGGTGACGGTAACTGGAGCGAGGTCAGGGAGGCCTCCAGCCGGGGATTTCCCCACGGCTGCACTGAGACATGGGTCAGTGCCATTGGACTGTGTAAAACACAACAAGGAGACAAAGCAAATGGCAAAAACACTCAGCAAGCACCGAAGAGACCTCACAGCTCCACTGAGGAGAAGTGCAAGGAACGGCAGCTCATTTCCAATGTGTCAGAGAAAAACCGAATTTTCAGCAGAAAGGTGAGCACCTCTGACTTTATGTCTGTTTCCCACAAGAGGTGCTGACAGCGTCAGCAAAACTAGAGCAAGCACTATCACCTAGATTGACTCCCCTCCCCTGCTGGTTTTACGGTCTCATTTATCATATTTTCCCTGTAAAGATGACCCTGTAACTGTAAGCAGAGTAAGTCTTGCTTTTCTGAAGAACTAGAGTCATAATTCAAATTCAGTCAATCAGCAGAACAGTAGGGAGAGTTCAGGGATGATCGTAATCATGTTCAGCAACTTTTATATTGAAATGAACAGCAGTTTGTGGAAGCCAGTAGATATCCCTTACAAATGAATTTATTTTTGTTTTCAGTGCATGGAGCTACAATGCTACATTCATCCACTGTCATCTATCTTGAATGGCCTCCGTTCAGGCAGATACAGAGAACGTAAGTCGCTCATTTAATGTCTTCTGTTTTTGTCTTTTGTCTTTTATCTTTTTCAACATGTCTCTGTCTGTCCGTCTCTGCTCCTGTCCTTGTTTCTCAGAGAAAACCATAACAATAGACTGGATAGACAACACACCACTCTTTTTTCGGAATATGTGTCCCTGAGATTTGAGAGTGAGATGTCTGAAACATGCATTGTTGTAGGGCTATCAAGTAACCACAACTATTTCCTGTGTGCCCGTGTGTGTCTATCTTATATAATGGAGCTCATTTTGGATCAAGCTTCTTAGCAACTACACTGTTTTAAAATGTCCCCTTTAAACACATTTAAATGTTATTTTTTGCCAGTTGAGAGCATTGTCACGCTTCAGACCTCTTGTAAATTAGCTGCTTGGCAGAGGGGAGTGAGAACATACTGTACCACAGTCTCCAGTAAGGCAGCTGCTGTTTGTGAGTTGTCTGATAGACATTATAAGGGTCTCTGGAAGATTTGGATCTGGAGCAATTTTCAGACAGGCTCTGAAAACGGCTTCATTTGGGATCTTTGTGTGACCCAACACTTCCAGGCCACAGAGGCAGGGAGTCCGTTCCCCCACACACACATTTCACACAATCCATCTGCTCCACCAACTCAGTCCTGCTGTCAACACGGTTCATGTGGCTCATGGTACAACTTATTCTTTTCCAGGACTCAGCAGTTTCCAGGAGAGTGTGGCCATGGACAGGATTCAAAGGATCATGGGTGTCCTGCAGAACCCCTGCATGGGGTAAGTGTCCTCAGCGTGACCCACATACTTTTATGCATGAAACAATGAGCCCTATCATCTTAAAATATTCAGTATATCTCCTGTATGTTTTTGTAGCTACAAACACATTTTGAGACATGTGTGCTTCATCTGTGCAAGTGTGTTACTTTTTCTGACATCTGACCAGAATCACAACTACAATACACTCAATCCAACATACTAGAAATGGTGCTTGCTGTCTGTGGGTCAAAGTGGTCCACAACATGTCTGTGACACATGGTTCACAGCAGGTTGCTCTGCGAGGAGCCGCTACCCCCACACATTCAGGATACATTTACTGCAGAGATGGCTGGGTCTCGCTGTAGCTGGGCATCTTGTTAAAAATGTATTAGGCTCCACTGTGGGAGCAGTACACTTGTGTCTGCTTGATTAGCTCTCCACTGGCCAGACAGTATCGTGGAGTATGTTATCACCTCTTTAACAGAGAGGAGTCTATGTCCCTCAATACAATCATTTTAAATGTTTTGATGTTTTACATTTCATCATAATGGAAAATGGAAAATGATGGCCATTCTCACGCTCTTTAGCATCTGATGTTGTATACTTAAGCACAAGGTAATATTAAAATCAATATCACAACATCAATAAGGATATATTCATATATTCTGACATTGCTTTCCAGACAATGCACAAGCTTCCATAACACATTTAGATATTTTATGATTTTAGTTTCCTTTTAAATAAATAATTTTGACTAGGGCTGTATATATATATATATATATATATATATATATATATATATAGCCTAATTATATTAATCTGTTGTTTAATTTCTTGGAATTTATTAATTTAGTCTAGAAAATGTCAGAAAGTAGTGAAAAGTCCAATGTGACGTCTTAATTGCTTTCTTTGTTCCACCAACGAACAGGATTTCATTTACAATCATAAAAAAACAGATTACATTTGAGAAATTTCTGTTGATTGAGTAACCAAACAATAAAACAAGCATTTTAATTGGACAACAAAATGCTTCGGAATAATAGCACATTATGATAATTTCAACACGATATGATCACACTGGAATTATATAAATGAAATAGCACCTCCATTTACCACCTTCCTCTTGTATATCCTCTTTCAATTTAGTTGCATGCAACTAGGACTACAGTTGAAAATTAGCCGACTGGCTAACACTGGCGCATTTACAGAAATGTTCATTAATGTGCATTGTCCTAATATAAATAATAAATAAATCTTCATCATCATCTTCAATTTAAAGCAGCTCTACTGGTACCTGTAAAGCATCAAGGTATACTGATATAAGAATAATGTGCTGCTGAGTTTGGCACGGACTAATTGGAGCGCTCATCCACCAGCTGCTGCCCTCATATGGGAGACAAAGAGTGGGTGTGGCAGCCTCCCTGCAGACAGCCGGGACCGAGGCTGGATGGTGGACTAAACCCCTCCCTCCTTCCCGGGCCTGCTCTGTGTTGCCAGCTGGCAGCCCTTGCAGCAACACAATGGTAGATAGGATCAAAGTGACTTTTTTAGCAGTCACTGTTGCGAATAATCTTTCACATAAATTTAACATGCCCTGAATGGAGTATAGCAGGAAGGTCCTGATCATATGACACGGGCTAATCCCAACCCACCATCTGGTTTTGACGGGTGGGAGTTAATAATGGGGCGCTGCGCTCTGCTGCCCACCTCCAACGCAAACTGCGTCACCACGATTAGTTTATTTTCACAATGACGCTGTTGGAGAGTGTTGTGGCTTTGGTGTTTTATATTTAGAGGCAAGTGGAGCCATTATACATCAGGCCACGTGTGAGCTCACAACACGTGAGAAATGTACTTAAGACAATCCCCGCCCTCACACACACACACACACACACACGCGCATGCACGCACAAACACACACACACTGAGTACCGGCTTTGCTAAGTGAGTGAAGTGTTCATCCGCTGTTCAAGATTGCCTATTTCCTGTGTGAGCTTGATGGAGAGATAAGATTTCAGAGAAGAAGTTGGCAAGGTTATTGCTGGATTACTCAGTTTCATGCATGATTAAATAGTAAATATTTCTCCTGTTTCTTTCTCTCCTTCCTTCCTTTTTTCTCAGGGAGAAATACATTAATATCATTCTTAAAATGGAGGAAATGCTGAAGAGCTGGTTCCCTAATGTAAAACTCAGAGACCAACTCACTGTCACCCAGACAGAGGAAGCTGTTCCTTCCAAGAAACCGAAGGTAAAGTTGTACAAAAGCAGAAATGTTGTGTAAGAGCTCTTTGGTTAGAGAAGGCCTGCTGTCAAGAACATATGGTGACGACGCAGTAAAAGAGGGACGGAAATATCTATTATTATTTAATCACAGGTCTGGGACAGGGGAGGGGGGGATTAAAAGCTATTTTTACTGAGGTATTACCGCAGTCTCAGGTTCGCTAAAAACAATGACAGAGGAGAAAAGGTAATTTTAGAGGAGTGTTCCTAAGGGGATAAGAACGGTCAGAATACTCTGGAACATTCCTTTGCATTTAATTGGTTAGGATTTATATCTGTGGCTAATCCTGACACACCCTCAAATGAATTTTTATTTTTATTTCAAACCACAACAAAGCTGTTTTGCACTTTGTAAATGGTCATATTGTTTGCTAAGGCAACACTGTAACTTTAAAACTGCTATTATCAATATTTTTATATTAACAATGACTAAAATGACTATTTATAATGTTACAAATTGTGTGAATCACAAATAATTATCACCCCGTTCTGCTTCTGCTACTGCTTGTGCTCTACATGCATCTGTTTTCAGTGATAAAGCTCTGATAAACCCAGTGTACACTACCTGCCCAGCACTAAACAGCCGACAGATTAATTTAGCAAGTAGCTAGAGAACATACCGTGTATAGTGGAACAGTTAACCGCAAATGAATGCTCATGTTGCTCTGCGTCTACTGAATGCAGAAATTGGCAAGTATTTGCTAACAGATTAGCTATTTTATTAGGTGATGATATATGTTGTGTTTTTGTTGTGCTCCCAAAAAAATCTATTAATGCAGGTTTTAAAGCCACAATGTGAAGAATCGTTATGTGATTATAACATCTTTCATATTTTGTCTGATGGCACAATTTGTTTGTAGAAAAATAAGAAAATCCCAGTGTAAATTGGTGCATGTTATGTGTTGCTTTCATCCAATTTATCTTAGTGGTCCTGGGTTAGATACTACCACTGGGTCCGCTAAAGTTGGGAAAAAAGTTATTATTATATAGTGTATATGTTTTTTATATGCATATTCATGTGTTATGTCCCTGATTAATAAGCTACTAAACAATTTAAATTAAACTGCGTTTCCTTCTTTCCCAACAGCTATCTCCAGTGACCAACACTGCAGTCATGAGCCCCGTCACTGTCAGAGATCCTCCAGCCGGCGTCAAAACCCTGAGAGTCACCGACCTCACTCCTCCTGGAGCCTACTCCGCCAGTAACCTGAAGTGGCTCCACACGTCACCCATCTGCTCCCCCATAGCAGAGCAGGCCCAGACTGGCTCCAGGCACCTGCTGTCCACCAGAGACCTAACGCAGGACAACGCTGTGTCCTCCAGCACAGACAGCCGCACTAAGACAGACTCGTTGCCCAGAGGCCCTCCGCCGGGCAAAATCAACGCACCCTGTCTAGAGAGGCTCCTTAAGTCCACAGAAAGCATCATCACCCGCAAGGGGATTGGGGGTTTGACGGACAGCAGCTGGTCATAGTCCACACAGACGGCTGGGCGTCCAGCTGTAAGCACCTCACAGCCCAGCCTTTCCTACCCTGCCGGGAGCCAGTTAGCTCGCTTAGCCCATTCCAGCCTTCAGGGGAGACGGCAGCCTTCAAAACGGACGTCACAGATTCCACTTTAATGTGGAAGGAGTGTTGACGAACATGTTGTACTCTCTGTATGGGAATGTGCCCTCTCTAACATGACAAGTGTCTGCTTTAGTTCCCTTTTGTTGACCTATCTTTGTTTTTGTCTGCACTCTTGAATAGTGTGTATAAGAGTGGGAAGGATAGATTTCACATGCCAAGATCACCTGAGCTAGTGATTTCACAACTGAACTGTTCCTACTGGCTTGTAGATGCAATAATACAATTTGAGTATCTGTGAAACCGCCATTATGCCTGAAAGGGAAAGCATTACAGGAGCAGTTTGTGCTGGAAGGGATTTTTTTTTTTTCAGATATCCAGACATGTCAGTGGTCTACATATTGTGAAGTGCTGAAAATATGGGTAAAATGTAATGTTATTTTCTCCACCCCATGACTCCACTTTTAAGTTTATTGATGTGACTGTTACTCATTTGTATACTTTATAAATAAGTCTTTTGGTACAACTGTTCTACCTCAGTGGGCACCACGTCACAGTTAGTGAGTAGGAATGTGAACGCTAAGCTCAAAGTCTGGACACCTCACCACATCTGCAGTGAGCCAAACGGCCTCTGACAGCGAGGTCTGTAGTACGAGTCGTTCCGCTTATACAAACAGGAGGATGCTTTCTCCATGGGGATGCTCTCGTGTCCTGACTGGTGCCATTGTAAAGAATGTCAACTGCAGATTTCTTTTTCAAGTCTCCCAGTAGAAGGCAAACCGTGCCTGTAACATCAAGCTGTGCCTGTAAGCCGGTTTGATAAAGAGAGAGAACCGTTCAGAATACCTGCTCCTTTGTGGGATGTACAAATCAGGAATTCTCACTCTCTTGCCATTTTCCTGTATCGAGTAAATTATTCAGATCTTGCCAACTACTTTCTGTGGTGGAGTAGAACAATTTTTTTTATTTTGCCACAGAACTGGACAGTGTGCTAGACCAGCAGAGAGGGACAAGGTATTTCTCTGTGTAAATCTTACAGGAAGGTTGTCGATTTACCCTGAAAAGTGGCCTTTATAGTGTGAAATTTTATACTTTCAAAATAAATGTGGTAATATTTGTTTGATGCAAAATGGCTACCAATTGTTTTTTTGTGTGAATTTTCTTAATACAGATTGGTAGAAGTTACCTTAAATGCAGAGAATCAGCAATTGCTCATGGGTTTGAGCTTTAACATTCGAGCATTAACATTAGTTTGAGCTTTAACACCGTATGTACACTTTAACATGCCTGTTGACGAACCAGACAGCAGAGTAACTATGCGAGCTGCCTACAACCCAAACAATGACAACTAATTGATAATTATAGATATACGAGCACCATTTTCAGTAAAAAACACAGGAAAGCCTTTGCATGTCAGGAAAAGGCAATTAGATGGCTGCTGCAGAAACAGAGAAGATCATGACCGTGCTGCATTTCCTTTAAGTGGCAGTTAAATGCACTTTTCTAAGTTCTCTGTGATCCAAGACACAATCTTCTGCTTCAACTGCCTGGAGCTGTACTCAGAGCTTTTCTTCTACACTGGCAATTTCTTCCAACTAGAATTCAAAAAGAAAACGGCGTTACCAAATCTATAATGGAATACTGCCATCTATAGATGAAAAGGTAAACATCACAAGTTCACCCTTTGTTGCTCTGCAAACTGATTTATCCTTCATTATGCATTAGCACTGTGGTTAACACAGCACGTCATGAATGCAGGTATTTTCTTTTACTTATTCTCATTTGGAAAATACACTTTCTTAAAAAATGCAATATACTGATGCTTTGGAGTCGCTTCTGAAGCCAACCTTGGTGAATTTGAACATTTTATTAAAACCACTGGATTTAGTTTCAGTTAGTTTATGCCAAACCCATTTTATTCTCTTCAGTAAGAACATGATGTATTCACAGAGGGTGAAAACACAAGTTTGTGGCCTGGAAAACAATCTGTCAGAAAGTTAAGTAGATACAAAATGGTGGTGTACCATTTCTTTTTGGATTTGTCTTTCTCTGAATTACACAGTATAGTCACGTGCCTCTTTTTCCAGATTAAAAGGAATGATTGGCAGTAGGTCGGGGTCGATTACCCAGAATGCATTGTTTCAGCGTTGCCACCCCACATTCCATCTCCCAGGGCAAGGCTAATCGTCTGGACTCACGTGCACAGACGACCTGACAGCATCCATATCCAATGACAGCTGGCACAGATCTGCCTCGCACTCGCCCAGAAAAGGGAAGTTGTTATGAATGTGAGGAAGAGCTGCAGCAACAAAAAGGCACTTTTCTCATAGAGCTCTCTAAGCGAGTTGGACTAAATCACACTGTGCAGTGATCAGGCTGCCAATGGTGAACATGTGATGTGCTGGGAAATTGCAAAAACAAAAAGCAAGTTATAAATGTAATCAAAAATGGAGATAAAGATATGTTATTTGGGTGATTAGAAAACAAAAATGATAGGCCGTGAAGGGCTACAAGGACATGCTCTAATAATAATGTGTTTTTTTTGGAGGATACTTCTCATATGTTGTATTTGTTTTTTAAAACTAATTGTGAAAGGTATCCAAATAAGGAAAGTTCTGGCGACTTGTAAAACTAAAAAAGGAAAGTCACAAGTGCACAGAAAAACCAGCAAGTGCCAGAATAAGTGACAATGAACTAGATAGATTTGCTCGATTTTGTGTTCAACTATATAAGTGATACCAGAATTACCTGGTAACATTACAGACCGATATTGTGATAATGAAGTTTTTTGTCCATGATGTGTGGGCAAAATTACATAGACTAATCATTACCGGAGGAGCAGAGATGGAAGCCTTTTGTTGAAAGTATTCAAAGGTGAGTGGGAGAGAAAAACAAAAGGGAGATGTCCATGGTTCCAGTCCCGCCACCCTTTCATTGTAAATTGGCCTTGATTTGAGCTCCAGCTGAGTGTGAAATGACAAAGAAGCATTGTGTTGAATCAGAGCCAAGATGGCGGTGCTTCACTCTGCTGCAGTTATTTACATGTACCGTTTCTATGTAACTCTAGAGGCACATGTGAAGTCACCTCCCAATCAGTTAATACATTTAACAAAGAAATACTGCAGCAAATAGCATGACGTGAGAAAAAAACTATTCATGTTATCAAAAGATCTAATTACATCAGTAAAGGTTGTGAATGAAGGCCAAATAATTAACTGTATTACCGCTGAAAACTTCCTCTTTAAGCTGTGAAATTCAAATGACCAAATACATCCTTCTGTAACGCAACAGTTAGATACAGTTTGTGTTAATAATACTCATGGCTGTATTCTTTAATCCTGCAATTTTAAAAGGCAGTCACAACCAGAGTCATCGCAAATATCACATAATTATATGATGTGACCAAAACTGATCATTTCAGCAAATTGTAACCTGTAGCATCTCAGACCCAGAAAAGGAATAACAGCATGTTTCAGAACATTCTGCAAGAGACTGTCGCACATTTTGATTTGATTTACGCAAAGCAAGGACTGGACTCATTATGTTATTATGAACTGTACTGCGGATTCATTCACACCCTACAGAGATAATGGTCTCATCTGTCAGAGGACGGAACACCTTTAATTAAGAGACTTGTGAACCCAAAATATCCTCTGCTCAATCATTAGAAGAGCGGGTTACACAAATCATGAAACAGCCACAGCAATATCACTGGGGAGATTCATCAAAAGTCTGAGGAGCTTGCATAAACTGGGGAGGTCTGGTCAGTCATTGTCTCAGCTTTGGTTCTTTACAGAAACAAGGCATTTTTAATGGGACAAAACAAATGTATTGTTGTAGCTTATTATTATTATTAGTTTTATTCCATAGTATATTGTTGTGGATAGATTAATGCTGTATAAGGGTGGCTGCTGTTATCTTCCTGATATTGCATTGGAAATATTCTGGTCCCTGGAGCCAAACGTCCACCAATCACATTGATTACTGATACAGACGGCAGTGGCTTCTGCAAATTCAGTATAGTGCAATTGATTTTGCCGTCTCCAATAGGTTATCCTCAGCTCTTTTAGGTCGAAGAACAATATTCAAAGAGCACCATTACCATTCTGGGTGGGTATTATCAGCAGCTTTGATTTTGAATCTTTGTTCAGATGCTAGATTTTTTGATGTTTCAACTAGCAAATGGTGAACGGCACGTGCACAGGAAAATGAAAAGAATGGCATGTGAATGGTGTGAACATGATGTAAAAGCTAAATCATACATAATCTGAGGAGACTATTAAAGGGGTGAGAAATGCTTTGCAGAGCACGCTCAGAGCAGAAATGATGAGAGCCATTAATAAGATCATTCAATCAAATTTTCATCAAAAATGTCATCATCCAAGAAATCACCAAAACCAATAATAGCCATTCAACAATACGTTGACATGGACTTAAATAAATAAATGATTACATTCAGAACACTTGCTCAGTATGGTCTCACAATGTGGTCAGCTGATTTAACATCACAGAAGACTCTCACACTAGCTGCGTTTTTCACGGGTTAATTTGTATGCCGTTTTTTTAACATGTGGACCGTGCCTCAGAGACCAATTATGTGAGCGAGGCATTATCAAACCCTCACACCCCAACCATCCACATATTGCATGCTAATTAGCCTACCTGAAATCACTCTTGTAGCAAGGTAGCAGAACTGAACTCTTGTGGGCTTTTGATCTTCCTGGAAAATACAAACTTAAACGCTTTAAAAAGAACAACCAAGAAGCATTCAAGCCCAGTACATTTGGGAATTCTCACATTGGGTGTAGGCCTATATGTACTCCAAGGCTGCAAGCAGGTGCAGGCAGGGCACTTCATATGGACCTGGATGTCTTTCCAAACATGCACCCATATATGACAGAAGAGAAAAACATTACAGCATTATACCAGTGGGGATATTTGGATGTAAGAACCACAACACCTTCAACAACCACTTTAAACAATCAGATAAGGCATGTAAAACAATATTTATGAAATAGGCTATGTAAAACAGACCATGCTGTAAATTCTATCCATATTAATTAAGAAGAATATTATCACTTCAAAAATATATAGGCCTGAGGCAATAGCTGTCTGCCACATGAATCAGTGGCCCCCTTTGAAGGTCTGTCGGATCTGCAGTTGCTCTTATGGCAGCAAAACACAACTTTGATGGAAAGGTCAACCAATCAAATGTAAGGCTTTTCCTTTAAAGCGGGATACAAGTGAACCTCTGCATGCTAATGAGCAACACCTGTCACCTCTCTTGGGTCTAATCACTGGGGTAGCAGATTGCTAAGGATGAAGAATGGGGGGTTGAGACCACTAACAAAGACATGCCACTCAGTGACATATCAAGAGCACAGAGCCTAAATATGGCCGCCCTTCATTAAGTCCCATTTCTAAGAATAGGGGGTAGACTGTGCTCTTGTAGGTATGAATAATGGAAGCAGCCTCCTGGAGCTCATTTCCAGAGAGTAATCGTCATGCTAAAGTAGGGCCTAATGATCACACAGATAAAGTGAGAGGCCGGTATTCATGATTAATGCCCTCAGGTCTGTTTCCAGAGTTACACAGCCTCTGCTGTCTGATCTTCTGATGGGTTTTTTCGCTCAGCATGCAGCATCAGATGCTCACAGGGAAAAAGACATGGAGTCAGAAGATGTGTTATTGACATTTGTCACCGTTAACCCAGCTAGCTGTAATATCAGACATATACTTCTGAATACAATAACTACACAATCCGCACAATATTCAGGTGACCTATGGTTGATTGCAAATATATAACCAATCCATTAAGAACAAAATATACTATTAGAGAGCTTTTTGGCTTTATAGCTACAGCTTTAATCTATATTTTAAGGAGAGATTCATACTTACAACTGATATTTAGTTTTTCACATTTTTAAACAAGACATTGGCCTATATTTATACTGCAAATGCACATTGCAGGTTTAAAATATATCACGTTATATGCTCACATAAGTTTAATTTGTCTGCATGCTTTATTAATGAGACTTTATTCTTATCTTGTAAGCCATGGTCGCACACAATAACACTAACCATTCTTGGTCCATGGATGTTTAATGATCATATTATGTGTTTTTTGCACAGCTTTATTCTCACATTATGTTTTTGTATCTGCATTATTTTCGTGTAACAAATGATTACTTTTACATCTACCATTGGTCTTACTCCAGATGTCTTGTTATGCCCACTAGATGGCACCGTTGTGAAAGAAACACAAACAAAATATCACTGGAAAGCTACTTCTCTGACCAAAGTTTAATTCTTGAACAATAAGGTTACGTGTCACTAGCCAATGCAATGATCTCAAAGTTTCAACAGGGTGTTATTATGCATATATTTACTTTCAGCAAAGGTCCAACACGCCATTAAAGCTATAACGTGTACATTTCTAAAACATATTGGTTATGAGTGTGCCTGTATCAGTGTGCCTTTTAGTGTCAAATGCCCATGACAGGTAATTAACAGTACCGAGGAGAGTCATTGGATCATGCCTGCTTAACCACATTACATATTAGTCTGGCCTCCTGACACATCATTGAGTCAAGAACTGCCTTAAATACATCTGTATTTCTCTGTAGGACATGGTTTAGTGTTACACATATCTAGCATACGATTATTGACAACACTCGTTATTTGTCAACCCATCCCTCAGATCATCCCACCGTAAGTCTGCTGGAATCCCATGATCCCAGAACCCTGTCGCTGGTCGACCACAGAATTGATCCCAACATACCAGCTGGGACTCTGTTACATGAGATGCTTCAGACCTAACTGTAACGACTGACTGGAAGCCAAGTCATTTCACTCTCTATCAATGACAAAGCTACAAAGGACTCAGGTTGTATTTCAGTGAGACATGGCTGAAATATTTATTTATTTATTCCAGCCTAGAGAGAGACTCTAGGGACAAGTGACCTGAGCGTGCTATAATGTTTTCTCTTATCTCATCTTATGCCAGAAACTCACAGGTTGTCATTGGACAGAAACATATTATTGTACATTGGAATTGGAGAGTCACTGTTTGTGTATGCTCTAATAAGGACTTGAGATAAGTCAACAGGCTGAATATTTCATCTTATTGTAAGAATAATATTTATAGAAGGAAGATGCTCGTTCATGCCAAATTTAATTATATGTAAGAGGGGAATGATAGCTCAACCAACGTTTCCCAATCTAGTACAGTACTGTGATAATGTGTATTACATGGGATGTATCCTGCTGTCTGTGTGTATTTATTTGTTCAAAATGTGAAGATGAAATCACAAAAATGCAGATCAAAGCACAAGGGGCAATCCACCAATTCTACACATAGGTCAGTTTACTCATCATTACATTACATTACATGTCATTTAGCTGACGCTTTTATCCAAAGCCACATACAATTGCTATATATGTCAGAGGTTGTACACCCCTGGAGCAACTAGGGGTTAAGTGTCTTGCTCAGGGACACATTGGTTGATGTACCGCAGTGGGAACCCAGATCTCCCACACCAAAGGGACGTGTCATATCCACTGTGCCATCACCACCCATAAGGAGGAGTTCAGCTCTGCGAAAGTCTGGGAAAACAACTGTTTTAAGCTTTGGTATTTCTACTTATTTTGATGTCTGCATTGGATAGTGTATAGCATGTTTTCTCTATTCTGTTTTGTCAGTAAAGTAAAAAAGAAAACTTGGGAAAATTAACCTGTTGATGTCGACAGGGTTTCCTCTGCTTGGGCTCGGAGACTACAATTTACAAAAACACAGAGAGCCTTAGTCACAAACTGGGGTCATGGAGTTGAAAAGACGTGGGTGTTTAACAGGCAGGGATGGCCAAATGAATAGATGTAACTGGTTGCATTATGGGAAATGTAAGACCCAGAGGTTTTGGAGCTTTACCCACATAAAGCCTATGTTGCTTTATTTTGATTATGTGACTGTTGTGAGTCACCCAACTTTTTCGAGGTGCATAATGTCTCTTTAAAGCCATCATACTGTAATACGCAGTACTGAAGTGGGATACTGAAGCACAAACAGACTTACAGATTTCCGACTGACCCACTTGTTGATTATGTCTCCAAACCAGCCTAGTGTCGCTGCCAAAATGTATTTAGTTCAGGTCGAATTATCCCTCCAACCTCTTTCAGCCCAACTGGGCCCAAACAACATTTCTGTCGTGACTCGTGAGACTAAATAATTGACCAATGGCCGAAGGAAAAATCAGTAGGAATGCATCACAATTAGTGCTCATTGATGTTCTGAGAATAAATAATGTACAGTAATTGTCAATGGCCACTGAAAAAAAAAAATGGTGTGTGGTTTGACAGGAATATTGGCTCGGGGCATAAAATCATGATGTAAAAAGCCTGTTTGTTCAGCTCATGAATCTAAGAAGCATGGGATGTTCTAATGTTTGTTTTTTGAATTTATAGAAACTCACAAAGAAAACAATCATTAATTATCATTAATTTATTGAACAAATTTTCAATTTGCAATACAGACAATTGAACAGAAAAAGACTTGTGTGTTTAAAACAGTGAATGATCATTTTAATGAGCTGAGATACAAGTAACAGTGAAACTAATACATTTGATTGATATTTATGTTTATTTACACCATAAATACATCAGAACCAAACATATACTTTAAGAAATTTAACTGTGAAATGTATTTTATATTTATGTATAAAGTATATATATAGGCCTAATGTCTTTATGTACAACATGCATAAAATGAAATGCAATTATTGACCCATTGGACACAAGTAATTGACAGTAATTAAAATATCCTATGTTAAATACAGTAAACAGTCATCACTGTATAGTTTACAGGCAATTTATTCTGATGGGGCAAATGAAGAGGTTAACGGTAAACAGTGTGTTTACACAGTCATTGCTGTATGTTAAGAAGAAAAACATGTAAACATTTGGTTATGAATATCTGTCACCATCTTGTGTATCTGTCAGTGCTTTGGACAATACCTGGAAGTTAAAGAGCTGAGGGACATTTAAGACAGTTATAAGAGGAAGCTGCCAACATGGCTCCTGAGTTTCTGTCAAACAATAATGCAGTTATATACCTTTTTATGCCAGAAAACAGTAGTTTTAATGGTATCGAACACAGAGCAGAGAATCTGCTGGTTTTGTGGGTCACCAAGACAAGCGAAATTGCCTTGACCAATGAAAATACTGCATTTACAGCAGTCACTTAAACAGATAATGTAAGATGACAAGTAACAGCTGCAAAGTGTGCGTCACGAAGGTGCAGAGTCACTGTTTTGCAACCAGAACATCGTCGAAAGACACACTTTTTGCTCTCAGGAAGTGTTACTTCTCTTTCTGCTCCTCTGCCTCCTATTCACGATTTCTTCTTCCTGGTCGCTTTCACAATCTCTCTGAAGTAATCAAAATGTTTGAGTTGAAAAACAGCTGTGAATTTGTTTGTGTGGAGACAGGTGATTACAGTTCTAGTAGCCCACAAAATGCAAGTATTATTTTATTGCATCGAAAAAAGCAGGGTCCATGAACTACTAGCTGCAAATACTCCAGCTTAAGCATGTAATGTGAAGAGTCTAATGCAGTGCAGTTCAAATAGCAACGACTGCAATATTACTGTAAATGGTTACTCTTAAAGAAATAGTTGGACATTTTAGGCAATGTTCTTATTTGCTAACTTGCAGAGCGTTAGTTGAGAAGACTGATAGCACTTTCAGACAAGTGGTATCAATCTTGTCATCTAACTAAAAGCGAATATGCAAAATTCCCAAAATGTCCAGTCTGAGCCATCGCTGTTAGCTTTACAACAGTTTTTTCTTACCCCCTCCTCCTCAGGCAGCTTGTTGCCCTTCTTCATGATTCGAGTTAAATGGTTGCAAAGAGCCACAATTCTGAACGACATCTGTTGAACAGATAAAAGCAAGAGAATGAACCCTGAAAGCAATCAAGAGCGACATTTTTGACGGCTGTAAAGAAATTATCTAACTGTGTACTTCACCTTCCACCTGCGTCTGGCATATTGTCTCTTAAAGTTCTCCAAGTTGACCACTGACAACCTCTTCACCATGGCCTGTCTGGGATTCAGAGGCTGCAGAGACACAATGAGGGATGAAATAACAATGGATATCTTTCATGTTAATGTCAAATGTTCAAGCAAGAGGAAAACATTATGCTAAGTTACTGGTCTAATTTTTTACAGTATAATCCGAGGTATAAAATAGGAAGTATATAGGAATATGAGGAGTCTATAAGTATATAGGAAATATATTGAAATCTCTGATTGCAAATCACAAGAATTTGTAAACAAAATACATAATAAATGATGAACATTTATTTCAGTGTTTAGAAAACAGTGAAAAATGTCAGTGTACACAACAAAGGCCCAAAAGTGAGAGGCGTGTACAGGAATATCTGTTAAAATGCTAAAAACACAGATAAGGAGGTGACACATTTTAAAACACAGGTGGTCTTATCATCAATGTTGTTTTCCTGTCAGCTCATAAACATCTCCAAAAAAGAAATTAAAAAAAAAAGGTTTTAAAATAAATAAATACATTTGACCTTTAGTAAAAGTGCACATTTGAATCAATATACAATCTTAGAAATAGAATGGAATGAAAAAATAAATCAATAAAATAAAAGTGGACTTCTGATACATTCCATTGAAAAGAACTGCTGTTTGATCCTGTCTTCTAGCCAAAACACAGTCAAAACATTCATAACTGATATTTATTTTCACTATTAATACTTGCCAAAAATACTAGTATTTTAACTACGAAACCGGCTCAAAAATTAATATCTCTTAAATATTAGAAGAATTCTTGCTATTGTGCCATAATCATGCTACTTAAAAGGAATAGTTAAACATTTTGGTAAATATGCGTATTTGCTTTCTTGCTGAGAGTTAGAGGACACTGTCATATCTGTCTGTTGAATATGAAACTGCAGCCAGAAGGTGGTTAGCTTAACACTGGAAGCTGGGGAAAAAAGCTAGCCTGCTCTGTCCAAAGGTCACAAAGTCAGTCTACCAGTACTTCTACAGCTCACTAATTTACAGGTTATAACTCATTTATTTAATCAGAACAAAAAAGGAAGTGTAAAAATGACAAGTTGATATTTATGGGGGGGACAGACGTGTTGGTGTCAGTCACTGTACCGTAAAACCACAATTGCCCTTTTTATAGATCGGTTTTAAACAAAATGTAACAGTGAGCTTTAGAGGTGCTGGTAGGCAGATATTTTGTTACCTTCGGATAGGGCCAGGCTAGCTGTTCCCCCAGTCTTCATGCTAAGCAAAGCTAACTGTCTCCTACCTGTAGCTTTATATTTACCGTACAGATATGAGAGGGGTAGCCAACAACTCTCAGTAATAGATTTCCTCAAATCTTTCCTCAAATTCCCATTCTTACCGTTTACTTTAATTCAAACAAGAACATTTTAAGTAAAGAAAATGTAAAAACTACACAGATACACATTCAAAGGTCTGTGCTGCTGAAAACAAACAATGTGTAGAATTCAAACAGCCTCATTTTCGAAAACATGTTGAAATTTTAAGCTCAGTTAAAATATGTTAGCCAGACTCTGTGAGTGGCTGTTTAGCCTCGGGGCACAGTTCCATCCTGCAGGCCGGATGCAGCAGCTCCTTCAGAGCCTGTCTTACGTCTGTATTCAGACTGCTGCTGTGCATGCTGCCGTTGGCTCCTTCTGGATGCAGAGAGTTTGTCACGTCCTGCAGCCACTGCAGCTCAGAGTTCAGCTCCTGCCTCAGAGCGTCCAGCTGACTCTGCCTCTGGCTGTACTTCCCACTGATGCTCTCCAGACTGGCATCTATAGACTTAATGTCCTCCTGCAGCAGCCTCCTCGTGGCCTCCACTTTGCGGAACTCGTACCGGAACTGGGACAGCTGCTTCCTCGCAGTCTCACTCTCTTCTTTGTACCAGGCCTCCTTGTCGTTGTAGATGGAGAGCAGTGCTTCTATATCAACCTGCAGAGTGTGTCGGGCCTCTGCCACCTCTGACAGACCCGTCTCCATCAGACTGACGTCCTCCACCACATGGGCAAAACGCTCAAAGTTGGCATACGTGTTGTTCTGGGGCATGCTGGAGTGGGACTGGATGGTGTACTCCTTTAGGCGCTTCGTCTTCAGCTGCTCTGCTTTCTTCTCAGCCTCACGGGCAGCGCTATCCTCTTCCATGTGGCCACAGGACTTCAGACAGAGGGGGGAGGGGACACTGAGTGAGAGGCTGTCTCATTGTTGCATCTTGAAAACACACACAGCGGTGAATATCCCAGCAGACATGGCACTGTAGGATTAGTGTGTGAACCTACAGCGAAAGCCATGGCAGGTAAGAGCGCTACAAAAACAACAGACATTCCTGCTCAGCTGTGTTTCCTGGCTTCATGCTTGTATCCAAACAGGGCGAAGACTCCACAGCGAAACACCATTCACATGCATCTCAGCAGCTAATGTTGGAGTAGACTTCTTCAACATTACTGGTTGTTAAACGTCCATGCCGTTAAAATCACAATTAGTGACGTCTTGCTTCAGTTCGAACACTACATTTCAGACTGCAAAAGACAGCTATACAATATGTGTGGAGCTAAGTGTGTTGATAGGTGAAGGGTGAAATAAATATTCTCGGGGGGGGGGGTGCAGTAATGGAAACAATATACATTTACTGTAGTAAAGTATGTTTTCAACGAGCCAGAACATATACTGTATAAAGTTAGTGGGTGTGACTTTTTGAGCATGAAGTCAACATTATTTTGGCATATTTGAGATGGATTTTCCTCACTAATAAGAATCAAACCAGTTACCCGTATGTTACCTTTGCCATCAGTTGTTAAATGTTTTTTTCACATGTAGCAGAAAATGACAGAACAAAAACATGCTATATTACACTTAAATCCATACCGTAATCCAGTGATGGTTGAGGGCGTCTTGTATGGTCATCCGTTTTCTAAAATGAGGAGAGAAAAAAAATGCAGCTGAGTAAATATACCTACACAACTCCATGACAAACGGAGCATGGTGAGCAGCACGCTTTGTGAATCTCTCAGGAATGCGTTCAGACTGCGATAAGTTTCACAGGAATATTTGGTTTCATGGAGGTGCAATTAAATGGAAACACATGCCAATCAACAACAAGATCACATAGTACAAAGAAAGACACAGTGCTTTGCTTCTGATTAGTTTGCAGTATAAATGTTGATTTAGCTTATTATTAGCTTATTTTATTCAGTGTTTCACATTGTGTACCAAAAAGAAATATGTATAGTGTAAGTCCTCTCTCTAGATTCCTGTGGACTGGCTGGCCTCTCATTCTCATTTGGATCAAGTCTGCACATTATGTGCGCTTAGGATTTACTGCAGGGAAACCTGTAATAATGGGCTTTATATTGGAATTGTCAGATTTGATCTTTGGCCTTCAGCTGTCAGTTCTTTTACCTTGTGTCCTTCTCCAGGAGCTGACTAATGAAGCTCTTGGCCAGCTCGCTTGTATTGCTAAAGAGCTCTTCGTCAAACTCGTAGTTCACCCCTGAGATGTTTCCCAGCGTTTCCTGCTTCGTGTCCCCGAGGAAAGGTGACGCACCGCTCAAACTGAAACAACATTCACACACTCACTACACCATCCTTGATAATCTCTTTAGGCACATTTAGATATTCATTCATCATCCCAACTTACAGTATATATGTGATGACTCCAATGCTCCTGTGAAAAAAACAGCACAAGATTAATACAGAGTTATGCACTGCAGCCTGTTGTATGGAAGGCAGCAGAGTCAGAGGTAATTAAAAGCTCTTACCACATGTCCGCCTCCAATCCCAGTTGCTCATAGTTGACTATCTCTGGAGCTGAAAATAGAGAGCAAACACTCCTGCATCACAGCGCCAGGCCAAACATCAAGCCTCCTCTTAAAATGTCCTACATTGCAAACTCATCTCATATAAAAACACTTACCAACAAATTCAGGGGTTCCAAAAATGTTTTTGAAATCTGCCCCAGCTTCTATTTTGTGTGCAAGTCCAAAGTCTATGAGTTTGATGCGGGGTAGAGGAACATTCCTGTCCAGCAGCATTATGTTTTCAGGCTGCAGTGAAAAAGAACAAAACAGGAACACTTCTCAGCAGATTTCTACTAATACCAACATTGGGCGATTCATAAACAACACTAAGTAAAACAAGTTACCTGGTTAAAGCCGCCTTTTGCGTAAGCATTAAAGAAAAACATTGCAACGGTTACAGTCATATTAAAGTGTAAAACAAGTCAAATCAACGTTTACAGATGTTATGTGCCCACTGCAGGAAAAAGTTCAGCACATAACTCCTTGTAAAACAGCAATTTGTCACTTTTACACTTTTTTTTTTTAAACTCGTTAATTGATGTGGTTAGCATAGCGTGTATACCATGAATCAACATAAAGGTCACAAGCTCTGTAACATCCGCGCTGACTGGATAGACAGTTTCAACCTTTTTCCTCGACTGATCTGATTTCACAGAAAATGCAAAGCACAAATGAGTGAACAGATCTGTCATTGTGAAATGAAAGTCACGGCATCAGGCAGGTTTGAATCAAGCCTTTCACTGTGTTCTTTTTCCTTAATTGCCAAATGAAAAGCATTGAGAGTGAGAGAAGGAGCTGCAGCTGCAGAAAAACAGGACAGTGACTATCAGCAGCGTGGGCGACACTGCTCTCTGAAAGTGAGCAGATAACCTTGTGGTGTCTGAATCTGAGAGTATGGACTTCAGCCACAGAAAACAGGAAGGAAGTGTGATTCAAAATAGTGAGACTCTACCGGCACATAGCCTATATCAGACACCTGCTTTATATATTTGGCATTAGGTCCTGCTCGACCTGGCGTGTACGTACAGTTCGAAAGCTGTGGAGGTAAAGAACATCATCTTCATCATAAGACAAGTATATATTTAATCTATTTACATAGATGGAGCTTGTTGTACCTTCAGATCAAAATGTGCAATCCTCTTGGAGTGGAGATACTGGACTCCATCTAGGATCTGTTTGATAAAACGAGTGGCCTCCTCTTCACTGAGAGACTCCTTCTGAGCCAAGAAATCAAACAGCTCTCCTCCAGACACCCTGTAAAACACACACACACACACACACACACACACACACACACACACACACACACACACACACACACACACACACACACACACACACTCAGAGATGCATCCTGTGGGCTTAGATAATGGAGCAAGGGCTCTCTTGAAAGTTATCTAAAGTGAGTTCTCAGGATTTGGATGCACTGGTTCAGGATGCCTTAGATATGTTTGTTTGTGGTAACAATTTGCCCTACTTATGAATCACTGAGGTTCTCAACCTTTTCATGATAAAATACTTGAATAGCTGCTGAAAAGTGGTATAAAGACTTCGACCAGCTGGCAGCCAATAAACATGACGTTCTTTCATATTCACACAAAGGAAACCTAATGGACTGAATGACACAGTGTCTCATCCTGGATCAGTCAGTTCAGCCGTGCTTTGATTGGACTGAGCTTTCTTTTAGTACTAATTGTGCCGTCCATGTTGCCAGGCACTCGCTGGACCCAAACGGGGCCCTCTTTTCAACACAAGCCTTATTGACTCTGTGAAGGCATTCGGTTCTTTCGGGCACACGTGATCCTGGCAAGTAAACAATCTATGTACACAGAACTAAACTCACAGATCAGAACATGGACAAAAAGATTCTGTGGACATGGTCAGATGTTTCAATGTGTAATGCAAGTTTAGTTTGACAGGCATGAGCAAACCATTCTTTCAACTGTACGGATATGTGATGAATTGTTGACTCACAGTTCGAGGATGAGCACCACGTCTGTGCGGTTCTCATACACATCATGCAGCTCTACAATGTTGTTGTGCTGCAGCTGCTGAAGGATGTCCACTTCCCTCTCAATCTCCTCTCTTCTTACACCACGTCTGCTGGCCCGACTCTGGCGCTTCTTGATGAACTTGGCTGCATATTCAACGCCTGTACTCTTCTCTATACAGCGTTTGACAATAGCAAACTGCCCACTGCAGACACAAAATAAAAAGACTGACATTACAGAGTGTACAATTCTCAAGAAAGAAAGCTAATGAAATGAAATTCCTAACAATTAACAACAGGATATAGCTATGGGTGAAGACAGACGCCAGGGAGGAAGCTGTGTGTCAAAAACCTGCTGAAATATTAGTGTAAGGTATAGTCCATCACTTCCTGTTTCCTGGCCAGACGGAGAACAATCAGAGAGGCCGGCAGTGTGGACAGATCTGCTCTCCTCCCACTCCAGCAATCTTCCTGCCAAATTTCGAGCCATCCTCGAGAGAAAGAAATCCCAAAAACTTGGAATATTTCACAACAGAGGTGTGCCTTAGAAACCATCTCTCAGTGGATTATTGTTTCACTTTTCACTGTGCTCTTGTATTGCATGCTAAGACCAGGGTGACCAGTACATTTGATCAACTTTATTGTCACTCTCCCCTGACATAACTACACAGTCATTTCACTCATAACTGACTCACTGACAGAATAAGTGTGAAAACATCTTCCAGCACTGTTGCCCAGTTAAATATATGTGGTAAATCTCCATAGCTTTATTATCAGAACAGCACTTCTGCTGCTGCTACTCCTGCTGCTGTGGGCTGACCTGCCCACTCTATACATTCAGACTCTGAAAACAAGCCTCTCAGTCACTGATCCCTCAGGCCACAGAAGGACATGAGGGCGAGTGTGGTGGCAGAGCTGGCAAAGAAGTTTGACTGGGGAAGATAAACGTTATCTTTCACAAGACAGAAGAGGAAGATTCAGTCAAGCATGCATGCAAATAAAAAAACATTAAAACATAAAACATTAAGAATTCACTGTATACCTTTGCAAATTATTCAATGCAACATAGTCACATTGCATTATTAGACAGTGTTGAAGAAGACACAGAGAGAGGACGCAGATAATGACTGGCAGGCATATGTTTTGGACATAACTGTCCACACAGAGATTCCAGGGTGGCTGTGAGAGGCTACCCAGTCTGTGTCCACTATCATCATGGTGTCTAGTGGGCTAAGAATAGCCCGGCCCACGGCTCATTCTCCACCTGCCACATCTCTGCTGCTGGGAAGAAGGAAAAAGGCTTTCCAAAAACAAGTGGACACACACTGTGCTCCAGCCACACTCATTTCACACAGCAGTTCACACACAGAGATAACTCAAACTCATCACTAAACAAATAAATGGAATAGATACAAAAGTAAAAGTAACTTTTTTTTAGCCAGTTTGCTCTTTTTGAGGCACACCCTGTCCTGTGCAGTTCTACAATCACATCTGGGAGCTGCTCGTCTGAAGACTTTTTATTAAAGTTGCCTTGCTTAAAAACAACAGTTAATGAGGTGTACTCATGCAAGCCCTGATCTTTGATGACTGTTACACTGGAGGGACAAAATGTTTGGTAGAACATCCAATATTATGTAATTAAGTACAGCAACACTGCAAACTATGACGCTGGTATTGTTTTTTACCTTGGGAGTCTGTCTGTGTGTGCAGTCACAAAACGTACAGGTGTTTAGTTGAGATCAAAATTAGGGCCGCGTTCAAAGACGGGTGTGGTCCGAGCAAGGGCGCCAGAAGTAGATGGGTAGAATGTAGGGAAGAGAGAGAGGGCGGGGGGGGTGGTAACAATGGTCTTAAAAGAGTCACACACATGCCACAAAGGAAAAATAGGCAGAGCAGCAGTATGGAATCTGAAACGCTCCCTCTATCTGTTCTATTCACAAGAAATGTCCACCCCTGAGACATCCCTGAAAGGCCGACCCTGCTCGAGATGACTACGTTAATGTGTGAACTGAGGAGGAGGATAACTCGCTCAATGAATTCCACTTGCAAAAACAAAACATCAAGCACCCCGAGGGAAAGGGTGTCACATGGCAGGAGCAGCAACAGTGGTCAAATGCCTGTTAAACAAGACTGAACAGAATGACCCCTCCTGGTGTTTGTTGTAGCCCAAATGCAAGAAAGTTTACAACACAACTGTCAGGGCAAGGGCTTTACTTTGGTATTGTTACGAGGTGCAGAGTAACAGCTGTGAGAGTGGTGATGCTGGGAGTGGTGTTCCACAACGGGCCAGGCGTGCCGGCTGCCTCAGCTCTAAGCCGGCCAGTGGGGCTGAAAGTACCATCTCCCTGCAGAGTTTCCACTTCCAACAGCTGAACGTCATTATCCACAGCCATGGTTGGAAGAACGCTAGGACAAGTGGCGCCGGCCCAATATTTAAACACATTTCTCAACTGAACCTTTGGGGCGGCGTGACAAAGACAGCCAGATTTGTAATTGACCAAGCCCTGTCCCTAACCCCATCCTTCCATCTGTGATCTCGGATGTAAAAAGAGAAGCAGCTCAACCTTCTAATCTAATGTAACTAATGCTTGAAAACCCCTTATCTGCTATTATCATGAACAATTTCAATATGTTATGCCTGTGAAGTGTTCAGGATGCCCTAGATTCCCACTTTTTTTAAGTGGTCCAAAGTAAACAATGCATCTGTGGAGTAGTGGGGCTGTGTGAGTGTCTGCTGACAGTAACAGGGTGACCTCTGTCAAAACGGGAACCCCGGGAATGTCGAAGATGTCAACGTGGAGTTCCCTCCGTCAGGTTGCACTGAATAAACATATTTTTCAACCACTCAACAGCAGGAATGTCTGTTCTTAGAGCTGACTACAAGCATTCTTGCCCTGCTCTAGTACATGCATGCCTCTCTCCGTGCTATAGATAAATCATGTACAGTAAATCCCTTTGGAGAAATTCTATCACTTTACTGCATTCATCAGCAGCAGCTGGCTGTCTGCCTCGTGACTGTCTGCTCTTCAACACATTGAGTATGTGAAAGCTGCGGCTTTAAGTGTGCATCGCTGCCCTCCCTGCATCCTCTCAAAAGACAAAAAAAACTTCTGCAAACTGAAAGCATTTCTACAATTCATTTCCATCTGCACAAATGTGGCGAGTAATTCTAGAAATTACAAATACCGCAGTACCCACAGACAAATTGGGAAACACTTTTAAAGTGTGATGTGACATTTTCAGTGTTCCTGCATTCAGTTGGAACTAGTTATTAGAGTATTAACATAACAAGGGACTTGCTAGCAGCTCTGGGAGGCTGTACTTAGCCCCCCTTTTGAAAAATTGCTTAGGGTGCCACTTCATCCTCTGGGGACCATGAATCCAAAAGAGTTCAATATATTTCAGTCTGGATCTAGTGGAGGACCGACTGACACACGGAAATTTCAATATCTGGAGCCATGCCATTAGCAAGGCTAAAAAGACACAAACTCCACTATAATGTAAGTACAGTATTTACAGATTAAAAAAATTAGGAGGAAGTTTACAAGCCTTTTATTCTTGTTCAGGCATGCAAAGACAATGGCACATCCTATCCAGATGTGCATCCTGTGAATTCCTGCCATTGCTTGATGATGACTAAGAAAGATGTGTTTATTTAATTTATAATCATCACAGTATCAGCATCTAGCAAAGATGGTAGTAAAGGTATTACATTTATGACCAAACATGGACAAGAATGAAATTGTTGTTGACAGGTAGAGTTCACATCACCATCTGCCTTGTATACCATCTCACCACAGCCTCACCAGTCTAGTGGGAGGGTGGCAGCTGTGGTCTCACACTGTGACACTTCCTACTGTATGTCATCATCAGTGTCATCACGCAGATGGTAAGACAGGTCAGTACATGCCTCCCATCTCAAGCAAAGGATTGGTTTACAGATTGGTTTACCGAAAACTCACGTCAGTAGTGGAAAGAAACATTGACTACAAGTGCGTGGGGCCCAGTGACATTAAAATCTTTCAGTAGGGGGGCAGTATGATGAATCGTCTTTCCTGTAGCGAATGGTTCAAAAGTTCCATAGAGCACAGAACATCTTAAATACTCCACATGGATCAGTTTTTGGCCCCCCTCATCAAATTTCCCCACCCTCTTGAGAGGAGGATTGAGTAACAGTTCCACTGTGGCGTATAATGGAGAGGTCTGAACCCATGAGGCTCTCTCAAACTGTGGGTGGGGTGGGCTGTATCCTCCAAAACTCACTACAAAGTTGTCACAACAAGACAGAAGAACTACGAGTAAAAAAATCCAGCTGCTGAATTAGTGAGAAAATTCTCAGTTATGTGACTTAAAAAGCCTTTCTTGTTTTCAGTTGCAGGCAACCGCGGCTTTTAACCACATTAGCTTTCTATTTCCCATGACAACAGTGGTGAACACATACGAAGCTCAGCTCACTGGAGAGTCGTCTTATCAAGCAACATGTTTCCAGCTCAACCACAACTCAGAGATATTGTCAGTCTTTAAACAACACATTTCCACGTCTTACATTTACCAGTATTACTCTCCTATAAGGCACTTTTTATCAACCCTTTACAAATGCTTTAGAAAAGACTTTTAATACACTTTTTATTAGGGTTTATACATTGTAATGTTAAGAAATAATTCAGGATCCTTTAGAGATTATTTCAAATCTTTCCTTTTGCCAGGTTGTGGCCAGTAGGACACTTACTTTGTCCCTTTAGCTCTTTAATTAATCAGGAGGTCACCTACAATGTTGGAATATAATCTGAAATTATAAATTGTGATAATTTATTAATAAAGTCCAGCAAACTGCCTGTTTATTCTAATAATATTCAATCTTTTCATTTACAGATGCATTTAAATATCTCATGAGGCAGATTTATGAGGAATATCAATGTAAAATACAATTAAAGTGTGAATGCTAGACAAAAAACTCTTCCTCTACAGGTTTAAATGCAGCTGGAGCAGGTCTTGGTTTGTCCTGACAGGGTGTGTCAAAGAAGCTGTGCAGTAAATGAGCAGCAAACACCGTCCGGGACATAGTGTTGACTAGAAGTGAAAGGTTAGAGGTCAGACACTTTCCTTTCATACCCTCTGTTAGCGAGTTGTGTACATGCCCAAGCCGTCCTTCCATGCAGAGTGGATTTGTAGCTTCCTCAATCCACACTGCACCCTGCCAACTTCCTTTAATCTATTTCCCCATGGGGCACAATTTCCTCGATGTCTGGCTCGATTAACACTCCTCCTCAACATTCAATTTGAACACATTGATCCACCACCCAGAATCAGCTCTTGCAAAAGCAGTACATCAAATTGCATTCTCTTCCCTGGATCAGACATATTGTGCCAAAACAGAGCCTGTTTACTTAGAGTGTTTACTTATGAAACTTTATCTGTTATTGTAAACCTTAACCTACTTCAACACAGCGACACTCCCCATTTCAAGCTTAAACAGGCCAGCTGTTTGCTTACCTACGTACACACATGAGGACCACTGCATCAAAGGCATGCAAGGGAGAGCTGAATCACACAAAGTGGGGAGGATCATGTTCTATGGGGTGAAATAAACATCTATTTTACATCTGTGAATAGTACTCACCTTCCTAGTCCTTCTCCAATTTCATAGAAATCATCCACATTATGTTGCTTGAATACAGCCATGCCAGGTGTCTTCATTGATGAAGTTTATCTCCTTGATGTGCACCACTAAAGCCCGTCTATCCAGCCGTCTTCTCCACAAGTCCAACCCTGCTAACACAAAGAGGTGTTCCTCTTGGTTTCTGACTGGAGTGATGAAAATGTTTACATGTTCCAGCTTGCTGTATAGCATTCCATCTCTGAGTTGTACATACTTTTATCTGCCTGTTGAGAAAGCCTAAACACTCCAAGTTGACCAGCAAAGGAAATAACATTTAGTCTGTCTTTCACTTGTCTAAATCCTGATTATTGGCTTTAAAAATTTGCCAAGCAAAACAACTTTGCCAAGCTAGCCATTGCAACAGTGGTTAGTTCTTGAGATTATAACATGATTACAAATTAAAAGAAAAGAGCATTTTGGGTAATTAGGGTAGGATATGTGGAATTTGCTCCTGTTATGAAACATTTTGTCTGGCAAACAGGCTGACATTTGCAGCAACATATGCTTTGTAACTATTAGGAATACCATTTTTTTAACTGCTATTTAGGATTATTAGGATTTAAAAACAGAACAGTGAGCATTCATATCCATATAACAATGTACATACAACAATGTGAAGACAGAAAAACTGAAATACCACAGACTTCCTATCTGAAAAGTTTCATATCACACTTGAAGTGGCTCCACAAACTGAACTTATGTCCTACCTTCTGTCAGATGCCGAGCTGACCATAAAATTGCATCTGTTCCCACGTCTCCTACAGCCGGTCTGCTCTCCTCATGGCTGCAGCTCAGGCACAAAACTGCTCCTTTAGAGTCTCTGTTGTTTTCTGTCACTTATGGCATCGCCATCAGGCTTTTGTGATTGCAGAAGTCCCTCCCCCTGATGGCTCCATTATGAAACTGCATGCATGAGAGAGGCAGGAGATGACATGTCTGGTCTTTCTTCTTAACAAGCATTTAAGGAACTGAGGATTACTACAGAAAGCTGTTCTTTTACTCCTTATGAACACCTGCAGATGAGACGGATCACACTCAACCAGCCATTGTTTATTGAATTCGTCTTTTAACTGATATTACAAAAACAAAGTGGCGTAAAAATAATTCTATAACATAAAGCTTTGCACTTTTCGTCATTGAATGATACAGATTAACCATAACCAAGATACCATAGAGATTTACATACAAAAAAACTGAAGTGCCCTATAATAGCTTGACGTCATTTTGACGTTACACTTGTGCAATACATTGCTGGGAAAGAAAGACAGAAAAAAAGAAAAGGTGATGGCATTAAATGTAGCTTATTCCATGTGAAAATGAAACTAAAAATGAATTCAAACTAGTCTTAGAACAGATGCGTATATGAGCAAACCCACTGTATGAGCCCTTTGACAAAGAGTGGACAAAGAATTTTTTTTCTTCTTAAACCAATCAAAGTTGAATCTCTAGAGACCTGCTCTCATGAAGAAAAACAAATTAAATCTCTACAAGAATTTTTTTCATTCACATTTCCATCATAAAAACAACCCCAATTCTGCCATCTGTTGATAAATTCAGGTGGTCCAACAACAAAAAAATAAAGGAAATTAAAAGTTATAACAAACTGTAAACAATGTATCAGCACAAAAGAGAAGGGGATAATTGAGAAAAATAACGTCTTCCTCTCTTGTAGATTTCCAATCAAACAAAATATAAACATGGTTTCTTTATAAGCAGGTATACCACTTTTTCATCCTGGTCTGTTAGACAGTAGAAATTGTGAAAAAACAGGTGTAATAGAGAATATGGTCAGTGTTAATGAGTAAACTGTCATCTGTCATCTGTAAGTACCTGCATGTGCAAGATGGAAAGATGTTGCTACACATGTCTAAAAGTCTCCTAAAACATTTCCCTCATAGATTATAAATCATATTTCCATTTTTTGCAGAACAATCATGTTAAACAGACTGACTTCACAGCCATTTTATCAATACAGTATAATAAACTCTACAATCATACTGTGTGGAGGGTACCGGTGAACTAGTGTAAACACTGGGTAGACAAATGTTATACTGCCACACTGAGGACAATGAATGCAAATACATCAGAAAAGTAACCCCAGCACTACGCACATGCTGTATCTCTTGGTTTTAGTCAGGGGAAATCTAATCCCTTAAACACTCAACAGCCTTAACTAATGTTTGGAAAAATCAAGAACATTACTAAAACAAGGCAAGACTAATTCATCTTAATACATAGATTTTAGAATAGTTATAATAAAATAGTCAGATAATTAGGTAATTTGTAGGGATCCACTGATGGTGTTTTGAAGTCAATGCCAATTTCAAATATTCTCCTTATCAAATCCAGTGGCTGTTAGTTTAAGCACAAATGTAGGTGCAAAAATGTTTTTTCAGACATGTCTTTGGGAAAAACACAACACTGGCTGACATCATTAGTATGCTGGCTTATTGGTGTGTCTGTAGTTATTTGATCTGAATCCTGAGATACATTTATATTAAAAAAATCCCCCAAATGTTCCACATGCTGTTCATGTCAGTGATAATACATGACTTGAAATCATCTTTGTGTGTATTTCTTTGAACCACAAACACCCCTAGAGGCTGGAATGATATGTACAATTTTGGACTGACTAAGTGATCAGAAGGCTCCAAGACTTACATTTTAAGTTTCAGCAAAATTGCAATTGCAGCATAAGTGATTCAAGTGCATTGAGAGACAGAGGGATCAAACACAAAATGTGTTGTTGAGTGGCAATGTGGAAAATATGTATAATAAAAAGATTTAGGTAAACAATTTTAAGACATGTATGAAAAGGAATTGGGGGCAGAGAAAGCAAAATAAAAACGAGTAAAAAATAAAAATACAATTATTCCTTCAACAGGCATAAAATCTCCAACTACTAAAAGATCACAGCCATGTTTAAAAAAAAATACTGAGTCGGACTGCAAGAGTGTAGCCTGGCATTGAAGGTTGAAGAGCCGTTGATAAAGCATATTGTTTTGGCTGTCTCATAAACACATAAGCATACAACAAATAAAGCGTTTACAAAAAAAAGGCAGGAATACTGATAGAAGGCCCATACGGCCTGTAATGTTTAGGTCTTTTGATTTCACTCAAAATGTATAGAAGGTTGATTGGTCCAGCTCTGATTCGGAGACCAACTCCAACAATCCTTTAGGAAAAAAATCCATTTGCAACTGTGACACGTCACTTGTGTGTGGAGACCATCTCTTTGTCTTCATACTTCAGCAACAAGGCCTGGAATCTCAACAAGCTCAAGGTCAGTTATCCTCCTCATCGTCGCTGACGAAGCTCCGTCTGTCCTGACTCGTCTCTCGCTCCCTGAGGAAGGTCTGCCTGATCGCCTCCAGCTCCGTCAGCTCAAGACGGACTTTCTCTAGGTGGAAGGAGCGACGGTTCTGGATTAGCCGCATGGGAAACGGGTTCATGTCCACAAAAGCGATGTTCATCAGCTTCCTGAAAAAAAAAAAAAAAAAGACACAATCCTATCAGTCTGGGATAGTTCTCTATTGTTCTGCTTGCTTTGTGCTGTGCAGATATGACATCCTGTTGTCTCTGTTTTATAGATTGGTTTAAGGTGACTGTGTCTAGTCCTTACCAATATCTGTCAGTCATTTTTGTACACAAATTAGTATTAGTATTATGATCAGTGAATGAACTGATCCAGACCTACTGTTCTGATTTGATCATTACTGATCAGCTTTAATGCTTATTGCAATGTCTATACAGATGCAAAACTCTTAGACCGTAGATAACCAGCCACGCAGCAAGGAGATATTATAAGTTATTCCAGTCATCTTGCTCCTCATTACTGCAGACACACTGCCCTCAGAAAAACCAAAACAAATTGCAGTTGATGTACCTTGAATCCAGGATTGTTCGTGTAAAGTATCTAAGATATTTGAAGATGGCTGTGGAATCCTGCAGCTTCAAAAACTCTTCCTCTTTGTACTTGAAGAGAGCGAGGGCGAAGCGAAATATGATCTGTGGAGAAAAAAAATTATCAAAGCCGTAAAATCTGCCTCATGACTTTCCATGTGTGACCGTATAGCATAACGCATCATCCCTCTGACATGCAAAGCCCCTTCAGACAACTAGAGGTGGAATTTATTTGTAATGTCTGAGCATACAGCACAGTACAGCGTTACAGAGATAACAGCTGAATAAAATTGTGTTTCCTGCTAGGCTTGGGGGATTTGACGAATATATCGGCAATTGAGTACATTGCCGTTTCTTTTTTGTTTGGGGTATTTTAATTTGTTTTCCTAATTTAATGGTCAGCCTCCGAAGAACTGGTGAGAGCCGCTGCTCTGTGGGCAGCTGCTCAGCAGGGAGAGACAGTGGGAGTAAACAGCCAGCATATTTTCACATCTTAAAAAACCCAAGAACCCAAGACAAGACACAGTAGCAAAGTGGCACATGTGGAAACTTGTTTACACCCAAACAGAAAACTAATCCACATACCATCTGTGGCAAACATTAAGTCAGCCAACTGAATGGCTACAACTATTTTCAAAGGTCTCTTTAGAAATCTGTCTGTGTGAGGTTAGAGGATCATAGTTTCACTTTCTCGTCCGCCTCACCTTTGGACCTTCATATAGAAAGGCATCCCAGATCTTGAAGAGGATGTCGCTCACCAGACTGTCCACAAACACCACCAGGAACCAGTTGAAGGTGATGAGAGAGAAGTCTACCTTGTACTGCTCAAAGTGGGCATGAAGCCGAGGGAGCTTCTCACTCATCAGGTCCTTGAACACCCGCTGGTCAACCTGCAAAGACACAACCAACATATATTTACATTCTTTATCGCTAACAGAGATTTCTTTATTTTTTACAGCAGGAGAAAACATGGGGTCAAATCCAGTAGAGTCAAAGAAAGTAAAGAGTGCTGATTACTGTGTACTGCATTCTTTCTATGATCAGTCATGAGCCACACAGTCACATAAATATGACACACTGACATCAGAGAAACCTGTAAACTATGGTAAGAAGGTGGCAACTTGTCCCCGTGCTAGCCTTTTACCTATGAGCTTAGTTTACCTGTGAGCCAAGCAGAGTCTTGGTGTAATAGTCTCTTGGCATGAACACCTCCACAATGGCTATAAGGCACCAGAAGGCGTCCTCTTGGTCCAGATAGAGCAAGGCAATAGCTGCCAGCCTGAAGAAATCACATGCATAAAAAAAGAATGGTTACAAGGCATAAAAGGCGAGAAGGAGAATGAGAGAAACAGAACCCCTCCTGTACCTGTTTAGCCCCTGACAGTAGCCAATATCTGGATTCCTCCAGGAGAAAGCCATCAGGACGTTCCTGAGTTTCTGGATGCCGCCTGCACTTGGGGAGGAATAGTGCTTGTTGTTGGGCAAAGTACGCAGCAAGTCTAGCTCAATCTGCTTTGAGGCCGGGTTGGGCTTGTCCTGGGCCACATTAAGTAAGGTTTCATAGTAATCGGGCGCCAGGTGGTCCCGAAACTTCTTGACATGGAAGGAGACACACCAGCGCCACACCTGGGACCGGTGCTCATGGGGCACACCGTAGCGAAACAGGGCCTTGAGCTCAGGGGAGCGCACTAGGTTCCTGTTCATGGTGCTGGCCAGATAGTTCTCCCACTTCACCCCGACGGAGACCTCCTGATCTGTCATGGACAGGGACTTCAGCTCCAGAGCTCTCACCCTCGCAACCAGCTTCTCCTCCTCTTCCTCCTCCTCGGGGACCGTCTTGAAGCCAAACGTGTCATACTCACTGATGTCAAATCAAGGAAGAGAGAAAATGCAAAAATAATGTTTATCAATCAGTGATGTTCAATTCATTCCAAAAGTTATTCACACTTTTAAAATGACCCACATTTGCTTAACCTGCTACATCACTTCAGGATTTCCAAAATTTTTAACAATACATTTTGACGAGCCCCAAAAGACATACCTGAGGTTACACATAAGTCAGAGCAACATCAATAGCAAACAAAATACCAATAAGCTGAAGTAGCTTTTCCAGTTAAGAAAAATGAAAACGGATCTAGTGACTGCATTGCATTTGTTTCTATTAAGGCTACTGATTTATGCAAAGCGTGCATACTAGAGCCCGACCGATAAAGGATTTTAAGGCCGATATCGATACAAATATTCAGTGATTTAAAAATCCGATATTCCGATATCTATCTATCTATCTATCTATCTATCTATCTATCTATCTATCTATACATATACATATATACATACATATATACATATCGGCCGATATATCGGAATATCGGATTTTTTAAAATTATTATTTATTATTATATTAGATATTATTTAAAATATATTATTTAAAAATATTATTTAAAAATCCAGAAACGCGTAACAAAAAATAAACAGATTTCCCTAACATTAGTTATTTGTAGTTATTTATGAGTCCTCACTAAAATAATATGATAATGCAGTTTAAAAATAAACTTGTTTGATTGTCACAACAGAACAGAGGAACATCAAAATATATTAAAGTTCTGATAAATAAAATGTATAAAAATACAAACTTAAGATATGAAACTTAAAGTCCTTTGAACAAAAACACAACAACAAAAATCTAAGAGTGTTGCCAAAAGTGACGTTGTAGAGCGCCCTCTGGCGGACAAACTATGCAACGCCAACACTCATAACATGGTTGAAGGGTGTTTCGACCGTTTTTATTTTATTTTTTAAATATTCATTTATCAGCCATTATAAATGCTGATACCGATAGTTTGGAAAATGCCTAATATTGGCCCGCTGATATATCGGTCTGGCTTTCGCATACATGTTAGAAATGCTTTATAATTGTTTAAAGTTGCTTTTACGACAACATATTTAAATAAATCAGTTCCAAATTAAAAACATAATTTACATCGTTTCACAAAGGCCTTTTGGCATAGTCCATACCTGACAGTACTTGGTTTAAAGATGGGGTGATCTTGCTGGTTGGAGCTCTCTGCCTGCAGCGCATCTTCTAATAATCTGGAGATGACTTCTCGGGATGGGCTCTGCTCTGAAGACGAACACACCGGGGTCCTCACTTCTTGAAGCAGCACCAGATACTTACTCTCCACCTGACACAGCTTGGCCTCCAGGGCCGTACACTGCAGCAAAGATAACAGAGAAATCTTATGAGTATCGTTATCATAACTGACAACATTATGGTTTGTAATTTATTGTTCCTACTTTTAGGTTTGGAGGGCACCAGCTAACTTCCCCTACACACTAGTCAGACTTCCTGTTTCTATTAACAGAATAATGCACCATTACCGACAAACCCAATAGAATACCTTTGCTTCTAAAGTCTTTTCTCTGCTCTCAGCGTTTCTGCGTAATACTGTCAGCTCCAGGATCTCTTTGTTCAGGAACTTGTTCTGGGATTTGTAGCCTTGAAGACTGTCCTGAAATTGGAGAAACATGTTCATTTAATCAGAGTACAAACTTGACTACAAACCATGAAAAAGTATTTTAAACTGTACCTTGAGGACGTCCACCTCCTGCTGATCTTTGTTGGGAGGTGGTGAACAGTCGTTTGGATTGCCGCTCTGCTCGAAGCTCTGGTGCGACAGCTTGATGATGACTTCATCCTTGGCCTGAATGGTCTCCATCAGCATCCCCAGCTGGTCGTTTATCTCCCCCACTTTTATCTTCAGGCCCTTCAGCTCTTGTTGCAGACTCTCCTTCTCCAAGGCAAGACGCTCCATGTGGCCACACAGGGACTGGATCTGTCCATCTCTTTCCTGAAGCAGGGCCTCCGACTGGGCGATCTCTTCCTGGGTTACTGCCGAATCTTGAGTCTGGTCTGAGGCCGCAGATGAATCTGGAGCCGGGGCAGGACGGCGCACTGACTGCCTATCGCACTGGGAGGTTCTCAGAGTCTGCTGTAGGAGTCTCACAAGCTCCTGGTTGAGAAAGGAGGATTTTGTTTTGTGGTGCAAATTCACAAATATATAAAACACGAATCAACTGCACTCTTTAGGGACAGCTGCATATTCTGTTTGCTGAGATTTCACTTTCATTCCTGCTGACCATTTTTACTATGGACTGAATTTGAATTCAGTTCACACTGCTGGGTGCACAGGCATAACAAGCTTAAAGTAAGTTAAATAACAAGTCATTCATTTCTTTACTAACATGTACATTGTATCATATAATATGATTGTATTTGATTATTTTAACAATTGACTAGTTTACTATGTGGACCTCATATCCATCTACAAACCTATTTACATAAGGGCATGAATCTAGAAAAAATTATAACAATTCTGTTATATTTGCCTGCATGTTTTAAAGCAGAGGTCGGCCAGCTTTGGCTAAGAGAGACCACCTAATATCATAAAAATGAAAATCACATTTTCACTTTATACTTCATGGAAAATAAACATAGGCACCATGTCACACTGCAGAGACCATTACATTTAGCGTGGCTATTTTTTAGCCACTATGAACTAACTAAAACAGCATGCATCGGGATGCATCAGGATCTGGGTGGCTTACCACCGCGGCTATTTCATTTCCCAAGAGAAACTCTACTAGTTCATACTGTTTGACAGACGCCAGTCATACTGACCTAAGCAGCAAAATGTAACAAAGCCAGCAATATGTTAAGATCAGAGCATGAAATTCAATAACAAAAGTTTACCATAGCTATGCATATAGTAATGTGAACAATGTGCAAATACCTGGCTCACACATTTGCACTGATGCAGATACAGTTTCTGTGATATGCAATTACAGTTTTTATTGGCAACTAATTTCTAACAAAGTAGAAAAAATTGCCCACAGTGAGGATTAAACTTAGTAACGTCAACATAGTGTCTTTCAAGAAACATTGCCTCTGTATTCAAACACCATGACCACCATAAACAAGAGAGTATGTGGGAAAATATCTTTCTTAGCAACGTTACTAACAAATTCAGTCAAGGCCCAACATTACCTGGAGGCCATAAAACAATAGTATTAACAATACAATGTCAGCTCCGTCAGTTACAAAGATCCAGCCAGTTAATTAGAGTTACTCAGTTCATTCTTGTTAAAGTTTGAGCTGGCAGTAAACCACTTCATGTTGCAGCCATTGTGACCAATCGGCTCATCTCAAAACACTAAAACAAGAACAGAGAGAAATGGGAAGAATCGACACAGCTGTGATTGTTGTTAAGATAACTAATGTTTCCTCGTTTTTCGCTTAAGCATGACTAATCATTTGCTATTTTCCTGTATTAGTGAGAGCATCAGGATAACACCAAACCGCTTAGTCAAACACCACAACCTCAGGCTTGTTTTGAATTAACTAAAATGAAAGTAAAAGCACTCCAGACAGCATGGTATTTCCCATAATATGGATAATTCAGACATGAAATCAATCCTGGTGCTTTTTAGGTACCTAACAGGACTTTGAGAACAGAAAAATTGAGTAAATACTACTAAATACTATCTTTAGTGATAACATTTTGTACAAAATCCAAATAATTGTAACCATTTCTCCAAATTCTTCCCCAGAATGTCATGTTTTCATGTCATGTGATCCGTATATGTGATATAAGGAGATAACTGTACCTTCTGACTGGCCAGCTCCTCTCGGAGTTTGGCCTGTTCCTGCTGCATGCAACTTAGTTCTTCCTGTTGGCTCTGAAGGCGAAGCTGCATCTCCAAAGGCTTGCGGTCGTTACACTCCACTGGGGAGTTCTCGGCAGTGCGCGTCTCAGCGTTGCGACCGAACCTCCCAGAGCCCAAAGGCGGCTTCTTAGGCCGCGATGGGTTGCGCACAAAGTCGAAAGTAAACGCTGATCCAAAGGAATCTGAGAGAGCAGAGATAAATAAGTAATAAAAGTGACTCAGGGGGCTGGAGCAGGCAGGAACGTTCTGGAAAAATGCATTGTTTGTCCATTTGTCATAGCACTGAGCAAAAACAATTCTCCTTTGGAGAATGTAAGCTGAGTATGAGTATTAAACCCCGGTCAGAGTGAGAATTATGCAGCAGCGAGTGGACGTACGTCTGTGTGTGTCTAGATGAGGTTTCTGTTCAGGGAAGTCCTTGGGTGGAGCATCCACCAGCTCCCAGTCCTCTGCACTGTTGTGGCTGTTGGTATAAAACACACTGCGTCTGCTCTCACCTCCTCTGCCCGACCGCAGATATGACATGGAGTTCCTGACAGAACAGAAACCAGACAAGACGGTGAAGACTGTGGAGCTACAGTGTTATGCTGGACATTAAGCGACTGCTATAAAGTGAATGCTTTTCAAATCCACAGGGATCAAGGGCAAACTGCAGGAAAGCCTGATGTTCTGCTACTTTGTAAATGGTAACATGAGCACAAACAGCCTTTGTTGAGGTCTTTACAGTTTTCCTAACAGGCACTGGGCAACAAAACTGCAGCTGTATAACTAACTAAAATCAACGCACAACACAGCTTGGGGAGCATAACGTAGAAATAAAGTGTCTCAACACAAATGGAAGGCATTCCTAAATGTAAATGTCTACCATAAGCCCATAGAGACTTGTGTTTTTCACACTTCTAAATGTGAGATAACCGAACCACATGACTATTTGTGTGCAGCAGAATGCAGCTCTTGCCTTCCTCGCACCTCGTATACACAACAAATTACATTATAGATGTAATTTATTTTAATTTGTTAACTATTGTATTTTAGGATGCCTATTGTCAGCTGGCCGGGGACTACAGCTGGAAATTAGCCGTAGAGGCTAAAGCTGCTCCTTTTATTGTACAGTTAATTAAGGGGGACTGTCCACGACATTATAAACTAATAAACTAAACTGGATTTCAGCCACGTTTTTCTGTCTTTCACCTCAAGACCATGTAACGGAAAAGACACATCAATTTTAATAAATGATCGGTCTACAGCAGCCCTGTAATGAATTCACTCATGCTTTATGAGCATAACAGTGACGCAAAGCATCTTTTAAGATCACATTTCTGGTGTTAACATTCTTGAGCTTCAGCTGCTTCTTCACTGATGGTGCGTTATAACTGCAGAAAACATTATAAAACTCTATGCATTTCAAAATCAGAGAAGCTAAATCGTAATTACAAGGTAGAACAGACTGGTAAGGAGACATGCTACGAGGAGAAGGGAGCATCGCAGCTCAAATGTTCACGCATACAAAGCAAAATTCCCCACCATGTCACATTTTTAGCATTTCAGTGTTTTGCATCATTTGAATAGATGTGTTGTATAGCCAAAAAGGGGAACTGTTGATGACTGCATACTAGAGCAACTAGTGAACTATGCAACCATTTCCTCTACTGCCATCAACCTCAGGAAAAACTGAAGAGGTATCTTCTTTTCTTAATACAGCTCTATCAGGGCACATAGTAGACAAACTAGTTGTGCCTGTTTGGCAGGGAATCAAAACAAACACACATCCTTTTAAAAACTGTGGGTACGATATTATCCTGCTAGGCTGCAGAAAGCTTTCGTTCAGCCTTACCTGAGTTCTGTACCAAAGTTTTTGAGGGAGAAGTTGATGGAGTTTGTGGACGCGGCAGAAGGCCCTCTGGCTGACTGGATCCCCACCATTCCTCCGCCATCTGTTTCTGTCTCCATTGCAAAGTCGCTGCGGACATTCTCCATGCTGTCACTTAGCTTCTCAAAGACAGGCGCATCTGAAATAAAACAGAGTACATTAGAACAACAACATAATAATAATAATAATAATAATAATATCACATTACTCATATCACCACTGCTGTTTTGCAGGAGCTATATCAATTTGTTTGTTGTTTGTTGAGGAATTGAGATCATCTTTGACCCTGAATTGTTTTTCCAGAGTAAAGTGAAGCAATATTTTGAGTTACCCAGAATGCCATTTATAGCAGGGAGGATGTCTGTGGTTTCATAAGCAGCTCTTTTACCTACAGAAAATAACATATGCAGCATTTCCGAGCCAAGAAGGCGATATATAAAATTTCCTCTTTGTATGAAATTACCTGGGGAAGTGTGGGAACATTTTCTAAACGGCCAAACAGCTCCACAGTTATGCCGTCACACCCAAGATGGAAGCTAGTTGCAACCACATAGTTGTTGTTACACTGCAATTCAAGTAGGACAATGATCAAACTCCCTTCACTCTGATAAAACCTTTGAACTGACATGTTCAAAGGACAAGGAAAACAAATCCTGCCATCCTCTCTAAACCTGTGCCAGCTTTAATTAATACAGCTAATTAGTTTCATGTGTTACAGCGTGGTTTGTTTGGCTGTTCTGTATCTAAACCTGTATACTCTATTACCAACAGTCTTGCATCTTGATTATACTGTAAAGAAAAGCTTAGGCATGTTAATATTTGACTAGCTGTGCAAAATCAAACATTTAATGTCCTCAGCACAGCCAGAGGGAAAATTCCAGTTAAGGAGACATTAATGTGATTTCATATCCTGCTCCCACACAGCTCGCTGACAAAAGGTCAAGGACTTCTGAGACAGAAATGACTGAGGGTGTTAAAAATGTATGTATTCTATATATTTACATTCAGGAACAGCTACTTTTTGTAGGATTGATGATTTAAAATGATTTGTCTTGTACAGGGTTGAGAAATGTTTACAAAATCAGGTATTACAATTTTTCTGACTAAATACCTCTATATTGGTATTGACAGATGGTTAACATGGGTATTTGTGAATTTTTCAAACCTTTTTAAAAAGAAAAACAGTCATGTGTATGTGATAACAGGAACAGGAAGAGGCTTTCACTGTTCATTCCACTCAGCTAGAACGGTCAAAACAAGTCGAGTCACTTAAAAACAACTAAGGCTCTCAAAAACAATATCTTATCTTATCTTATATAACAACAACCCTTTTGGTCTGAGGTCAAAACAATTGTTTTTCATGCTACTATCTGAATCTTCTCTTAGCTTCAAATGTGGATGTATTGCACCTCTTCTTTTTCAGAATAGCCAAGACTATTTCGAAATAATTAAATGTTTGATGTACGTAAATAGTTGCATTCAAGATTTATGATGGATTATATACATGTACATTTTAGGTTCACCTGCAAAAAGTCTGTTACAAAATGCATTTTATTAGAATTATATTCCTATTGTTAAACTAGTGTTTCCTCTATGTTGATTTGACTGTGGCGGCACCCCACGGCAACATTTCTGCCCCCCACAGTATCAGAAATAGGGCTGCATTGTAGTGCATGTCGGAGAATTTCGAGTGGGCACGCGCATCACTCGGCGGACCTGCCCCCACTGGTAAAACAAATCCTAAAAGGAAACACTGGTTAAACAGTTTTTTTTATTTTTATATATATATATATATATATATATATTTATTTCCTTTTTAATATGTTCAGTATGCACCAACCACCAAGGCAAATTCCTTGTAAGTGTTACTTATTTGGCAATAAATCCTAATCTAATTCTGATGACAGTTCATTATAAAACAATAGTTTATAATAACAAATAATAAGTGAAATCTGTGAGATGATGATGGGCTCAGAACAGCCTCATATCCAATCAATAAAGCCAGCCAAAACTGAAAAAGTGTAGCAAGAAACATTAAAATAACTTGTACTTAACTTTTCTTCCAGTCAAACCTTGTGACTAACCTGTCGACGTTCATATGAGTCAAGGGTCAACACCTAGAATGTGAATAGTTTACAACTGAGACAAACTAAACTTTGGCGCACACACAGTGCTTGGATTGGCATAACACATTATGCTGGAACTAGTCTCGCACTGCCTGACCTTCCTCCACAGCGCTGCGGATAAGGGTCAGGCTAGTCCACACAGCATTTCAGAATGGGAGAAAAATGTGCTCTGGCTTATTGGCATTTCTTTAAATCAATCACAATCGTCTTGAGCAGCGCTAAGCCCCAGACAAAATGATGATTCCTCTGCAAAATAGCATCAGGAAGGAACTTGTTTTGGAGAAACATGTGTACGTTCAAAAGTTGTTTTAGTCTTGCAACAGAAAACTCAGATTGGACAGATAGTCTAGCTATATGTCTTGATTTACCCTGCAGAGATCAGAGGAGCAGTTAACCATAGTCCGAATAAATTGACCGAAGTTTAGAATGCCAACACAAAGAGGCGGAAGGTGACTTACATCCGGCCAAATATTAGGGACATCCGGCGGAATTCCCAGCAGCACCTGAACAATCCCGGAAATGAAACGTCGTCGATATAGACTATGCTGGGACTGATATATATATATATACACATTTCCTCATGTTTCTATTGTTTCTATTCATTTAGCCGTGTTACAGTAGCAGATGCTTGTGAGAACAATAAGCAGTTCACACAATGAGATTTTTGTTTCTCTGAGTGTATTCAAATAAAACACACCCCAGACAGAGTTGAACTCCTTTCTTTTGCCCTTTGTTGATTACTCATTTAATCAGAGCTTGATATAACCATTCCTACATGCTCTATCGTAGGAACTCGGGAACCTGGCAACAAAATAACTCGACTTGTGTTTGTAGCATTTGTGAAAATATGAATCCATCAGATACAGGGGTTTACTTTCACCTGGTGCCTGGATGTGATGAAGCAGAGCAGTGAAAATGAGTGTCCATACAAACCACACATATGTGTGTGTATGTGTGTACCTGCCTACCATTGTCTTTGCCTACGAGGCCGGTGGGAGCTTGGGCCGGGGTCGGTGAGCTCCAGCTGTTTCTCTGACCGGAGCCTCGTGTGTTGCTGTACTCCCAACGTTTCTGCTGTAACTGCTGGAGCCAGTAATGCATTACCTGCCTGCTGGGGGCCTAGAAACACACACAATTGCACACACACACAAAAACAAGGTTACTCACACAAGTCAGTCCTATCATAGTGATCAAAGGTTAAAAGGCAACTCAAACATCCATATCAATGGAATGAAACCTTGGCTAGATAAAAAAGCGACAGCTGTGAAATCAAATAAAGCATATGAAACAGCCCAAGTGCACTTTAAATAGCAGGTTACTATTAGGATCTGTCATGTGAATGAGCACAGATGCTGGTTTCAGTCTCAGTTCCAGCCTTGGGCAGTGCAAGCTGTTTGGTATTAACCATTCACACCATCTGCTGCAATGCTCCAGCCTTTAGTAGGCAGCCAGGCTGAGTGAGACCAGAAGCACCTGTCTGGGAACCGAAACCCGTCACAGTCAAATGACAGCAAAAAAGACACCATCACATGAGATGACCCTTTGCAAAACAAAAGGTGTCATGAGGGCGGATGAGCTCATGTGCATGTCAATCTGAGCCTAAATGACCTCTATGTAAACACTAAACAGTGGACTGACAGTGTGTGTTTGGGACAATCAGCTGGGCTGATTAAGATCTTTTCTAACAAACATCCACGTTGTCCAAATCTTGTGATTTGACAACTTTTTAAGCTGTCAGCAGAAATATTTTCATGTCCGAAAAAAATCTAAGCTGAGAATAAATCAAGTTGGAATGGGTGTATGTGCCTTTCCACAATAAGAAAGGAAGTGACAAATGACAGCAAAGCAGTGCAACACATGCGGAAAAGTTTCTACCTTCATAAGGAACTCCTTCCCCGCAGTGCGGATCTCAAACTGACCCTCTTCGCTCTCCACATCGTAGCTGAAGCACGCATCGCCTATCTCGATGTGCCCGAGCGGCAAGGCATCTTGGGGAGTCTTGAAGTAATACAAATAACATTTCCTCGGATCGTACACGAACCACCTCGGCTTGTAACCCCTAAGAGGCCCCTTACCGGACAGTTTGTTCAAGTAGCCGCACAGCTTGGAGGCCTGCTCCTTCGCTCCCTCGACCTCGGCCACATCCACAGACCTGCAGGCCACAATCCGGGAAGCTGTGAAGGAGTTTGCATTGCAGCCATCCTCCTCTTCGTGCATCTTTCCTCGAAGTTTCTTCTTCGTGCAGCGCAGCGGATGCCCACTCCTGTTTCCATCCGCATGACAGCCTGCCTCTTGGAGAGGGGGAGCATGGGAGATGTAGTGTATTTCAACGGTGACGTGGTGTTATATACTGTCTATGGGTGTTACTTGTGTATGTTTGAGGAAGCATTACCGCTGGGTGGTGGTGTTTGACTAGATGTGCAACCTGAGACACTCCAGCTGCTAATGGTAAAAAAAATATATTTTACCTGTTACAAGTAAAATAGAAGAATAGTTCCTGATTTGATGTTGCATTAAAGACGTATTCAATTTATCGACAAAGCCTTATTAAAACCATCCTAATTGGATATTTAAAAGACTGAAAATCCCCAAAAATCTCAGGTTTTTTATAGGCTATAAATAATCTGATAGGTAACTAGTACTGTAACTGTGAAAGAAATGTTGAGCATTTGACTCTAAAATATAGTGGCGTACTCTTAAAAAGGAGCTACAGTACATAATACACAATAAATCATTCTAGTCTACAGCTGTTTTTTCACCAGTGTATAATATGTGATGTTGACATGCACTTAACTATATGTATTCACAGAGTGACTCATACAGTAAAACTGAGGTCTATAACAGAACACAGTTTAGCCTGTTGGAATATTTCCTGCCAAACTCAGATTTCATTCTGGAGCTGCACAAATGAACAAGCTCTTCCACATGCTTTAGGTTGATTGATGGTTGTAGCTGTGTGAACATTCTATGGCATGATGCATGTGGGTCCTAGACAGTAGTATGTCTGGTCTTATGCTTGGATATACACTTATTATTTCTTCCCACTGAAACAATGCAGTAAACCCCCCAAAACCACATGTGATAGCTGTGTAACTTTTTGTTTAATGATTATTTTGGCCAGAATAAACGTTGGCTTATTTCTGGAGGAGCTAAGATGTCTGTGAGGATGCTTGTTTCACCGTTAGATTTAAAGGTGATGTGATGTAGTTTTGTTGTAAGGACATTTTATAGACGTCAACTGACTGTGACCTTTTAAACACCCACATCCTCCTCATACGTATGTCGCCAGAAGATTGAAAAAAGATCTTAAAGACCCTTTTGTCTGGTAACTGTCTGAAAACGATGCTTCTTTTTTGTTTATCTCTGGCTGCTGTAGATAGAATACATGTCTATGCTGTTCACGCACAGGTTATTATAGTATAGGCCTATGATACTAGTGAATCTTTACAAACGCGGAAACAGTGATAACATCTGACCCCAAACCTCTCAACCCCACAGAGGAGCACATAATGACTCACAAACATGTTTAAAACTGACAGACAGCACTGTTGAGATGATGTTGAAATTCTAGGTCATGACACTGTAGCATTACTTAGTCATACATGGAACATAACAGTGCATGTGTTGGGTAAACGGTGGCTGGGTAGATGGATAATAGGCCTATCATTTCTATTATATGCAAATTAGAGGTAAAATAAACTTTGTAGACATTCAGAACCAGACTGTTCACACAGGGAAAAGTAGCAGTGTAGCTTCTGGGATCAAAGTTGAAGCAATGTTATCATTGGGGAACGCTGAGATCTCATCCCGCTCAGTATGACACAGACTGCTTCTGGTTTTTGTCTCTCCCCCACTGGGACTTCCTACTGCTGAGCAGAAACCAACAGAGAGATGATTCATTGTGACTGTCTCAGCCATGGGGGGAATGAGTTAGCCATTATTCAGCCTATGACAACCTTAAAAACAGGGCTGGGAAATTTCTCATCTTATTAGAGTTTTGTTTATGCCCTCTAAATCTCTGTGAATCTTCCCAAACATTTCCATTCTTTCACACATTTGGCTCCTGCCTTGATCCGAATTCATTGCAAACCTAGGTCAGAAAACACAGAAGATCAACTGCTGACGCAACTTATCTCCCATTGCTACAGTAATCACACAGCCTGTGGGTAAAAAAACACCTCCTCTTGCAAACCAACGCACTCATGTGCATACAAACCACAATTTCTATACAGCTTACTTTCCGTTTCTCTTCAGGAAGCTCCTGCTTTGTTCAGCAGCCATTAGATGTCTTTATCATGCAAATGAGCTGTATGAACTCTGCTGTGCCGTTGCGGAGCAGCACTGCTTTCCAAGCCGGTGGAAAAATGTGTGTGTAACTGTAAATGTCATCTGTCTATATCTCCCGTGTAGTGTCATACTCCCTCAGAACACCTTCGGTTGGATGTTACAGACTGTTCAGAAGTTGAGAGAAGCATTTGAAAGTTTGCTGAAATGACACCAGGTTCAAACTGCACACGCTTAAGGAAAGGTATGTACACATCTCTCACCTTATGATAACAGTTTCTGGGCTTTACATTCAACTGAGAATAAAGTCTCATTGTCCATTTTTTTTATAATTTTTCTAGGGATTGAAAGAAATTGCTGTGTACGGTACAAACAACAGAAATCCAGATCAGGGTCAGTGACAAAGGATCCCAGACCTAGAAAATCCCCCTGCCTCAGGACCTGTCTGACGTTTTGCTTTAAGGTAAGAACTGTTAGTAGATCACTTCCATGTTCACCAGAACTAGTCGCTTACTGCTTTAATGACTAACTTATTAACTATATATCTCCATGCAAAGTAACAGTTTGCTTAACATCAGTGTGACATTATGAGGATGTCAATGTAAATAAAAGCCTTGTTGTATGAAAAGGGAAAATGGCCTTCTTTGTAGAGTGTGAATGGACTTTGGACATTGTGGTTTCTGAATAGTTTAAGTGGCCCAATTTTAATAAATATTTCGATTTAACAGGAAAGAAATATTACAGTTTATGTTAAAATGTAAGCTCATGAACGATCCGGTATTTCTTGCAACAATGAGAATATTGAGCCACTTTTAGTCGTTGGTTGACGCCTCCTGGAAAATAAGCAAATTAGACTGTTTAAATGCACCCTCACTGCGTACGTTAGGGAAATGAATGCTTGGTTGTCTTCATCGGCTGTCTGTGTGGCTTTGATTAGGACCAGGCAAGGATGGAGCAAAGGGAGTCACCAGTGGATTCTCATGTTGAGGGGACTGAAGGAAGATTCAGGGAATTGGCTTCAAAGTGGTTCATAGAGACTCAAGTTCCACTCATCGTCCACAACGGCTTCTTCCCCACTTGGTTCCTGGGCTTCATCACAAGAAAGTAAGTATAAATACATCTTAAGTGGGCTATGAGCCAAGATTTTTATTTCTGTCAAACTATCTGCTGGTTAAGAATCAACTTTAAAGCTCAATGTTATAATCATTTGTTTGTGACAACAAAGGTATTGCATTCTCCATAAAAGTGCCTATACATCCTATTTTTATATAGAACTATGTATTAACTACTACAAACTACTACTATATAACTCTATACTACACAGATTAGTAACAAATGCTGCATTTTTAATATAGAAGGTGTTTTTTTTATTGGTAAAGCAAATAAATGTGTATGGGTTATTACTTAAGCTCTATTATTTTATGTGAATTTATTTATGTATAGGTCAGAGTGTAGATCAGCTGCGGTGACATTTAAAGCAGACATTTATGACCAATCCATTGTGGCTGACATACAGTAGACACCTACATAAAGATCACAAGGGACAGTTTCGTCAGAACCTGTGTTTTGGTAAATGACAGGTTTATGGAAAAACCCGGAAACAAAATGGATTTTCCTTTGATGCAATGTAATTTCCAAGGTGATTACGTGATCAGCGTTATTGTTCCTGTAAACTCAGGCCAAATTGGGCTTTTGGGAAACACTTTTCTAAGTTTGGGTTTTAAAGTTCTTCATGGTCTATCTACAGGGAGGGTGAAGAAATACTCAGAGAAAAGGAGCTGGGCTGTTTCCTGATCCGTCTCAGTGATAAGGCCATCGGATACATACTGTCTTATAAGTGAGTATTGGGTTGAACAACCTGTTACCTACTGATTGTGTTTTATAGAAATTAACCTTACTATAAAAACTTGGCATGTTTTTGAATGCAATTTGTGCCTCTGTTTTAAATGCTCATATGTGTTATTACATGTACATCTTAACAAATCAATAATGCTTCTACAAGTTAAAGTACAGTACAGATGTAAAGAGTGTTGCAAAGGGCTCATGATATGAGGATTATGTGCCAAATCCGCTTAAATTATATTTCTGGAATTGCTTTAAGTTATTTATTTTAGCAGATTACTTTATCAGTGGACATCCAAACTCCAAAAGTCACACATGGGATGTTTCAGTTGTGCATTAATCTAACACTGAATGCAACATCATACCATTTTTGTTGTCTTAACTACAGATCTTATTTCAGTCATTTTAACCAAAGGAACCTATGTTGTTTTGTGTTTTTTTAATCTAATACATTTTAATTTCCTGTCGCAGAGGCAGGGATCGGTGTCGACATTTCGTGATAAACCAAAGTGAATCAGGGCAGTTTTTCGTTTGTGGAGACACTAAAGGGCACGACTCTGTCTCTGATCTCATAGAATACTACAAGACTAGCTCCATTCAGCCGTTTGGAGAGTACCTGACATCTTCGTGTTTTGAGGTGAGACAAAACTCCTGAGTCACTTTCTTTAAGTAACACTGATCGAGAGTTAGGGTCTTACTGCTGTTTTGTTCTTGTAGGCACTGGATAAAGAGCTGTATGATACCATCCAGGTTAGCCCTAAAGAAAAGCCTGTGGTCTGTGAAGCTGTGAAGAACATACGAAAACCACAGATGAAATCGGCCTCAGTGCAGCCGCCTGCACGACCACCAAAGAGCAACAGGACACTAGAGGCGAGTACAGTCCATAAATTACAGGGAGATCATTCTAACTAAAATGTGTCACTGAAATTGTTGCTGTATTAATACCTCCAAGCTAACTTTAAGAACCACACTTGTTTTGTAAAACAGGAAGTACCACCTTTGCCTCGGAGGAGCAGGCACCTTGATAGTGGCCCCGTAAATGACATTTTGTATGCTCAGCTCAGGAAGCAAATACCTAGGGAGACACCGAGATCCCGACACATCTGTCAGGACAATTTCCCTGGCAATAATCCAAGGAGAGCTGGAAGATCCCCAACCCAGGATCAGAGCAGGTGTAGTCCTCCAGCTGGACCACAGTCTGTATATTGTGAGCTCGGTCTGTTGGACACCAAGAGCAGATCTCTAACGCTTCTGGACGACAGCTCTGATGGAGAGCAGTCTTACAGGCTGAGTGCATCCCCTCACACGCCACCGAGACTTTCCCCCAGGCCGGTCAGACAAGCCAATTACTTTGGCCCGGCGCCAGAGAGGACAGACTCGTGCAGCAGAGCCAGCAGCTGCAACAGCCTGGAAAACATGAGTGACAGCGCTGTCTATCACCTGGCTGGCAGGCCTGGTAGCCCACACACTACACCCTCTGGGGCCAGGTCATCGGCAACAGAGCAGCACAGTGGTTCAGTGTATGCTGAGGTCCCCATTGAAGCCGGCGTTGGCCGCTTCCCTCATGACAATACATATGAGCTGATTCCTGGCCACGAGAACACACCTCAACCCAACAGCAACACTTATGAGCCTCTGGAGGACATCAGGCCCAAACATAACCCCTCTTCCTGGGGGTTGAAGGTTAGTAATGTCGTCAAAATGCTTTCATTTAAATACTTGAAAAGTTTTATTTATTGTTCATCCTATTTATTTATTGATGAACTTTTTTTTACCTCCTGCAGAACGATAAATGGAAATGGCTGTTTCCTGAGGCCAAGAGGAAATGGTGAAAAGGTTACCTTACCAGCTGCTGATGAAAAAGTTCACTAATTTTACTCTGACACTACAGTGGCTGCCTAATATACAGAACACTCTGTGAAAGCTTCTTTTACATATTCAACATTACCTTACATGTTCATAGCTATTCAAATGACATCTTCTGTATTTTTTCTTTTTAATGTATTTATTTAAAAATGATTATGCATTTACATTTAAATAAATGAGAGATTCAAGAAGGAAAACTCATAATTCTTTTCTCCAGAGAAAAATGGTGTACTGTGTTTACTACTGCTCTTAAAAAATATTTTGACTACAGACTGCTACCATCAATGCTGCACTTCATTCACAGGAAACTTCATTTGCATACAGAGTTCAAACGTCTGTATAGAAACGAGAAAGAGTGTCAAAGATGATGAAATGTCATTTATTATCTTCTATCATCTGCTGCCCTTTTTATCTGTCTATTTATAGTTTTAGCCACTAAAACGACAGTATAACCTTTCTGTGTACTTGAATGCTTTCCGTGGTCATAGTTATCTCTATAAGTGATTACATTTAGGAAAAGATACAGTACTGTTTTTAATGTAGAACTTGGCTGGTTTCCCTTGAAAGTGATGTAATACAAACCAGGATATATTAACCCAATTAAATATCTTATCATTCAGCTCAGAAGATCAACAATATTTTGACATTTCTGAAATAGTTTCTTTCACAACTTAGATAAAGATGATAAAGTGTCACTGAAAAACAGAACAAAACATGTCACTTTTTAAAAAGAGAAACAAGATGTCATAAGTGAGGGCGACCTCTCTCTCTCTCTTTTATATATATATATATATATATATATATATATATAAATGTGTGTGTATCAGTGGGTTTCTACACCCGTGAATAACACTCTGACAAAACACTATGCACTATAGGTTCAGTATAATAAGAGAAAACACATCTTTGTTTCATTATCATAATACAATTTTGTGGTGCTGTGGCTTGGATAGCTAAGAGAGAATTACAATAACTCAAATAATTTCAAACACAGTATAAATCAAAAAGAAATTGTTGGAAACACTTTAATTTAAACCCCATTTTAGCATTTATAAGCAGTATATAAACCATAATTTTGTTTATAACATGCTATGATGTATTATTTGTATTTATTAATGAATTTGTCAACAATTACGAATTAGCCATAATGGATGATTGATAACACTTGTATAAACACATTTTACATTGTGTTATAAAACATGAATTTTTCATACGCATGAATAAATCACTCACGAGTGGGGTTTTAACTGTTTATAATTGTGTTCAAAAGTCATGAAGACAAAGGTTTGAAGTTAAGGTCCACTTATTTCTCCTGGAGCATTCTGCCGTATCTCATGGCACTCATCAGCAGATTGAGTTTTCTCATTTGACATGAAGGTGAACTAAGAAGTATTTATAAATAAATAAATAAATCATTGCTAAAATGCATGTATATTTGCATGTAGGAATGTAGGAAATATAATATAGTACAGAGAATAATCTGTCATCAATCAGTTTGTCAGACCTCATGCATTGAAAGCTTGAGGCACCATCTTAAATCACATCAAATTAAAACAGAAAATCTCCCATGGAGTGAAATCAGTGTGAGTTTTACACAGTTTGGCCCCTCTCAACCACAGCAACAGTTGCTTACAGTAATGACTGCTTTACAGCCCCAGTATCACATTGCACCAGAAGCTTCTCTGTTGGAATCATAATTAAACAGATGTTCTCTGTGAGACCTGTAATTATTGAAGCCACACAATCAGCACTGTAATTGCCCTGAATATTTGATGCTGCCCTCATAAAGGGACTGGAGATAATGGAAGAATTAACTGGCTGCTCTGATGACTGCACAGTGTTAAATTGACTTCAACATCCTCCTCTTTTTAGGTGGATTAAGACACTCAATATTAAGATAAAAGCGTCAGCTAAAATGACATGTAACATGTATATTTTGGTGTTGATCTGCATGCATGTCTATTTTTTTGTCTTCTGTCACACACAAGATCCAGCCTGTACACTCGAAAAGCACAGTTCCAGTAACACAGTATAACGGTTGCAGTTGTTATTAGCAATAGCTAACAGGAAAGACTATTGCCTCACAACACGCTTGAGATGAAATGATCTAGGTCTATGCTTTCTTTTATGTTGCTTTAGCCTGCAGCCAGTGTCGCAATTTCTACTTTGTAACTGCATTTGTCAGACTCAGCAGCAGCAGCAAATAACCAGGTCATACTTATTTTGCAGCCATTGCACAAAGATGTAAAGATGATTCAGATGTGACTCTTAGCAGATGAACAAAGTGTCCTGCATGTATAGTTGCCCAACATCCACTTGCACATTATAACTCACTAGTACCTGAGCTGAAAACATGCTGTACAAAAATAACATACGCTGTATTCAATATGTACCTGATGCAATCTGTACCCTGCTACAGTACATACCTCAGAAACCAATATTAATCAACCAACATGACCATTTCCTGTAGCTTTCCCGTTGAGATTAACTGTGTGCGCAGGATGTAATCATGCTTGTGACTGCTGAGGCAGCCACCTCCTGATGATCACATCCTGCAAGTTATTACAGCTCATATGATGGGCTTTGCAGAGGCGCAGTCCTGATCTTTACTGTGCACGCTCCTTGATCATCATGGGTGGGTGGGTTGAAGTGAACTGGTTATAAGGAGGAGATATTACTGAACTCATTAAAGTTGCAGGTCAGGCCATTCACTTGAAATAATTCATTTTGGTTAACAAACAGTTAGTATTCAAGGTTTTTTTCAGTGAAAATAATCCTCACAAATGCATTCACACGAAAACCAAGACACAGAATTAAACATTTATTCAAAGTAAGACAAATACCTGAAGTCACATAAAATACTGTAACATGTATATCCAAAAGATGGCTGTATTTAATGTCTCATGATAATGGCTGAGGCAGAAGAAAGCTACCAACATTTGTCCAGATGGCAGAGCCCTTCATGTAACTGGAGAACGGTAAGATATGATTGTCATCATCAGTTCCACAAGCAAAAAAAAACACAACCCAAAATGATTAAAAGCAATACACTGCATGTACAAATATTGCATAGCTCATATAAAAGATCTGTATGGCCTGAATGCCAATGCTGTGCTTTCATTTACTTCAAGCGTTGTCCTTAACCTTATAAACACTCAACATCTAGTGTGTCACTGTAGGAAGACTTCACCGGGGGTATTTATGTGCAATATAGGTAGATGAGCATTTTATGCAGCAATCCAGAGTCTGGCTCATTTCGGACTGATTTTGTTGACCATTTTTCACCCTCAAAATGCCTTTTCTTCAAACCAAAGACCAATCCAGGTCAAGCCCTTTTATAGGTGGTAAAAGGAAAATACATTTTCATCTGCAGTAAAGAAATTCCCGATCCTTGGAATTCCTTTTAATCTAGCATTTTGCTTTCTTCCGAAGCAGACTTCAGTGAGGCTGGAGAGGTTTGATTTTTTTTGATGATGGGAGTGGGAGACAGGCACTGTGCTGTGGCGAGGACCTGGTGCAGGTAGAGTCCTGAGGTTCACCACTCTGCCGTCCTTGGAAACCTTCCACGGTGCCCTCTCAGATTCGTATATGGAAGGTACTAGAGTGACAAAAGACAATATGAGGAACCAGTATAAGTAATTGTGCATATAAACATACAGACTCACTGTAAATGTGACTATAAACACACAGGAATCAGGAATAGATCAGATCAGCATTTTAGTGGGGACAGACAGTGTTGAGCCTGGGCATTTGCATATAAATGAATGTGGCTCAGGATTAAAGTAATGTTGTGAAGCTGGCAGTTAAATGATAAAAATGATAACCAGCCATCTGGGGATTGATGTGACCAGTGACACAACTGCAGCATGAGGGTAAATGCATGTATTGCCTGATTTTAAAGGGACACTGCTTGCCATATAGAACAAGGTGGATACAATGTATTGACTGAATGTATTATTTGTCTTCAGTGAGGTACATTTAATCACCTTAAAAAGTCAGGAGCCCTAGTAATCATATTTTCAAAGTCAGCAAAGGAGAGTTTGCTGTCTCCGTCTAAATCCGCCTCCTCGATGGCTTTCTCACACACCAGCTGCACCTCTTCAGGAGTCAACTCCTCCTTCGTCAGCCTATTTAGAGTCTTTTCCAGGTCCTCTTTGCACAGGTAATTATCCACATTGAAATCTGTGGGCAACAAAGATTTATAGAAAAAAAAAACCCCACAAAGTTTCAATTTATCGAGTTCTGGGAAATTTGATAAATTATAATGGAATGTTTTAGAATTTCATCATTACCATATATTTTGAAGGCATATATGGCCTTCAGTTCTCTAGGAGCCATTTCACTGAGGACTGAGAACATGTCCACAAATTCATTGAAGCTGAGATTCCCCATCCCATCCTCTGAAAAAGACTCTACGATCCTGTTGCGGAACGGGTTTTCCTACAAAAAGACAAAGGGGGTGACAACATTTACATAAATCATTGCAAATGTTAGTACACATTAATGTAAATGAAAGATTCACTGCAACATGGTTTGGATAAGCAACATGTAAATTGAAGATTCACTCTAACATTGGATAAGAAAAACAAATATCTTAAAAATACCCTAAATAATAGTTTAGGATTCATGGCCATTTGTTTTTACATGCTGTTGTCAAACAGTTTCATATAATCTACAGTGGTAGACTGGTGTTTTCTGCTGATCACAAGTAAAAAGGCTGAATTCCTCTCTTTGCTGGTATGGCGAAGACATTATTTTCTCCTTCATTGCTCGTGCAACCATAAGTTGCTTCTGAAGATTTTACATCCCATGTAACTAGCTGATTTGACTTGCAATAAATACACACTGAAGGGCCGGCCATCAGAAGAGACTTGCAATATACATACAGCTGTTGTCCAGAGGTGCATGTTCAAACTCAGCAAAAGAAGCCATTTGTGTAAACAGCCATCAGCCATTTAAAGCAATGCCATCTGCATCAGACATTTTGCCTGACTCAGTCCAGTCGACTCAACACAACTCATTAAAACTCAGCAAGATATGAATGTATTTATGGTTATGGAGCTGTAGAGCACTTGGCTGGGTCTCATCAATCCTGCCTTGAGTGGTCTCCATCTTCTTCCTCTCCATCAGGCACTGCCATCATGTGACAGTTTTACAGGCAAGGGCCAATTATGCTCAGAGGAAGGACACATTATGAGTCTCTGTGCTAAACCCTTGGTGGAAAAGGAATCCATATAACATAGTGTGGTACTTGTGTCTGGTGCGCAGGAGAAAGATGGAGGTAAATGTGGCTGCAATGTTATGCAACATGCCATTTCTAAAATTCCTGGATGTTCTTTTCAAATGGCAGGTGCTTCAAAATAGGGGGGATGGAGAGGCTGAGCGTTTCATGGCACATAAACTTTTATGAGCTCACAGAATGTGGTGTCATGCAATCTGATCAGTGATGACGAAAGTTAAAAATCAATTCTGTCCTCTGAAAGAGAGTGTGTATTGATTGGGTGTCTGTCCACATGAGTAGTGGGTGCACAACACAGGTACACACTGCTGGTGGAAAAGCAAAGTACGGCTGATCCATTAGGAAAGAGTTACAACACAGGACTTACTGAAGTACAGCAAAGATTTTTTTTTTTTTTTACCTTTAACTCTGGCATGTTGACTATTAAGGCTAAAGGCACTTTACAATCAGGTTCATTGGTGTAGTCCATCGGTACAAGATGTGGAGCCAACTCATGATATCTGCCATGCAACCTAGAATAAAAAAGAATTAATAATATAACAGGTTGCTTATACTGTATGAGGTAGGTGAATATAACAGTAAAAAATGTATATTGACAGATGTTTACATGTTTAAATGATGTGTTTAACAGTATTAAATATATAAGATAAGATAAAGCTTCATATATCCTGAGAGAAATTGTTGTTTTTTTCAAGAAATGTGTAGCACAAATCATGTAGTAAAGTGATGTAATAAGCCTCTTGTTCTCTCTTCTGTCCTTCTCTTTTCTGTGAAAACCTTGAATTTGATGTCATTCATTATTAAGAATAATAATGAATAATGGTGTCGGGAAAGTGGACGCTTATCTTCACACTCCCGTTCACTCTGTCCTTTGACTAATCCTGTCATGGTGTACCTGCGTTGCCAGAACAGAGCCATTTATCAGCAGGGACACTTATTTCAATTAACTTAGATAAACCTGTCAAATGAACAGGTAAACCTGCGGTTGTAATGTATCATGAGCCTGGAAAATGCTTGGATTGTACAGCTCCTGCAAATTTGGCCCGTTAACATTAGGTTTTATTTCCAAAACAAGATACAAAAACACTAAAATGGTATGATCTAGTGTGGCTGAAGGGTTCAAATCCTTATGACCTCATGACCATCAGTGACAACCTGTTTCTTTGATGTTACATAACTGGGCCGGAGATAAAAACAAGGAGCGTTGAAGGTCATAAAGTGTAGGACCCAATTACGCCCTCTGTTGATTGCCAATTTTGTTTCCAGTTCACTGATGGCTTTGGAATCAAAGTCAAGCCAGTATCACTGATGGGGAACACCTACGCATTGTTTTGTTGAATAGAAAAAAAGCAGCAGAAATGCAGTCAAATCTTATCAGGAAAAAATATATAAAATCAGAAGTCTCATTGCTGAAAAAAGCTTGGTATTGCTGTGGTTTTAATGTAGGGTACTAAGTTACACCCTAAAAAATAATTTTTTATCACCTCTGCTTTACAATTAAAAACAAATGTAGGCTCAAACAAGCATGTTGTATAATCTGTTGAACTGTTATCCTTCATTAATTCTTGATGGCTTGTGTAATTTTAGAAGACAAAATTCCTGCATACAACTTGCATCCTTTTCTAATGTTACACTGCAGCATTCTTGAGTATCAGCATTTAATTTCTTTAAGTAGCTATTTATCTTCCAAAATCTAGAGCCACTGATAAAAGATAGTGAAACATGAGCATCATGTCGATTCCAATAAAAAGAAAAGCAAACTATTTGTTTAATGTATGCCTGTCATCAAGGGAGTTAGTGACAGGATGAGAGAAATGATCCTGCCCGATGAGTCATGATACCTCGTGCAATCACAAAGAGTAGATTCATATTTATTTCATTTTTGTAAGTGTGGAGGATGCACATATCGAAAGAGGTAGAAATGTGACACTGAAAACAACACTGCAGTCAAAAGGTTAACATGACTTTCAAAGGTTTAGGTAACATAATGATGCTGTTAGAGTACAGAGCTTTCTAGATCTTCGTACCAGCAATCTCCATGAACAATAAATGCACATCTACTGTGCCATTCATAGATGTAATTATGTGTGTCTGGGGGTTGGCCGTTATGCTGCAGTCTGTTTAGATTAGATGGAGTGTTTCGTTGATGGGGAGATATAAAAAGATAAGTAATGGCTTGGATGTCAGTCTGTACAAGCAAATGTAGTAGCCCTTAAACTATAAATGGAAACATACGAATTCTATGTAAATAACCGTATTCCTTAATTTTTTTCTTTGCATAATTTGCATGATTTATTTATTTACATTTGCTTTCTGGCTGACATTTTTGAAGATATTGACACATTTACACTTTACAGTTATAACCTATAACTTTAATGTGAAAAATTGCATGTGCAAGGATTAGAATAAAAATAATCCCTAATATCAATTATATTGTGCCTATATTCCCATTTCAAATTCACTGCTGTAAATCATTAGCCTGACATGGTCATACATCAGCTGATATTATCAGAGTTACAATGTAAAAAGTTTTTTTTTTTAATTTTCCTCTTTTTAAACATTGCCCAACAACACATCACAGCTGCCAATAAAATCAATTTCAGCATTGAGTTTCCCAAAATGGAAGCAGTCTGCTCTGAGGACTTTGCATGACTCACATGTGTGAGACACTTTGAATTCCTCCAACAGGAGCCAAATGCAATCTGAAGTGGTAGTACAGTCCCTTGTAATGAAAGTATGGTTCGTGATTTTATATTTTAATATTTTATATTTAGTACATGCCAAGCCCAGTGTCCACTTAAAGCACATCTTAACAACAGAGCCAGGAGGCAGTGGTGTAGTCTACATACGCAGGTATACGCAGTATACCCACTAAAAAAGCTCCAGGATTTCCATATACCCACTTAAAAATGCCTAATAACATGCAACAACATACTTTCCTTTATATTTTTGATATATTTTGAATTGTCATCTGTGTTCTTTTTCTTAGCATAGGCTAAATAAAGGTACTTCCACTGTAAATTGGTGCATTAAAGTGTTTCCAAATGCAGAAAATTAAGTTGTTGATGCTCATAACTTCCCTGGGGACGGACATACAGACCCCCCACTTCCCCAAAGGCAGATATATATATGTATATATATATATATATATATATATATATATATATATATATATATATATATATATATATATATATATATATATATATATATATAGATAGATAGATAGATAGAGAGAGAGAGAGAGAGAGAGTACAGCATACCCACTACAATACATTACACTACACCACTGCCAGGAGGGAACATGGAGAAATTGTAATATCATTATGTGTATAATATTATGGTTAGAGCAAGTGGTTTACAACTGAGCTACAGTACATCCGTGAGCAATGCATCAGGATCTAGAGGTAGGCTACAGTACACTTGATAAAATTCTTACCGCAGAATTTCTTTGCGGGTGAAAAACGTACAGTCCTGCAATGAGAGAAAAACAGCATGTCAAATCACAAATATGAGAAATACTGAAGTTTTAATAAAGGACTGTATAACATATTGTTTATGTTATAAATATTTACATCTTCTATTAAACACTTTCAATAACACATCTGTGAGTCACATAAAATAACATTACGGTTCCTTTGAAGTGTCTGGTGTCTCTTTAATAATGACGTGTGGGAGTGTTGTCAACTGCCATTTGCAATAGGAACGATGTGGCAAGGGGAACATGATCTGCTCTTGTCTGACATGCACGTGTTGGCAACACACATTATCCAACAGCCCTACAGGAGGCACCTCACTTTACATTTTCCCTTGTATCCACTCTGTCTGAGCTCCTGAATGCGAGAACAGATCGCAGCGAGTTGAACAGACAAATCTATCCACTCAACTCAAAACAGGCCTACCTATTTGGGTTAATGATGATTGAGTAAAGCAATATCTGACTATTCATCATAACCTACTAGTCTCCATTATGTTAGATGACACTATGAGTAAAGCCAATACAGAGAAAAAAATAATAAAGAAGTGTTGGTGAACAAACAAAACACACAAATTCAGTCAGTTGATGACGAATTGGGCGATACATCTTACATATTTGGTCCTAGCAAAATAAGATAACAATGTATTGATACCCAAGACTGAAACTATAAGGCAACCAGAAATCAACAGTATGCTATCATGCTTTCTTTTGAGAGAGCAGCAGGAGTAACCAGAGAGGCTCTTGAGAAACAAAAAAAAACATCTCCTGAGAGTAGAGTTTCACAGCATGTCACACCGGCTTGGCATCAATTATTAAGTCCACACCTAATCACATGATAAACCTGTGTACATGAAGATGTGTTTCTTCCCAAGAAAACCTGGATTATTGTTACAGGGAACAACAGGCCAGACTCAGTTGGTGGCAGAAAAAACACAAGATCCTCCAGTTTGCAATGGAATCAAAACCTTCTGCTATTCTCACCTATCAAGACATATTTAAAGTCATAACTGACCACACTTTAGGAGGAAAATAATTATTGCCTATCATTGGGGACCAGGACCACCTGGTATTATTGATCAATGTTGAACATATCTATTTGCTTTTCTTTCTATTTTTATAAAATGTTTAGTAGCCTTTTTTTGCTTTACCCATTAAATCCAAGACACATGGAGTTTCACTGTCAGGAGTAGTGACTTGGTCATTATTAGGAAATAAAGATACACATAGTTATATATAATATCACTAATATTAATATTAATAATAATAATAACAGCCTAATAATAATAATAAAGTAACAAGAAAATAAGCCTTTAAACGCTGACAGTAAATCAGTACGAACATTACAATGACTATAGGCCTATATGCACAGTTCTATTACTTGTTTTATGCTTTAACAGGATTTTCTGGGTCTGGAGTTGGACATAGGCTACAGTAGCTCCTCCAACATGCTGCACGGGCATGCAAGCTTACCTGGTAGGCATCAAGTTGCTCGTCGGTAAATATCGTTTGCTTATTTCCCATCTTAATCAAGTAATGTGTTGCTTGTACACATTCACAACACTGAATGTCCGAAGCCTTTTCTCAATGAAAGGCATTTAGGGGTCCGCGGCAAAGACAAAGTCTCCGCACAGGATGGGCCGACGACGCTGCAAACTCTCAAAACATGTTGTTGTTGTTGTTGTTGTCCTTACAGGAGATGTCCGCCATGACTGTAAAACGTAGGCCTAGAGGATGCATGAAAAACATGAGATTAAAAAAAAAAAGAATAAAAGAAGAGCAGTGTCCAGTTGTGTCGGAGCCAGTGGTTGCCTGCAGAGTCCAAGAGCTGCTTAATCACCCAGCTGCTGTCCGCCGGAGTCAAGGCAAACCAATAGGACCTCAGGTAAATAAATAAATAAATAACTGTGATCTAGAACCCGCTGGTAATGAAGAGGCTGTCTTGTGGAGCTGTCCAATGTTGATAAAACGGATACCATGACATAATATGTAATTTCATGCTCCAGCTTTTTTGTGCATGCCAGTTGCATGCGAACAACTAGTATTATAAACTGTAGGCCAGTTTTGGGTCATTTAATCTAAACTGCATTGCATTTTTTTAAACTAATCATGGTATGTTTTGTTTAAACTGTTTTGTTTCGTATAAACTCTAGTAGTAGTAGCTTATACTTTTTCCACCTGGAATGTAGTGGAGTGGAAACATAAATCAAATGGAAATTCTCCATGTGCAAGTAGGCTACATTACCTGTATTTCTTTTTTTACTGATGTACAGGCTACTTGAGTAAATAAACTTAGTTACTTACATCATGTTTATAGGAACCGACAAAAAGTCGGATTCTGGCACCCAGACATTTTCCTTTAATCAATTTTGCCTTCTCTCTTTTTTTCAAAACAAATTAACTTCATAATAAAAAATAAACTACATTCATTAGCAAAAATAACTTCATTAATTGCATATTTGTGTTGGTTATTTCACCCCCGATTGGATTAGATTTAGCATGTAGATTTTGTTTTTTTATCCTTTTGATTTAATTAGGCTAACGTTACTAATTACTTAATTACACATTTATTCAGAATTGACTGACGCCACAGTTCCACCACAAAACCCATGGATGACAAAAACCCAATTGAGCAATAAGTGCGTTACAAGAACACAATTGTAAATTCAACCTGTTGCACGGAAACAACATTAAACAAATACTGCAACAATTTTCCAACTGCGTCGTCATCTTTCCTCTACACAGTGCTCCGTCTCTGTCTCTGCTCGTGCTATGCTGGACTGCAGAGAGTGAAGTCCGTCTCATCCACCTGCGTGCTATATTGCAGCACAGCAGTAGGCTACAGTGAGCGTGTCCTGACTGCACCCCAGGACAGATGCCAATTTCACATTTCTCCCAAACAACCACTGCCTTGTCTCTCCACTGCATTGATTAAAACCATCGCTTTTTATTGCGATAGGTAGCTTTCTATGTAGCAAAGTTGCCCACGATGGACTCTAAGCGAGAAAAAGATCAAGGTAAGTTGTGACGGATAGCTTGTTGCTACGTTGCTAGCGGCTTGTGCTAGCTAGCTAGCTGCGGCTAAGATGTAGCTCACAACGTATCGTTCGTTGCACAACATTTTACGTGTGTCAGCATCAGAGGAAGAAACGAACAATTACCATTTTTATTGAACAACACACCCACTTTCATCCGGCTGAATCATCCTCATGGAATCACGCATCCGCTGCCTCACAGCTAACAGGTACTAACATACGCTAACAACATTTAAGGGTGTCAAGCTAAGCTAAACACCATCATCCTTGCGGGTGTTGACATTTATAAGCAAGATATGTTTTTGTTGGCCCTACTTATCCCACCCACAACTGTTTCCCCCATTTTGTAGTGGTGTTATAGAACTCTGTCTGCCAGTCCTTCTATCATAATTTATATATAAAGTCAATAAAAAAAAATGCTGCGTTGCTGTTAATCTGAAAATATAAGAGGACAATAAAAATAGAAAATAGACCCCAGCATCATTATTTCTGGTTAACTTGATAAGTCTTGTTTCTCGTCAGGGTATCAGTGTTTTATTTGTACAGGCTATTCAAGTGTAGTTAGAGTTAGAGACTCATTCTGCCTGAGGAAATTAAACCAAATATAGCTTCCTCATGTTATTCATGCATGCGACTGGCAAGCTAATACCATCACAAACAACACAAAGAACCGCACATATGCCTGTTTGGGACCATTTCCTCTGAAGCTGGCAGAGGAAAAGCTCAGTGTGCTGCCAGATATGAAAATCATGGTAAGCTTGAACTGTATTTGCTATTTAGATAATGATTGCATAGGTTGTTTGATTGTTCCACCCTAAACAGATCGGACACAATGCTTCAAGCATTCTACTTTTGCAGCGCTGACTCACAAAAAAGGATTTTGGTCATTGTATTGCATATATAAGAATAGAAAAGTGAACATGGTTTGTTAATCTGCAGTCTTATTTCTCCTGATTCTTTCAGATGCAGACTGTGAGAAGATAACTGCTGTGCTGCTCAAGTCACGTACTGGGGAATTTGATTTGGAGTCGATACTGTTTCTCAAATTGAGAGGTCTTGGTAAGATGTCATATATATATATATATATATATATATATATATATATATATATATATATATATATATACATACACATAGTATATATACTATTTAAGCCTTCAAAATCTGCATTATTGTTCGTAATGGTCAATTGTATGTCTTACAGGAATACATGATCTTGGATGCATTGGGGAGTGTATGAATTTAGAAAAACTGGACCTATCCGGAAATAACATCACAAATTTAGCACCTCTAGCATCTCTTCGGCTTCTTTCTGTACTTTGTTTGTCTGCCAACAGGATTTCCAATTTAGGTAAGATTTCAGGAGCACTTTGTTTTTATTTCATGCTATATGTTCACTCCAAAATGAATATAGTTAGATTGTTTTAATGCAATGTTATTGTTTCTGTACTTTTCAGAGCCCCTGCGCAATTGTGACAGTTTACAGAACTTAAACCTGGCTGGTAATATCATATCCAGGTATCACTATGACCAAATGCTTACCCTAAATTAATGTGAATATGTCACCAACTACAATGTTGAGTACATATTATACAAAGAATTTAATCTATCGTTGAGGTTAAACATAATTGTTTTTGCTACTATTATATTTTTAATAACAATATTCTGAATTGGTCATGTAAAACCATCTCTCATCTATTTTGTTTTTCAACAGCATTGAGAACCTACACTGCCTTCAGCCTTTGAGAAAGCTAGAAAATATACGTTTTAAAGACAACACTTACAATTACACTAATCCAGGTAAGTTTTAGTGACTTTATTTGAACACAATCTGGTGGCTGGGAAGCCTCGATAAATGAACTCACAATGGCTTTCTTTCTGCACAGTGTGCAGGAACGCAGCATATAGAAACATAGTTCTTGAGATGTTCCCCAACATCAAGGTGCTGGATGGTAAGATATATATATTATTTTCATTTAGTCTTTTTCATAACTTTAACTCTCAGACTATGTTAAATAATTTATTCTGTTTTTAAATTGTAGGGGAAAGAGTTGTTGGACGTGGAAGTGACTTGTACCAATTATGCAAAGACATTGATGATACCATCAAAGGTACATTTGTTAATTAGTGTGTTATTGTATCATGAATAGTAACTTGTTATTCCATTTATCAGATTAAGATCAATTGTTGAACAAAGTATTTACCTACCACACAATCATCCAGTGGCATCACTGACATGTCTGTGATGCAGTTGTTGTCTTTGTCCTTGCTTGACTAAAAGTTTTCCTGTTCAAGTAAAATATTTCTAAAGTGTTTTTCTTTCTATAAATGTCTAGCTGGTTTATACAAGAATGGGCAGCTTGTTGAACATCCTGATTGCAAACCATGGGTGGAGGATAATTACTGGGAGATAAAAAGATCAAACAATGCCATTATTGAAGAAGCCTATAAACAGTTTAACGGTAAGAGGTTCTTTGCAAGGCCTTTTTATTATATATATATATATATATATATATATATATATATATATATAATAAATTATTGTTATTATTATTATTATACTTTTTTTTTTTTAAAGAAAAATTATCATTTACTCTACAGTAACCAGTTAACTCAACTACATTAAGTTTACAGTGTGGTATCCTATATAATCATTGCCTTACATTTCTTTTTTTACAGATGTACTGCATGAATGCAGACTCCTCAACAACAGGGCCACTCATGTAATTTCGCAAACTGAAAGATCTATGAGCCTGAAGAAGCAGCCAAAGCAGTATGCTATCTGAGTTGGGCTATTTTGGACACATTTGTGTGCAAGTTTTTGTTGTATGATATACCATGGCTAATGTACTGTAGGTTATACTAAGCTGTATCCAACTGCTTGATCAGTATCATTGCCAGACACACATGCTTTGTGTTGCAGTGTGAGGCATTTGTTGAAACTATATCTCATCCTATGCATTGGGTATCGGCCGATACATGGAAGTGATTTGATAACCTTTATCCATACTGACACCCCTTCAGTTTGGTGCAAAGACGTCTTTACTTGCACAGTGTGCATTTTGTACCATGTTGTAGCCTGCATTTATGCTGAGAGCTATATGCTGCTTAAGAATTTCTATAGGTTTTAAGAGTGTTTTTCCATTTTGCATTGCTGGATAATTTGGGGAGTTAATGTGTCCAATGCTGTATGCTTTCTTTGTAAGCTGAACTTTTGCAAAAAGTGATTGAATGATTGTTTCAGCTGTTTCTACTTGTTTTATACCATAAAGTTTATTATGTGTAAGACCAACTTGTGGAAAATACAATGATAAAGGTGTACTTTTTTAGTCATATCTATAATGTGTACTTTGGGACAACCATGATACTGTACGTACATTATACACTGCCCATCCAGAGCCAGAACCATAGGCCAGAACATGCGTAGGCCTATTAATGATGTGATATGGACTCTCAGAAGCAGTCCACTGGCGCCTCTTGCTGGTGGTGTCCCTACACAACTGCGGCACTAAGTCTTGTCGTAATCCATCCTATGGCTGTATACGGGTCCATTCATATTTCGGACCAACAATGTATCGTTAGCCCTTTTATGATTACAGATATACTTATTTTTCTTTTGGCAATTGCATTTAGTTTAGTTTTTTCACTGTGTGGTATTATTCAAGAATACATCCATGCTCGAGACTACACATAATGTCACTTCCCTAAATCTCAGCGCTAACGTTAATCCTGGAAGATTTTCAGAATAAGAGCAAGGCAGTTGGTAGTGTCCAATATATTATAGAAGAAATTGAAAGACGGCATAGCTGAACGTTGATACTACGAAATAATTTTAAATGTAGCCAATGAATCATCATGAGGTTATCTAATGTGGGAATTTATTTAGGCCTACACCATCACCACATTTAAGAGTAAACTTAAAACTCTCCTCTTCGATAAAGCTTATAGTTAGGGAGTGAGGAGTTGCAGCGTCCGCCTAACCCGGCCCACCTGCTCTCTCCATAGTTGTCAGATTCATTTACCATATAATCAATAATATAATAAAAATAGAGGGAGGCAGGCTACGTCCTGCTATGCTCTGCTGTGCCATGCTACATCCTGCAATGCCCTGATATGCCATGAACGACTACTATTTCTAGTCACTGTTCCATTATCTTTATTGTGATATTATTGCCACTGTTCATCACACCCCCCAACCGGCACCGTCAGAACACCGCCTACCAAGAGCCGGGTCTGTCCGAGGTTTCTTCAAGGGAGTTTTTCCTCGCCACTGTCGCACTAAATGCTTGCTCTTACTGGAATTGTTGGGTCTTTGTAAATTATAGTGTGGTCTAGACTAGACCTACTCTATCTATAAAGTGTCTTGAGATAACTCTTGTTATGATTTGATACTATAAATAAAATTGAATTGGAAAACGTAATAAGGGTTTATTTTGAAAAGTCTAAATCGTTTAGAACGGATATCTGCTTTGTATTGTGTTCAGCTTGACACGTGCTGCTACTGCTGTGCTGCTGCTGTGCTGCACCTGCACCGACCTTGGCTAGTTTAAGATGGCAGGGAAGGCGTGGAGGTCATCGGTATGTACAGGCGGAAATGTGTATATCGTATAGCCTTTAAGTATTACACCAAATGCATGGCAGTTTCTTTAAATTAATCAACTAACGTTAGCTTATTTGACTGTCGTTGCAGGCATACCAGAGAACGTTACCTATTTCACTAGCTAGCTAGGCTCTAGCGCTACTTGCTTGTAGTTACTATAGCAACCTGACTTTTCTTCTATTTACTTATTTAGCTAGCTAGCTAGGTTAGCTAGCTAAATAAGTAAATAGAAGTCAAGTCACGTTGCTTGCACTGAACGAAAAGGTTAACCTAGTTAGCTATCTACATGTTTTCTTTCATCATACATTGTTGTAAACGTTAGTTTTTAGCTGATTGCTCAAGTTGAACAGATGTCAATGAAATGTCCCTTATCTACAGATTCTTAATCTACTAAGACAGTGGGGTTTGTCGCTCAATGGCAAGGATAAAATCAAGGCTCAGGAAGTAAGTTAAGCATACGTATTAAAACGTTCACTATCCTTGCTGCGTTTGGAAAAAAAAGTTAATGCTAGCAAGCAATCTCCCGCAGTAGTAATGCTATTAAAATCTGAAATGGGCATTGTTTTGCTATCTTTCCTAAGTAACAGCGCCTTCATCTACACTGCCCTCTTTTGGGTGATGACGTTTACCATCAGCCAAGGCTAATTCATTTGTTGATTGACAGAAAATTGCCTTTTCAACACAGCTAACATGCTATTTAACAAGGACTGACAACTCCTGCAGTGAACTGTGTCGAGTCTCCTCTTCCAGAATGTCCTTTGCTCCCAAATCATATCTATCTATCTATCTATCTATCTATCTATCTATCTATCTATCTATCTATCTATCTATGTCCATCCAGACATTAATCGCTTGTGTGTTTCATGTAATTGCACTGCTTTTCATGTTCAGATAGGTGTACTAGAGTGACCAAGGATTGGCACAACAGTAATTATCTTTTTAATCTAGTCCATTGTGATTGTCAGGTGTCACGGGTGGTTGGAGCTTTGAAGAAAGAGACTCCACAACCCAGGACGTTCATGCGTGGGGTATGTACCTTTCCTCTGAATCTACACAAATAAAGTCTCGAAGATTTTAATGTGACTTTTTGCTTGTATTAAACTGTGACTCTGAAGTGTGTTATTATTATTATTTTATCATTGAATGTTATGTTTCTTTATTCTGCCTCACAGATTCAAACTGTTACTTTAATCCCTGGTGATGGAATTGGTCCAGAGATCTCCACTGCTGTCATGGAGATATTTGATGCAGCTAAAGTTAGTACTGGAGGAGCAGAAAAAAACATAATTGTTCACCATGAACATTAACTCAGCAAAAATATTGTTTAGGTTGCGATGGAACACAATTTATTTAAATTACTCCAGCACTGATACTTAAAAGAGAAATCAGAAATACAAATAAAGTCTTTAAAAAGCTGCATATTGTAAAAACAAATCCAATTCATTTCCTGTACACACACTTTTGTATCCAGGCACCTATTCAGTGGGAGGAGAGAAATGTTACAGCGATCCAAGGACCTGGTGGCAAGTGGATGATCCCTCCTGATGCCAAAGAATCGATGGACAGGAACAAAATTGGCTTAAAAGGTAACCTGCAGAAAAATGAAACCAATTGGTTTACCCTCATTCATCCCCACAACAAAAACTGGGAAGTGAAATTGTTTTAGAGATCTGAATCACACTTGCCAAATGAAACTATAAGACCAATTCACTAAGTGTATACTTTGTGTTGGAAAGTGGTTTTTACAAATAAGTGACCGATAAATTACTGTTCATTACAAGCATGGCACATTGGTTTAGATCTTACTCCTAAAAAAAGGGATTTTCTTTTTGTTTTGGCAGGTGAACTAGTAAATCATTTTGAATTACTTAACAATCTACAGGTCCTTTGAAGACACCAATAGCAGCCGGCCATCCCTCTATGAACCTGCTGCTGAGGAAAACCTTTGACCTCTATGCCAATGTGCGCCCCTGTGTGTCCATTGAGGGCTACAAGACCCCCTACACTGATGTGAACCTGGTCACCATCAGGGAGAACACTGAGGGAGAATACAGTGGGATTGAACATTTGGTAAGGTCCTTTAATAACACACTACTTGTCTAGTTACATTTTGTTGTTTACAGTGTTGTTCTTTTGACAATTTGATTATTTCCTCACTGACTCAACATGCATTTCATCAGAACATTGTCTTTTTTTTATTTCTCCAGCTTAGACACTTTTTGATGTTTAGGAATAGAATCATTAGCATTTTAGTTTATAAATCACTCAAACACAATTTATACTTTACAGATTTTACCTGATTCTCTCTTGGATTTGTATATTTTCAGATTGTTGATGGAGTTGTACAGAGTATTAAGCTCATTACAGAGCAAGCCAGCCAACGCATTGCAGAATATGCTTTTGAATATGCCAGAAATAATCAGAGGGCCAGTGTTACTGCTGTTCATAAGGCCAATATTATGTAAGTTGTATTTAGTACACATTACTTGAAGTAATTTGTCATTTGAATTTGTAATTTTAAAGTTATTTGCTGTCTGTCCTCTGACATTTTTTCATAGGCGCATGTCTGATGGGCTTTTCCTACGAAAATGCAGAGAGGCTGCTGAAAAGCACAAAGATGTGAAATTCACTGAAATGTACTTGGATACTGTGTGCCTTAATGTAAGTCGCATAGCTTTTGTTATGAATTAGTTTATTGTGTATCATGTTTTAGATGGCTATGAAGCAATGTTTTGTAAGAGGTTTTGCATATTTAAGATTCCTTATTAATAGTGGCATTGTTTATAAATGTTCTTATAGATGGTACAGGATCCCACTCAGTTTGATGTATTAGTGATGCCAAATTTGTATGGAGACATCTTAAGGTAAGTAAACCTCTTACATAGTGAGCGTGTTATATTTATAAGATATGATATCTTCTCCATTATTTTTGCGCAAAAAGCACATATTTAAAAATAAAAAATTGTTCAGACAGCACATGCAGTAAACACATTTACTCACTATTGTAAATTATGTAATTTTGTTTTAATGTACATTACCATGTACCAAGAAAGTAGTGTGCACTGTGTGGATTCAACAAGAAATATTCTAACAATTACAAAAACTTAAACTTAGGCAGAGTAATTTTAGACTAACCTAACCTATAATGATTTAACATCAGTCAAGGAAAAATCAACTGAAATCCTAACTAAATACTGTAAAAGTGATGGCAAATGTGTGGTGACGACGTGCATTAACAAATTGCACTGAAATCGTCTGCATCAGTTGAAAATTATGTGTCTAGTATGCATATGAAATCTAATTAGCAAGGTCAATGTGTATGAACAAAAATAAATGTAAAGGTAACTGTATGTGTTTACCATTACAGTGATCTTTGTGCAGGACTAATTGGAGGTCTTGGAGTGACTCCTAGTGGAAACATTGGCGCCAATGGTGTTGCCATATTTGAGTCGGTATGTTCTTTTCATTCCCATCTTCACAGTTTTCACTTCCATGATGAAAGTACATGTTGCACAGCAGATGTTCATGGTGTGTGATGAGTTAGTGAAGGCACATCAAAGTTTGGCCTCTTCATGTTTCTTATCTTTTAGAAATAAGATGTTTATAGAAATGTCAACCATTCTGAAAGGTTGTGATTGATTTCTCCTGTCAGGTTCATGGAACTGCCCCAGATATAGCAGGAAAAGACATGGCCAACCCCACTGCCTTGCTGCTCAGTGCAGTCATGATGCTGCGGCACATGGGCCTGCATGGCCACGCCAAGAAGATTGAAACTGCCTGCTTTGACATCATTCGAGACAAAAAGGTAATTACTTTTCAAGAAATGAAAACATGCAGTTGTGGTTGTACTGTATGTTCCCGCTCTGATTTGTAATGATTTTATTATCCATCCTCAAGGTTCTAACAAAAGACCTGGGAGGAAACTCAAAGTGCTCAGAATTCACAAAAGCAATATGTCAACGAGTGCGGGATCTGGACTAAAATGATGCTAATAAGACCACAAGTTAATTTTTAGGGTCTCTTTACTTCATCATGTTACATTGTATCTGTACATTTCAAACCATATGTATTTAAAAAAAAAAAAAAAAAAAGACTCCGGCGTTAGAGATCCTCAATGTTTTATTATTCCCTCTGCACACTCCAAAACACTGTCTTAAACTCTTGAAACAGTTACTGTAAATGTATTTAATTTCTGAACTGTTTAATCTGTGGTGGATATTGTCTATTTATTGGCTGAAATTGGCCTCTTGTCTAATGTAATTGACACTGTTACAGTATTTTGACATAAACGATGCAATCTGTAACCTCCATGATCATTTGAGAAAAACTCAAAACATTTGTCAACAAGTCAAACTCTTCCATTATGTTTGTGGATATATTTCACATTCATATCGTGAAAAAAAGATGAATGATTTAAACATAATCAGGCTTCTGTAATATGAAAGTGGCAGATGTTTTGCACTAAGTCTTTCATGTCATACTGTTTTTCTTTCTGCAAATAGGAATGTATAAAGAAAAACGAATATAACAATATCAGAAATGTCAGACTTTTTTTTCTACTTGCTACTGTTTTCTGTTGTGAAGCACTTTGTGATGTCTGCTCTTAAAATGTGCAATGCAAATAATATTATTCAGTGTTATGCATATGACTTGTGGGTGTCACAAGCCCTTGTCAGCTGCTATGATAATGACCCGTGTAATTAAATACCTGGTGAAAGTTATGTCCATGTTTATATGAGTATGATTTTTAAAGTAGTACTAATAAATTGTTGACCAGAGACAAATATGAATTAAAAACAAATATTTCAGCCTATGAGAAGATGCATCAAAATGGTGTCTTTGTAAAATGCTCAATATTATTCACTACTTAAAACATAAATATTATAAAAAATTAAATATGGTTCCTTTACTATTTACTGTATGCATTCTGAACGTGACACATATAATTAAATTTCATGCATGTCTCCAAGAATGATGAGATACACAAGTGATTTTCATACTAACAGTTACACAGGCATCTGTCTAGGAACATGACACTACTCCTGATAGAGGCTCTCAATGACCTCGTGGTACATCTCCAACACAACAGGGCGACGGAGCTTCATTGTGGGACCTGGAACGAGACAACAATATAATATAACAGTTTGCTGCAGTCTCAAAATTGCATGGTTTTAAATTGGGGGTCTTCAACATTTTTTTAGGCCAGGGATCCCTTAGCTGAAAGAGAGACTGAGTAGGGTCCCCCTACTGCATATATTTTATACAATTGAGTTGAATATTAAACTGGGCCGAATGGATGAAAATAAATGGTCATTATTTATACATCATGTTTTAACGTTAAACATACATGTGGAAGGCACAGTGAATCTTTAGGCTTAACGGTGAGGCTATCGTAGTGGCTACCTTATCTATAGTAAGCTTATCTTCAATATGTAAATACATGTCTATATTTTTTACACAAATAGGCCAATTTATCTTAGCTATTAATATGTTGGATTCATATCAATGTATATTTTCAGACATTTAAATTTTTGAAAAAAGAAACCTTTAAAATAATTTGGCAGCCCTCCTGCACTAATTCTGAGGACCCCCTGTTGAAGATCTCTGCTTTAAATACATAAAGCACAATCTATTTTGTATTTAACATTGTCTACTGATTTACCCAGCTCTCCTCCAGAAACAGAGAAGTCCTTTCTTAGAATAGTCCACTTTTGTATGCGCTGGGCATTAGAGGTGGCTGCAGCGTTGACCCTGTTGATTCCTTCTTGAATGGTCCGGTACACGTCTTTGTCTTTTCCCCCAATGATGTCAGACACCTTGGTTGCTTGGCTTCCTAGCTGTTGGCAAAGCTCCACAGCCTCCATACTCAGCTCCTCTGTTGGCTCCATGGTTTCTGTATTGCTACAACACTGGAACACAGAATTAAATTGCTGGAATCATATATATTTACACATAAAATCATGACTAATTGCAGTAATTTGTGAAACCAGTCATTTTGCTTCACCTCGTTTACATTCCCTGGTTTGTTACACATCTCTCTTAAAACTGCTAGTTAATGTATGGCCATAAATGGTTTATTTGCAAAGATAGGCTACAGATACATAACGGGATTTTACATGAGATACGGTTAATGTCAAGAATACAGTACAGCATACCATTTTCCATTATCCAGAAAATAACTAATGGCAGATTACCTTCAGTGTTAAAAGCATTGACAAGAACTTCCTCTTGTCCCCAATGAGCATGGCATTGCTGATGATAGGTAGCTCCTTCTTCACTGCTTCCTCTATGGGAAGAGGGGGAACATTCTCCCCTCCAGCTGTGATGATCAGCTCTGAATGGAGAGAGGGAGAGAGGGCACCCTGACATTACATGACTTGTAACAAGGATAATGGAGCCGTATGTTCTGTCGAGAAGAACATGCACTTAGGTGTGGGTAATGTACAGAAGGTGAGCAAGCAATTTTCTAACAATAGCCTTATTTGCTCAGATTGTTCTACCTTTTATTCGCCCTGTGATGTACAAGAAACCCTCTTCGTCTATCTTTCCTAGGTCTCCAGAATGCAGCCACCCATCTTCATCCAAAGCTTCTCTTGTTTTGTCTTCCATGTTGAGGTAACCCATGAATATGTTACGTCCCCAAAAGCAAATTTCGCCTTTCTCAGAGTCTATGTTGGACATTTTGTATCGACAGCCAGGCACCACTTTACCACAGCTTTGTCAGAGGAGAAAAATCGTTGTTATTTTATATTCATAACATTTAAAAAGCACTTCAGCATGACAAACTGTACGTCCAATTTTTACCTTGGTAGTTTGTAAGCTTTGGGACCTGACATAAAATGAGGTCCTGTGCTCTCACTCATGCCATATGCCTCATACAACCAGATATTCAGGCCAAGGAAAAACTGCACTGTTTCACTACTGATCGGTGCTGCTCCAGAGAAAAACTTCTGACAGCAAGACAGGCCCAGCTCAGCCCGAAGCCTCTGCAGCACAAGGCTGTCAGCAATGGTAAAGAGGAATGGTTTCTCATCCTCTCTGAGGGAAAAAAAATCAATATAATTAAACCATCTGTCTCTGAAAATGCATTTGTGTATGCTGTTTGGTTTAAATCCCTGAATTATTAACAAAAGTTAAGTTTCATCACCACTTACTTTTGCGTACATGTTTGATTGGCTTCCAGACTGACTGACATTGCCCATGTCACCAGCTTCTTTTTCACATATCCACACTCACTAATTGCCTGTTTTATTTTCTCCATCATTTTCTCCCATACCCGTGGGACACCCATGTGGGATGTAGGACAAACTTCTCGCAGAGTTGTTATCAGGCTTCCCTACAAAAAATTAGTACACAAAGAGCTCATATACTATACACATATACTACTGTAATTTTTTATTGATTACATCACCACTCATCTCTTGCACAGCTAAAATTGTGTAATTGTGCATGTTAGTATTATTTAAGAGAACAACACAGGGAGATCTGAAGAAAACTAGTTGGACCTCATTGCTTTTACCTTATAGAGTAAAAGTTTGATTGATGACTGCCTAAATAAATTATATTCACTTTGAAGGCCCAATTTCAGACCTTTAAACTAAAAGAAATGTTAAAACCAACATGTGTGTGTAATCTAGGCATTTTTATTTACCTTTAAGGCATCTGGCTGTGCAAAGTATACCAGCTCACCCCACTGGATGCCCGCCCAGAGATCATAGATCTGAGCGGCGATGTGGCTGAGAGGCAGGTAGCTCACTAGTGACTCCTGTTTAGTGTCGGCTGGCTGCAAGTCTCCGGCCCTGCTGGCATGATTGGCGGTCCATGTGATCTGAATATTCATCATAGATTAATAATAATAACATCTGACTCTGAATAAATACAGATTAAGAATAGTCACTCGAAAGCTTACATTGTCATGACTGAGCATGACTCCCTTCGGCTTGCCGGTGGTGCCAGAGGTGTAGATCAGGACGCAGCATTGGTTGGCCCTCTGGCTGGCGATGATGTCATCCAGCTCTTTCTCAGAAACCTCCAGACCCAGCTCCATGAACTCCTCCCACTACCCCACAACAGCAACATACAGCATCACAGCCTGAGCTCAAATGTCACTTTGATCATTTCATGTGGTGTCAGGAGGACTTACAGAGTAAAGATTGGAGATCTTCTGCATGGGGTATCCACTGTATTGTACTATGGCTTTCAAGTGGGGCAGACTATCACGTATCTAAGGTACCAAGAGAGAGAAATTTACAACAGTATGTTTTGCATGTGCATAAAGACCATTATATATTTAAGTGACAGTACCTGCAGGATTTTATCCAATTGCTTTTGGTTTTCCACCACAATAATGTTGGCTTTGGAGTCACTAGCCACATATTGGCAAGCTTCAGGTGAGTTTGTGGCATAAATTCCTGTCATTGTTCCCCTGTAGGATGAATACAGACACATGAAAAAGTCAGTGCCATTGCAACAGCAGCAGATGAAATATTGATAACAGCACAATAACAAATACACCGTATATTTGCGCTCTTGTTGCTGTAGGATACATCTTTCTCACCCTGCCATGATGGCTCCGACTGCAGAGAAGAACCATTCTGCTGAATTGAATCCTAGTATTGCCACTCCATGGAATCGCTTTAAACCAAGCTGCACACATTGACAAACTTTTTGTCAATGTGTCTGGCCATTGATAGTACTTAATAGTTGGAATTTACAATGTTTTACAGACCATACATTCTCTTATTGTACAACATACCTTTATAAAGCTCTTGGCTGCTCTGCGGCAGAGTTGATAATATTCTAAGAAAGTGATCTTTTCCCATTTGTCGTTTTTCTTGCTGGCGAGTGCGTACATGTTTCCATATTTTTCAACTGAGGCTTTGAACATTTGGTGAACTGTAACAGGTTCCTCTGGACATCCTTCTTCTATTCTCAGTATTACTGAGCCCTTTGCATCTGTGGTCCAAAGAGAATGAGCTTGAGCAAGAGGTGTGCCAGCTAACTCCTCTTCTTTGTTTTGCTTTCCTGAGAAGCGAAAGAAAGCAAATCTGAAAAACAAATCCAGTCCTTTCCACAGATGAATAAAAGCCACGTCTGTTGTCTGACCAGTCCTGTCATTCAGCAGATCCATGTGCTCATAACTTACCTACAGAGGCATGTCCTTCGCTATCTGTCTGCACGTTTGCCATCAACTCCTGAACACTGAAAAACATATAGGAAACATGGGCTCCAAACAGCTCATACATCCACATCACTTTGTCGCAATTGTGCTGCTGGCTTTATTTCATCACATGGGTCTCATTTTCAGCTGCGCTGTTTAACCAACACAATGTCAGGCTTTTGGCAGAGCTAAAGCCCTCTTGCTTTGTTTGACTGAATATGTTCAATGAAACCTGAAAGACAGTTCACTCTTACTCATTAAAACTATAAATGTTGTCAAATTTAACCAAAGAATTTGGATTTGGATTCTAAAGAATACAAACAAAGTATGCTAGTATACTGACAAAATCTGGTCCGTCAATTTTTCATTGTACTGTAGTGAATTTGCATTCTAACTGGTGAATCTGGTTCAATGAGCCTTAGCTGAAAAGTTAAACATCTCCTCGTCCTCTTTAAAAGAAACAAAAAAGTTCATTTTAGGTTGCATACCTGTTCTCAAGTTGATCATCTCCCTTCTTCTCATCAGGAAATTCCATACCGTTGTAGATCTCCTGATAGTGTGAATACAGGCTATGTAGGATCAAGCCTCTTGATTTGCTCAAAGGAGAAACTTTTCAAAATCTGACTGGTGTGAAACAGAAAATCTTTTCTTGTTGAACAAGCGCACCCTTAGATAGTACCACGTGTATTGAGGAACTGGTAAAATAAAAAGACATGTGATTCAACAAGCCTCATGAAGTTGGTAATGGTTGCGAAACAAATCAGAAAGTCCATGTGTGCACTCCATTGGTCCGCTCGCTCAAGAACATGTCCTGAATTTAAATTAGCGTAGTCTTTTCATATGTAAAACAGTGTGATTATAATTTTAAATTGCACACATAACAATACTACACTTTCAACTTTGACCAAGCTATATGAGTTACAGTATATATCTGATGGAAATTATAATAGCCCAGCGTTTGAGTTCAGTATTCCAAAGGTTGATTAATTGGGTTTATATGTGGCTTTATATGAGCTGTCTAAGTTCCAGTGAGTGGAAAGCAAAAACACAGCAGGATTTGAAGTAGAGTAAGACCTCTTCTTGCAGCTCTTCATCTCCCCTCTCTGTTGCACGGGCAATACATGCACAGAACAGCTAACAGGAACGCTCTCTCTCTCTTTTAAATGACCTGTGATTGACCAAAGTCTCCCATCATAGGCTAGATTTTCTAAAGCCTGAATGCAGAGCCAAGAGGAGGTGCAGAAGTCTAGTCTTCTCTAAAACCACTTTAATTAAAATATGCTGAAAGATAATTAGGACATTTTTGCCCAACGACGGCAAAAATAAACTGCCACAGCTTTATGTCCTGTTCTAAAGAATGTTTGAACTTCTTAAAGTTCATTCAAATGTACTTCCCTGACAGACTTTTAATAAGCCCCAATAAACTCTGTAGACATATTCTGGAGGTAACAATTTTATTTTTGTTGTTAAATCACTAACTGTTTCATGTAAAATGCTTCGCGAGCCCATGACTCCATGGTGGTATAAAACTAAGTACATTTAGTCAAGTAATGTATTTTTAAGTAAAATTGTGGTACTTGTCCTTTACTTAGTATTTCAATTTTATGCTACTTTATACTTCCACTTCACTACACTTTAGAGGGAAATATTGTACTTTTTCACTCTTATTTTTCTTATTCAATCGCTTTAGTTTATAGTTAGGCTACTTACAATTTGTGCGAAAAAAATTATGTCACTGTCTATTTTCAACTGAACATGTGACAAAACATTTGTCTATGTCTATTCAATTTTGACATGTACTTCAGTTATGACAAAACTATTTTGACAATCTGATTGTCTAGGTTGATTGCTCACCTGACAAAACATTTGTCTGTGTCATTTCAACTTTAAACTGTTACTTCTGTCGTGTTGTACTTCCTGTCACTTGACTGTTTTGATTTGCATGTCGTCCTGATGTGTCGTTCTCCCAATAGACCCTTTTCACGATGACGTCATCTAACTTCCGCCTTTCCGCGTAGCAGTTTAACTTCACTTCCGTTTTACCCCCGTAACCTGAGACTTCTCACCGAAATACAACTGTTGATCACTAACTAGCTAGCTAGCTACTTGAAGAAATTCCAAAGTACATTTAAGTTAAATTAGTAAAGTTAAAGGTGCTCTAGGTGATGTGACGTGTTTTTTAGGCTACAACATTTTTGGGCTGTCTACAGAGACCACGTTTTTTTACAGTGTGTTCAGGGGACAGTCAGCCAGCGGATAGTGAGGAGATGTTTGCTGTATGTGACGAAAAATGTTGTAGCCTAAAAAACGCGTCACATCACTTAGAGCACCTTTAAGAGTAATAATGTTTACATATATGCAATAGTTTGTAACTTGCTAACGTTATTGTTAATTCACAATTGTAAACTGCCTTAGGAAAGTAGGCTAACTTAGCTAGCAGCAACTTTAATGTTTTTGTTAAAATCAGTTTTAGAGTTCCTAAACATAGACAGTGCGCATGTGACATAATTTTGGCACAAATGGAACCCTATATTTTTTGCATAGTAAGTATTTTTTAGGCTACATTTTACACATGAATACTCTACACACAGTCCTCCGCAAATAACCCCTCATTTGTTTTCCAATTCAAGGGTATATTAGTGTATGCATTAGAGTAGGGTGTGCACACAAATATAATTTATCATATTTTTAATGCGGGACGATCTCGTTGAGATGCATCAGTTTGCTGCTAGTATACCTACTTTTGTATGAACCTTGTTGAGTTAAATTTTGAATGAAGCACTTTTACTTGTAACAGAGTATTTCTGCACTGTTAAGTAACATATCTGAGTAGCCTAACGTTACCACCATAGCTTGGTGCTTTTATCAACACTAATGTTACACCAAACCAAGATAATATAGACTTTCAAGATGAAGACATAGCCTAACCATGACTGTATCCCTCTCTCTCCCTCTCCCCCAGTTACTCCCCCCAGTTCCTCCCTCTCTCTCTCTCTCTCTCTCTCTCTCTCTCTCCTCCCCTCTATTTCCCCCTCCCCCTCCCTTCCTCTCCCAGGTCTTTTCTAGACTCTGCAGTCTAACGACACATCCGGCCACTCTTCTCAAAGCTCTCCAGAAAGTTCTGCACTGTGGAGCCGAGCGGCTATAAGAACCAGCCATCTTCCTTCACCACCCTCAGTGTAATTCGAGCGAAAGCTAGTACAGTAATATCATCTGACAAGTAAGTACATTACACTGCATTTTGAAATACTAACGTCATTTAGCTATACGGCTAATTAATGCTAACTGTTTCATTCAATCTTAACCTAATATAAGCTACTAACGTTAGCTATATGGTTGCAGGGAATTGACATTTAACTTCACGTGCTGCCCATGATAACGTTTCCTCACGTTATCCGTTTAACATGTATTCTAGCCATCCGTTACCTTTATTCTTTAACGTATTTGCACAGGCTTGCGCTCTGGCCGATGTGAACTTTGTTATTGGGTAATACCGTTGTTCGCTAACGTTAATTCTTTGACATGTGGCTTAACGTTACTGTTACTACGCCGACGAAAGCATTGGGTCTATGCTAATGTGTTTCTGCTTTATTTTGTTTTAGGTTTTGTCACCATGGTTCACGAAACCGGCTATTACGATCTGTTGGGTGTCAGCCCCAAAGCCTCACAGGAGGAACTCAAAAAAGCCTACAGAAAACTCGCATTGAAATATCACCCCGACAAAAACCCGAATGAAGGAGAGAAGGTAAGTTAGCGTTAGTTACATAACGTTATAGCTAGCTAGAGACCTTTAGGGTGTCCCTGCAGCCGTTTATGGACTGTTGTTCCCTTTCTAATTATAAACTGCACGCCTTGTTGGATTGACCCCCGGAAGTTTCTGGAATGATCTCGCAGCTCCTCTGTTTAGGATCATTATATATGTCAACGTTTAGGATTAGGGTAGCTAATACAGGAATATCAGCCCTCAACCAATCAGACTTTATTTGTATAAAACATTTCATTCATATAAAATATAACACTAAGTGCACCACAGAATCCACCCAAAGCGATAAATGGCTTTGTAATTTATAAAACACCCAATAATAACAGCATTTTCTAAAAAAGAAAAAAAAGGTGAGGAAACACCAGAGGCAGGATTAGAAAGAGATTTAAAAACTCCAACTTGGTATATACCTACATACACCAAGAAGTAAAATGGGCTAAACTGCATATATACATAGACAGATAATGCAAGATAAATAAAGCTCAATTTAATAATAATAATAATAATAATAATAAAATAAAGTATTGACCCTCCTGACACTGACTTGAATTGCTCATGTTACAATGCCAAAGGCTGTGGAATTAATGTTTAAAACATAATTAATGAAGACATCCTTCACTGTCCTTGTAGACTATATATCTTAACAGTCCAGAGTTCATTAGGTTGATGAGTTTGGGAAGAACTTGGTCTGACGCATTACAAGGGCTAACCACCTGCAAATTCAGTGTCATTATCATAGAATATGCTGAACATGTACACCAAGTATTCTTTATATAACCTTTAGTTCAGGAAACATGAAACTAATATCAGCTATTGCCACTTACTACAAAAGAACAGTGGGGTGATTAATTATTTGTGAAAGCTTTAAATGCAGTGTTCTAAAAAACCAGTTTTTATTGCCACAGTTCAAGCTTATATCTCAAGCATATGAGGTGCTGTCAAATCCAGAGAAGAGAGACTTGTATGACCAAGGAGGAGAACAGGCAATCAAAGAGGGAGGCATGAGTGGAGGAACTTCCCCAATGGACATGTTCAACATGTTCTTTGGAGGTGGAGGAAGGATGCAGAGAGAGAGAAGAGGTAAGATTTATACAAGTAATCTAGCTGCAGGCTGTTTCTATATTCAAATACCCACAACTTACATACATGTGCTTTTCCTGTAGGGAAGAATGTTGTCCACCAGCTTAGTGTTACACTGGAGGAGATGTACAAAGGCAGCACCAGGAAGCTTGGTCTTCAAAAGAGTGTAATTTGTGAAAAATGTGAAGGTACGTAGTGTTGTATCTTTTTTTAATACCATATATAATTATAATTGTTACAAAGTTCAGTAAATTACATTATCCTGTTTTTGATACAGGCTATGGTGGTAAGAAAGGTGCCTTGGAAAAGTGTTCGACCTGCAAAGGACGAGGTGTACAAGTCAAGGTGCAACAGATTGGGCCAGGCATGATTCAGCAGATCCAAAGCATGTGTGCTGACTGCCAGGGACAGGGTGAGAAATTTAACGCTAAGGACCGCTGCAAGAACTGCAATGGACGCAAAGTAGAACGCAAGAAGAAAATTCTTGAAGTTCACATTGACAAAGGTATGTTATTTCACCATCTGAGATACTCATTTAAAAAAAAGGAAAAACAAATATAGTTAGTGTAAATGTGTTTTTTTGCTAACTAAACTGAAGATAAATGTGTTTTGTAGGTATGAGAGATGGTCAGAAAATTACATTCAATGGAGAAGGCGACCAGGAACCTGGACTGGAGCCTGGGGATGTAATCATTGTTCTGGATCAGAAGGAGCACCCAGTGTTCCAAAGAAAAGACGATGATTTGACAATGAAGATGAACATCAAACTTGCTGAGGCTCTGTGCGGTTTTAAGAAGACCATTCAAACACTAGACGATAGAATGCTCATTATCAGCTCGCAGCCAGGTAATTGACTGAGATCAGCTGGTCCCTAGTGCTGCCTTGTGTGGTAGACTATTTGTAATTAAGATTTCATGATGTTTTTTTTTGTTGTTTTTTTAAATCAACAGGTCAAGTAATCAAGCACAGTGACATCAGATGTGTTCAAAGTGAGGGCATGCCAATTTACAGGGATCCTTATGAAAAAGGACAGCTTATCATTAGTTTCCAGGTAAGGTACCCTGAACATAAAACATTTCACTAGTGTGACAGAACTTTGGACTGGAATCAGATGCTCATGTTGTAGAGAAAACATTAATTGAAGGTAATTCTAATGCATCCCACAGGTGGAATTTCCAGAGAAACACTGGCTTCCAGAGCATCTCATGTTCCAGCTGGAAAGACTGCTTCCTCCCAGGGAGGATGTGATGATTACTGATGACATGGAGGAGGTGCAACTCTGTGAGGTGGATGTGCAGACACAACAGAGAAACACCAGTAGGGAAGCTTATGAGGAAGATGAAGAGGGTCCCAGAAGCGGAGTGCAATGTCAGACACAGTGATCGTAATCTATGATAAAACATTGTAGAGCATGTGGTTTTTGTCGTTTTAAAAAAAAAAAGTTTTGTGTGAAGATGCCTTTAACTGTTTTTCATAAAGTAATGTTATACAAATAAGTTACATTAGGTTTAAAACCGTTGCCAAAGCCATTTTTTGTGCAACTTTCCTGTGACACAAATATGCAAGTGGAGTACTCATTTCATGTTTCATTTGTGCTCCACAAGTTATCAAAACTGTATTTTGGTGTCACTGTCTCTCTATTATGTTTTTCTTTTTTTCTCCTAAAGCTGAAAAGACTACTTGTATGCTTTCTGTGAAGGTAATTTCAGTCATGACAAACTTTTGGTTATTTCTCAATAAAAGTCCCAGAATGCTTAAACTTTTATAACAGTTTCTTTATTGACTTAGAGATTTTACTTTTATCTTGCATATTAAAATTTTTGCTAGTTTATAAATTTATCATAAAAGTTGGACATCTGTACAGTGACAGAACCTGCCATTAGTGAATGCACAGCTATATTGTAATCAATGGAAAAAAATAAGGGATTTTACAACAGCATGGCTTAATTACAGACATGATTACTAGTGTGCAGTCCCTTTAGTGCTGCTTCCTCCGGAAAGAGCAACCTGTAAAAAAAAAAAATACATGAAAATGGGTTAGACGGCCTTCTAACAACTTATGCCTAACATACACTAGAAGACTTTGAAACGCCTTCTCTGTAGTGATGTTACCCGTGAACCCCCTGCTTCAAGGCATGTATTGAAAACATGAACCAATTTGGAATGAAGCTTTGTATCGGCGCTTGATTCATTTTGGGATAACGTGACCAGTGACGTCCGAAGCGTCGTTTCACACACACCCACGTGACCGCTTCGAAGTTGAATTCAAGAGCTGCGCGACATTAGGCGCGCCTTAGTGGGTTGTTGCAGTAGGAGAGTCAACAGAGTCAGGAGAGTTACTGAATAGAGCGATTATTATAGTGAATATTATAGCGAGTAGAAAGTTCATAGCAAGTAGCCTAGTTTATAGTGAGTTTATGACAAGTAGCGTAAATTTATAGTGATTAGAGTTTATAGCGCCTTCTGCACTGCCTATCTCGAGACAATGTTGGTCTAGGCTACGTACTCAATATAATCACAGAAATGTGTGTGCAATGTGTTCTTCATTCATTTCCCTCCCAAATTGATGCATTTGTTTACAAACAAGACAGTTCACAACCAAAATCCTAACTTTGTTCTTTTTTTTGTGGAGAAGGCAATTACATTTTTATTTATGCAAGTTATTTATGTCATTATTTATTTATCCATGAATTCATACTCAAAATGTATTCATCTTCGACTCAAAGACATTCATGGCTAATAACTGAAACAGTTTGTGACACAATGTTATCCTTAACTTCACCACCAGATGTCTTCATAGAGTTCTGAAGCTTCGAGTATTGAACCTTTTTTTGATTCAATTGGATTATAAGCTTCATTGGTTCAGAAAGCTTCAGTTCGCCATTACTACTTCTCTGACACCATCTAACCTTTGTGTAAAGACTGGGGGTCTTGCAAGACAACTAGATTTGTTTTGAAAACTTTAACCAAGCTAGCATTAGCTGGTAACTTAAGGGAAAGTTTGCCGATTCTGTTCTGCTGTACGTGCAGATGAATGGCTGCAGTACCCGGAGGTCCGCGTTGGATGACACGCTTCAGAAGGGTTGAAAATCTGCAACTTTACCTCTTTAGCATTTAGCTCAGCGCGGCGCCATAGCAACAATGAACATTTGCCCGCTTCCTGTTTGGTGCTGAAGGGAGCACACCCATTGGTTGTTGACAATTTTCACATGATTTAACTTCACTACCAAGACTTCGACTTAGATGATATCAAACACATTTGATTTTGGGAAAAAGACTGAATCTGACTGAGTTTTATGACCACCTTACACCAAATGATTGAGAAGACAGGAGCGCCCCCCAAGCCCAGCAAGACTCATGATTTCATTCCGATACTGGGAATTTGGCAACGACAGTGGAATCGCTTGAAAAGTCTTTTGGTGTAAGTTCGGCATTATATGTACAGCTAAAGGTAGTGATCTTTAGCACACTCTTTACTAGCATTATTTAAGTTTGTGGATGTTTTACCCTCTGTCAGTCTGGCCTTTCCCCCTTTTGACTGGCACAACACAGTTGAGCATCCCACACAGAGTACCACAGTCTGGGCATGGCTGAACACTGTGGTGATCTTGTAGCAGCCTGCAAAGAAACAGATTTAAACAAATAATAGGTCCAATTGTTATAAATTAAATATGAAGTTTTCATGAATGCATTGTCTGTATGTAATGTGATGCAAAATATTGCTAAACTACTGGAAAAAACAAAAAAAACATGACTGGAGTACTCAGTCTATGTATGACAAACAACCACATAGCCTAAAAACACTGCATCTGTTAGATATAACATTACCTGGGCACTTTACGTCCATAAAGTAGGAGTTAGGACTCTGAACAAGTCTTTTCTTTTTATGTTGTCTTCTCTCATGTTCAATAGTAGGGTGGAGGAGGTCTCTGGCCAGCTAAAGTGAAAAATACAAAACACAGTTGACATTTACGTTAGTGCAAAAGCGATCAAGCATGCGGTAAAGTACCTTATCTTACCGTTACTTATTAATGTTTTAATAACGTTACAACACTACTCCTGTGATAAACAAGGTAAGTCATGTTTTGATTTTAAATCTACGAACATCACGGCTAATTAGTCCAGATGTTAAGTTCGCAAGCTAACATTTTAGCAATACCATGGACGTTGGGAAAAACACTGAACATAAAAAAGTAAAGTTACGCTGTAGTTTATTTATGCTATAAAAGTAACGTTAATGCTAGTTAAAATGTGATAGTATTCTCCATTTTGATGAGACGGGCCTTGTTTAAAAGAAAGTAACGCTAAAAAGGTACAAACTGTTATTCTCGGCCCGAAATTACTCTGCAAAAGGCTATTTCGCTCACACATTTAATACCATGACACAGTTGCGTTTCAGCAAGTAGTCGCCGCCCATGTCAGACCGCTAACGCTATGTAAGCTAACTTTCACGCCATGTGCTGATGCTGCTATCGTTAGCCTACATATCAACAACACAACTTCGAGGTTTCAGACCGCAAATACAACTGATGTGGTAACTCGACAATAAGCACTGACAGTTGACAACACTGTGTATTAACTCAAACAAAAGAAATGACCACAAAAAACACTATTACTTACAGGCATTTTCAACGTGCTAGGCTCGCTTTCCTGGGCATACGCGGGGCTGGTTGGACAGAACAGAAACAGGAGCTGTGCAGTACTGCAGTTACAAGTACAGTGGTTGCCAGACATGCCATCACTGAATATTGTGAGAATGGCATTCAATGAAGTTTAGTAAAAAAAATAAAATTAAAATAAGTTAGTCTTAGGCCAAGGAAATTTAGATAGTCTTGGTGAGCAACCAATAGCAACATTGATTATAAATTATCTATTTTTTTTTTCATTTTCTTAACTAATAAAGAAATCAGGCAGCTGCATCCCATGTAAATAGCTGTGTTTGTTACAGTTCATAAAAAATCTGATATGTGTTAATGTATAATATTTTTCAAATCCTCATAATAAATATCATATATGACTTAGGATATCTGTTAAGATAGTCACCTCACAGACAGCGCTTTGGAGATATGCGAGACTACAAATTAAATGTATCAAAAAGCAGAAAACATAATGGACGTATTCGACCAACTGCTATGTTTGTATTTCGTCCTTTTATAAGAGCCAGTGAATGTTTAAAAGAGAAGGAAAGAAAAGACATCAAGTCCTGGCTACACATTTTCTTTCCCTACATGGTTTTATTATAATGGCGAAGGCATGACCCGCCCTACTCTGCCTCTGATTGGCTGGTACTCGTTTCTCTCGTTGATTGGATTGGTTGGGTTTAGGCACGAGGAGTGAGATTGGTTAGGTAAGCCAATCAGAGGCAGAGTAAGGCAGAATAGGGCGGGCCATTGCCTTCGCCATCCTTTGCGTCAATGCGCCATCCTAGGAAACCGTAGGAAACGTAGCCCTTAAACTCAAGAGTTAAACTACGTAGACCATAATGCAAAGTAGAAAATGACATCACTCATCTCGACATCGGTCTGCTGCCAGTCTGACAGCTGAGGATTTCCAGACGTGGGATACCGGCTCAGTACGGCCTTCTATTATCGAAACGTTGGAGTCTACATTGTGTTTAAATGGCGAAAACGTACGATTATCTTTTTAAACTGTTGCTCATCGGTGACAGCGGAGTCGGCAAGACATGTCTGCTGTTCAGATTCAGCGAGGATTCCTTCAATACCACCTTCATATCTACAATAGGTGAGTTACCCTGCAGCCGCCCCTAAAGATAAATCTGACATATTGCATACCCATATCAACAGAATACTATGTTTTACTGCATTGCACTCTAGGTGATCAATATAATCGGAATAATACCTATTTTCTAATATTATACAGACAAACATTGTTTAAAGGGACAGGAGCTGCATGAGCAAGACAATGGAACTGAGAGACACATTATAATGATCTCCTGTCCTTGGTGGCTCATAGGCGTCAGTGAGGTTAACTATTGAGATACAAACTATAGTAAAGATGTTTGACCTTTGGAAACCTATAGAAATGTGAAGCCTATTTTGTTCCATTCAGTTCCAGTTTTTATATTGTTTAATCTTCCATAAAGCTTTCCAATATTCTGCAGCAGCTAGTTGTGCTGTGACATTGAATGATTTCATCCTACAACTTGACATAGGATTAACAGTCTATGAAAAAGATACTTTCCTTCACAAAGGGCTTATTGCAATAGTGCATCTTAGGCATGAGAAAAATGTTTGTAACTAGTCAATGTAGTAAGCATCAGCCTATACCGCTATGCCTGTGTTTGTTTATTCAAATGCAGGCATAGACTTCAAAATCAGAACAATCGAGCTGGATGGAAAGAGAGTCAAACTTCAAATTTGGTAAGTGCAATTTGAGTAGGCTTTTTCTATTTAAAAATAAATGTGAGTGTGACACAAATCTGTGCATTGATTTGGTGCTTTTAGGGATACTGCAGGGCAGGAGAGGTTTCGCACCATCACTACAGCTTACTACAGAGGAGCAATGGTAAGTCTGCACTTCTCGAGGCCTCTGGTGATTCCTACCCCTACTGGATCTGAGATATTGTCTTTCTTTCCAGGGCATTATGTTGGTCTATGACATCTGCAATGAGAAGTCCTTTGAAAACATAAAAAACTGGATTAGAAATATTGAAGAGGTGAGCTAAGAATTGATTAGTAGTTTAACTTTTTTTTTGCATAACTGAATTTATATTTGGTAGAAATTGCTGTCTGATATTATGTATCGCAACATACAAACAACTTTGCATAAGGAGTGTTTTAACTTCTCCCAGCATGCCTCGTCTGATGTAGAGAAGATGATCCTGGGTAACAAATGTGACATGGCTGACAGGAGACAAGTGTCCAAAGACAGAGGTGAAAAAGTGAGTCTCTGCACCCAGTCATTACTAACAAGCCTTTGTTTGAGCCCTTTGTCTCAAACAAACTGAAATTCTCTGCACTTTTGAGTGACACTAAGATTGTATTTTTATCTTACTTACTGTAGCTGGCTATTGATTATGGAGTTAAGTTCTTGGAAACCAGTGCAAAGTCTAGCCTAAATGTAGAAGAGGTAAGCAGATTTTTTTTTTAACCCTGAAAGTATGATGTCACATTGCCAATAAATAGGTACATTTAACATGTTTTGTTTGTTTTGTCATTCTAGGCTTTTTATAACATGGGAAGGGACATATTACACAATCTGAGCTCAAAGACAGTAAGTGATTAATAGATTCTTATAATGGATGCCAAGGGTGTCATTTCCACTGGGGTTGGGGGGATGTCCAAAAGTGACTTTTGTCATCGTCCCCCCCCCCCACACCCCCACACACACACACACACTTTTTCAGTTTCAAATTGATTTACTATAAAGTCTTCTTACTGTCCAGTCGCCTTTATTTTTTTTAGATAAGAGGAGCTGATACAAATGTTGATATGCTCATCTAGATTGTTTTCAATTATTCCTTCACTCACAGCAATTAAGCTTTGCAAGCAGTAGCGAGTGCTTGAATTTGGCCTATCAGGCTACAAAGAGGCCACTGCCCTCTCCTCTGAGAGGTGGATGTTTGTACCTGGACTGTGCTTGTTGTTGTTTGTTCCCCAAATGTTTTAATTGACATTAGTTTGTCAATAGTACTGCACATACAGTAGAATTTCTATAATTTGGACAGCCTGATAACCAGTTTCATAATAATGTTTATTTGCTAGATTAATATGAATATAAATGCAGGAACTAAACCTACGCCCTTGACAGGGCTTGTAAAGCACTACTTTGTTTATAACATTTCTCTACTATCATATCTTTCCTTGCTAGACTGACAACAGTGCCGGAGGATCAGGCAAACCAGTCAAGATCACCGAGAAAAAGTCAAAGAGGATAAAATTCTTCAAGTGTTCGCTCCTCTAGGTTGCTCAGCTCTAGTGTTCACGACTCTAGCATGACTTTGCTGTTTTGGCGGGCTTCTGCCTCCCGGGCATCCTCGCAGCAGCGGCAGCAGTGGTAATATTTAGAGGGCCTTAATGCTAGCTGAAGCTCACGGGTTCAAAAGTGGTTGAGATGTCATCCTGATCTGCTGACCAGAAGGGGATCAATGAGGAATGACGCCTGATACTGTATATCCGCTCATGCAAAAGACTTGTGCGTGATCATCAGCATTGGTTTGTAGCTGGCCTTGCCCTGGTCTGCTCACAGGTGATTCTGTTGGCATTTGTAATACCTCTGTTGGATCTTATGAAAATAGACTTTATTAAATATAGTAAAGTTCTGGATAGTTGTCTTATAAATGGGGGGGGAGGGGGGGACATTTAGATTCTTTCATAAATTGTAGCATTATTTTATACACACTACATATTGTCATATTTACTATGATGATGCTGTCAGATAGACATATCAAGTCTCAGCATTGATTGTATTTGTCTGTGTAAATTCATGTACTGTATACTAATATGCCTATAATCTCCTGTTGCACTGGCAGCATTTCTATTTGTTCATGTGTGCCTCGAAGGAGTCACAGTATTGTGATAGAAAAGAGAAAAATATGTATAAATATAACCTACTGTCTTTTTTAAGAAACTTAATTTATACAGGTTTCTGTGTCAAAATGAAACTGTGAAAGGTTGTTTCTTGGGAGCTGTACCTAATTACATATTGTTATGCGATTGTCAGTATTTGCATGAAAGATATAGGGATACCTCTGAGTGGTTCATTATTAAGCACATTGCAGTATCGGAAAAGAAAATGTTTACAGACAATATTTGAAAGTGTCAATCGTATTTAGGAAGTTTGTGTTTTTGATTGACTGATGTGTACATACTTTATTTTCACCTTAACATGTAGACATCCAACATAAAAACACAATGACTGGGGAAAGCTGTAATGTCAATGATTGTAAGCTACTGTACGTTACACCAATGAAAGACAGTAAAGAAATTGGATCTTTAAAAGAGAGAGAGTAATGTGTTCACTACTCTACACTCGTCAACTCACAGTAACTGCATGCTTGGAAATGTTAAAGCGATTGGTAATGTTTTTTTTAATATTACTGACATTCTATTTTAATCATTATTGTGAAATCATAAAGTCAGCAGTGATATCCAGTCGATGGCAGGCTAGTTCTCTGCCTCGCTGGTAATATTCAGTTCTTTCTTGTGGCTCATTTCTTTTCCTGTGCATCATTTTCTTTCTTCTCTGCCTCCATCTTCTTCCCCACATCTTCCCCTGCCACCCTGCCGGCTTCAACAAGGTCTCTCTCGCTGCTGGAGGCTCTTGGCTCCTTGCTAACCACCTTTGCTTTCCTCTCGCTGGCATTAAAGCTCTGTGATCTCTGAGATGGCAAATATTTATTATCGGCTACAGTCAGATACTCGGTAGCGTCTGAGAGGTTTCTCTTTGCTTTCATCTTTGTTTGGTCTGCCTCGGGTTCTGCTGCTGGCCGAGCTCCCTCACTTTCTAAAGACATATTTAAAGTCTGATCCTCCTTATTTTTAAGCTCTGTAGGTGCAGTGCTAGCTTGAAACTGCTGGGTGAGAGTTCTGACTGTTGACACTTTAGGCATGTGACCAATAGTGCTGGCGTGCACCTGGTACTCCAAGTTTGCTGGCCACTGATCTGGTGTTTTAGTGACCTGCTCCACTACTGTCTTGTAGTCTGCAGTTTGCACATCATCACCTGCCTCGGCTGGGTTGTAGATGATGCTGCTCATAGCTCTCTTCTTTGTGATAGGGGAAGTCTGCCTTTGGATTTCAGAAGGGATAGATCTCAATGATTTAGTCCTTTTTGGGGAAGAGGAGGTTCCCGGCGGCAATTGGGCCTTCTTTCTGGGTTCATCTGATTCCTCTGGTTCATCAGGCGGGCTGATAATGATGGTGCTCATAGCCCTCTTCTTTGTCAAAGGAGAAGTGGGTTGGTCTTCGACTGGATAGTATCTCAAGGATTTAGTCCTTTTTGGTGGGGAAGAAGGCTTTAGTCTATCTAGAAGCACTGTGCTGCCTTGTTTCATGTTGGATATAGCGTCTTGACTTGAAGATGCAGATGCAGACTTTTGTTCACATGGAGATATGAGAATGTCCACACATGAACTTGGGAGTGATCTCTCCACACCCCCAACATCTAAGGTCTGACCACCTTCCTTTGTGTTGAGAGTACAAATACTGGAGGCTTTCCGCAGACTCCTCTGTCCTTCTACACCAGTTTTAGTTGTCTCATCTGTGTCCTTCTGCTTCGTTGCAAACTCCTCCATGTCCATGTGGAAGCGGTAAAGACTGTAACCATCAGCGCTGTTAATACTGCTCTGGCGAAGTAGGGAGGAGGGGTCACACACAGAGGAGTTTCGTGAATAGGTTCTGGTCAGCTCCAGTCTGTCCACCCCAGCAAGCTTTTCCAGGGCTACTGCCATTCGTCCGTGGATCTCCTCCAGCTGTGCCAGGCGCAGATCCACCGTCTGCAGGGAGGCCTTCATAGTGTTCTCCCTCTCGTTAACTTCCTCCAGACGCATGGACATATTCTCAACTCTGCCAAGAACACCAGAGAAACAAAAGTTTATGTAAGTACATGTTATCAATATATATATATATATATATATATATATATATATATATATATATATATATATATATATATATATATATATTATAAACTGTTATCAACACGCTTAGAAATATCTAAGCTACACTCAAAAAGGGTGTTCACCTTTCTGAGGTAACCTTAATGCGTTCATCACTAGAGGACTGCTGCTCGTCCTCTTTCTCACGGAAATATTCCTCCACGCACTGTTCTTCAAACTCATACAGGCTTTTTAGCTCCTCTGGATTCAGCCTAAGCTCTGGTAGAAACAAATTGACACATGATGTCAGTCATTGTGTTTCAGTCAGGACCATTACTGTTCTGTAAGTGATTTTTACTATCTGTGATTCAGGATGAGACTAAATTAGTCACTTAGTTAAATTGTGTGTATTTGTTTTATATCATTAGATATGACTAACTGAGTCCGCGGTCCTTCTCATCCAGCTCTCCTTCTTGTCTCTTCCTGGCACACCGCCGAAACAGCCTGTTGAAGAGGATGTAGAGGTGGCTGAAGATGATAAGAGGTGGCGGCAGGATGGGACGGTCGTGGAACGTCATGATCAGCTGATATCTCTGAAACTTCCACACCTGGTTGGAAATGGACTTGACTTCAAAGAAAGTGTTGCTGTGGGGCCGGAAACCAAGACCAGTGAGTACACACGGTAAAAGCAGATGTTTCTTGTAAAAATAATAGAGCAGTTAGACATTGGGGCATATACTTACTTGAACACTGCAATGAGCAAGTTGACCAGAAGAATGTTTGCTACGAGAAGGTAGCAGGCCATAATGGCAGGTGTGAGCCAGGCACCAGGGATACACGGAGGCAGTTTCTTCCCATCCTCGTCATATAAATGTTCACCACATGGAGCTGCAGGGAAAGAGAAGTTATAGCTATAGAATTCATTCTGAGATCTTTAGCGAACTGATTCGAATTGCATTCTTGGCTTGAAGACTACTCACGGTTGATTTCCATTGCATAGACTTGGAGAAACATGGAGAAAGCGTTAAAATCAATACACATAGGATTTTTATATCATACTTCTGTCAAGGTCAAGCTGATGTCCATGAAAGAGTGGACTGGTGTTAAAATCATTTTCCAACTTGTTACTAATCAAACACTAAAGATAATTGGTGTACTTTATATCTCTGGCCTCTTTTTTTTGAATATTAAAAGAAGCAGATGTATTAGCAACTTCCTCTGAAAAGAACAGTTTTCATTTTTAATAACCCTGCTAATTTAGGCTATTTTCAATAGCAGCTTATTGCCTTCACCCTGACAGAAGAAACACTGACAGAAAAAAAAACTTGACGGCAGATGATCATGATTAACAAGACTACATAATGATACCTATCTTGCTTTTCCTCAATGCAAATATTGAAGGCTATTATAAATATGCCAGCAGAGGGAGACAAAGTCTTGAGGGGTTACAGTGTAATATATTAGTACTAAGCCTTACAGAATGTAACACATACAAATACATGTATCACTGATCATCTGCCCAGAATCAGGAAACAGAATCTTACTATGAACTCTAGTCTTACGGTCTATCGAGTCCGCAAAAACCTCTCCATATATCATCCAGTAGGGCATGTAGAAAATGTTTCTGGCCAGGCGCCATGTTGGCTCCTCATCAGGGTGAAGGATGGCTTGCCGAGCCACCCCGAAGCTCATGAGCACCACCAGCATGATGACTACAAAGTACATCATATCTATCATCTGAAAGAGAAGAAGCAAACATTTGAACTCAGTGTGAACTCCTTTTCATTCTATTAGTGTGCATGTCATGTCTGTCATGCGATTTTCACATGATTTGTGAAGCACTAAATGCTATTACCATCTTCCCTATCATCATCACATAGGGTCCCAGGTATTTGTTGACTCCAAAGATGTCCAATACGCGAATGTACCAGAAGATGATGTCTATGCAGTAGATGACTCTGCCGTAGCCCATGTAAGGTTCATGTTGCAGCCGTAGCATTAGCCCAAGAAGGAAGGTGCAAATGGCAGCCAGGTCTGTGATGTTCCAGTACTCCTCCAGCCACACACTTATCTTCTGTTTCAGCTTCCCTGGTTCTGACATTAGAATCTAGACACCAGGGTTTAAAGGTCATGCAGATACCACGAAATATCTCTAACACATGTAATGACTCGACTCTGATAAAATTGATCATATTTAATGCCTTGTACCTGCCTGACTTTTTCAGAGCCAAGTGTGAGGATGTATGCAATGACAGTCCACTCTTGTAGAGATGGCCATCGCTCCATTTTCACCAGGATTATGTAGTTGTACAACATCAAATAGCCCAGATAGCAAATCTATTGGAAGGAGAAAATACCAAAATGCCAGTGCACTTAAGTCACTACACTTAAGTACAATTGAATAAATCATTCTTGTTTATAAGAGGGAAACTTACAGTGTTGAACCAGAATTTGGTGAATGGCGCATCATAAAACTCAAAAAACCTTTTGCCAATGGGGATTTTTCGGACATTAGTGCTGCCCTCCTCTTCATCCCCCTTTCGGGAAGTTGTATCATTATTAGGATCCTGCAACATAACAGCAAACTCTTTGTTTCAGCTTATCATTTTTTACTCTTGACAAAGAAAGGCATATAAACAGTATGTGTACAATGGATTAATCAAATAAGGTTAGTGTGAACCTTGCTGGATTTTGCGTCATCATCCTTTTCTTTTCCCTGTTCTTTGCCTCCAGGTGCTTGATAGGGCACATCATCTCCAAGACGGAAATCCAACAGTAGAATGAAAGGAGGAAAGATGATTCCCAGAATAACCTAGGTGACAAAATGAGTATATGTATTCACAATACTGTGAAGGCAATGCTACAAGTGATGTTAATATTATTGTGAAATGTTTTTTTAATGGATGCCTAAAAAAACAGTTTTCAGTTTGTGATGTCAACCTTGAGGCCGGGATTCTTGCCGATCCTTAAGCAGCCCATCCACATGTCGGTGAGCAACATCTGGCTGCAGGTGTGAGCAATGAAGTCACGTTGCTTAGCAGCCACAGCCAGCTTCAGACAGGTGGAGTTACTCCAGTTGACCAGCTCATATGTTAAGAGTTTCATGGCCACCTGTTCGTCATGCTTGTAGGACTGGTCCAACAGCTCGTAGGCCAGCTGGCCAAACTCTCTAGAGAGAGAGAGAGAGAGAGAGAGAGAGAGAGAGAGAGAGAGAGTGAACAATAATATCCATTTCTATATTGCACTTCTCAAAAGAGTTTGAGATCACAGAGGGGTGAGAGAAAAAACCTATGTGAGAGAGTTTATATGTACTGACTTGGAGTTGTTCTCCAGGTCTTGGGAGATGTCATCCACCAGTTCACTCTCAGAGCACTCATGGGCCATGGCTTTATACAGTTTACAGGCCACCAGGGCTTTCGCCATAGCTTCTTCTCCACGCTGCCAGAGGAACAGTGCCATCTTCTGGCGCTTCATCAGCACCGCCCACAGCATCAGCTCATGGAAGGGGAACTTGAATCGACAGACCTCGGGGTCGTCCACATCAATTTCCACCTCTTCTTCTTTCTTCTTCTTTTGTTTCTTCTTGCCTTTTGACCTTGGTTCATCATCCTAACAAAATGAAAACATGATGATAGATTATTCTGCTGTGGGGGTTGTATTGTTTCAGCTCCTTAACAGTATTTTGTTGTAAAACGGATACCATACCTCCATTCCTAGAAGCTTCAGAGCTTTTGGCTGCAACAAGAGAACAAAACAGGATCATCAATACCAAAATGTTACTGAATATGATGAACTAGCCATTATCAATGTTTTTCTTTTACCAATTCGTACCCTTTTAAGTCCATACAAATTATTGTAGAGGTTGCGGAAAGCCTTCCTGGTGTAATTGCTCCTGTAAGCTCCACCCATGAAGCACTCCAGCACCAGACCAATATCAATCAAAGTGATCTGATAATCTGGAGGAAGGTTTCCCTGCAAAATCACCAGAGTCGTATACAAGTGTCTCAAGATGATATATAACATGCTATTATGTTTTTAACATTGTTATTATTGACTGGTGCTGAGAGAGTGCTAAGGCACATTGTATTTCATTGCTGTGGTACTTTGTACTTATAAGCAGACTTTGTACTAATATGCAGACATTATGCAGCAAAAACATGGGAAAGATCATTTTACCTTTTTGACATCCCTAACCACGGCATTCAGCGTATTGGCAGGGCCAAGTTTCTGAGAGAAGAGAACAGGACGAAGGTTTGTAATTAGTGTCAACCATTTTCATATTTGTCACATCTGTATTTTGAGGGATTAAAACTTCTCAGTCTCATTTTCATTTGCTGCAGTGTGTCAGGCCCACCGTGTTGTATAACTCCTCCAGTCTGGGAATGGTGAGGAAGTGGTGAATATTGACCCCATTCTCAAGGAGCAGTTTGACAAAGTCGACTCTGTCCAGCACCAGAGCATCCATCATAGCCTGCTCCAGAGAGTTCACCTAAGAAGAAGTATTACCAAAGACATATGACTTATTATTAACACATTACAGCTTTCATAATGTTTTCATATTTTAAACTGAAGTAAGAGTTGTTGTCATAAACTTCCATTCTTACCCAACGAGTCAACTCCAACTTCCTTGGGTCTGTTTCTTCTGGAGGTTCAGGCTTAGCCTTTCCCTTCCCCTTTCCCTTCTTACCCCGGGTTTTGTTTTGAGAAGCGCTGGCAGGACTCTTTTGCTTATCCTGGGCCGGGATTAAAGAAGTTGCACCGGCAGGCTAACCAAACAGGAAATAAGGTAAAAGAAAATAAAGCTTTAGCATTAACATATCAGTCTCTTTTCTGCTGTTAGTATTTTGATAACATCAAACCATTGGAATTTTGTGCATCAGAGAAATACAACGCAGTTTAAAGAATATCTTTCTGTGCTGCTGTCGAGGACACACTATGTTATTTTAAGATCACCTGCAGACATGCTTTGGGAATAATTAATATCTGATGGGGGTTTTCCACAAAGGGAAGTAACAATAAGCCAAACACATTTTTGAGTGGGGGTGGACTTTGAGCAACTCTATTTCAAAACAAAACTCTTTCCTTCTGTACTAAATACATCCTTGCCAACTTTGCAACTGTAGTGCACTAGCGTGGAATGATTCATTTATTTACATTACTCGGCTGAACTCGGCTGCCAGGGTTCTAACCCACACGAAGCCCTGGCAGCATATCGCTCCCGTCCTCCAACAGCTCCACTGGTTGCCAGTCAAGTCACGCATCACCTACAAGATCCTCCTGCTCACCTACAAATCTCTCCATGGACTCTCACCACAATACCTCACAGATCTCCTCCACCCCCTACACTCAGTCACGTTCCCTGTGGTCCTCTGACAAGGACCTGCTGGACATCCCCCACCCCACACCAGGTTGCGGACTTTTGGGGACAGGGCTTTCTCTGCCAATGCTCCCACACTCTGGAACAGTCTACCACTCTCTGTCCGCTATGCCCAATCCCTGCCTATGTTCAAAAAGCACCTCAAAACATTTCTTTTCACTAAGTTCTCCCATTTGTTGCGTAACCGTGGGTACGACTTTGAAAGGCGCTATATAAGTATTATTATTATTATTATTATTATTATTCAGATGTGAGCACCACTCACTGGTAAATTGTGTCCATAAACAAAGATGTGATTGCGAGCAATATCCACTCTGTTCCAGGCCAGAGCCAAACTAAGCTGGTCAGCTGCTGAAGCATTCGTGCCTGATGCAAAAGAAACGGGAGAGAGAGAATAGGAAGCATGTAGTACATTCATGGAAAATATTGCTGTGATGTTATTCTTGTAGTACACATACTGTTGAGATGTCTAAGTGTGATGCAGACAGATAATACCTTTTAACAAGGCAGTGAGAATGGCCATTTCAATATCTTGTTGTCCCTCAGAACCCATTCGAAAAACTGTGATCTACATGTGAGAAAGAAATAAAAAGAGAAGAAACGATGGCAGACGTGAAGCCATACAGTATACTGTAATGGTTGAATCAGTTGATACCAAACCACATAAATGAATGGATGAATGAATAAACAAGTTGATTTGTATTCCCACTCTCACTGCAGCTGTAAACATGTGGTGATGAACTGATGGGAGATTCTTTCAGCAGGACCTCTCACTGCAGGCTGACCCTTGGAGCACAAACAGCCAATTTTACTTGTCAGACAGTGTGCTAGTGCTTTTCTTGTTATAGACTCAACTATATCAGATGAAATTACGCTGACGGGTCTGTCACAAGTGCAGCCATGGTAAATAGAATTATTGGGTTGGCATGAATGTGTGGGACGGCGCCAGGGATTTCAGGGCTGGTCTTGGGATGCGTTGTTAATGAGCAGCAGTATGAGGACTGAAAACTCGTGTTGCTCTTTAGACACTTACAGGGTGCACTGTGGGCTTTTTGCAAATAGGGATTTTTTTTAATGATGATGAACTCTTCATTTGTTTAAATATTGCATTCTGGTGTCACAGCAAATGTCAGCCCTCTAAATCAGTGTTATTTGTCTAAACCAGCTGTTCACATGGGATTTACTTTGGAAGAAAGGATTATTTGGGGACTAGACTGTGACACTGATTTACCTTTTGTTTAGTCATGGCACTTTAGATTAAGAGCAGGCAATAGTGTGGCCTCTTAGTTGCGTATAAAGCGCTCAAACAACTTGGCAGCTCTGTCACATTGTCTGGGTCAGGTATCAGTGAAAACTAAATGCCCACAGCGGTATGACCCTTAAAAAGCAGTTTAAGTTGCTTATGTGTGTGTTGGCGCATTAGGCAGTCTAATACATTGGGGATAGAGGATGCAGAGTCGCCGCTGAAGTAATAGCACTCTGTTGACTGAAAAAAAGCCTGGGGATGGAGAGAGAGGGGAACCTGGCTGAGGATTAGGGAGATGGATCCTCTCCTCCATCTGTGTGCTGCATGCTTACTGTGAATGGATAAAGTAAGAGCCTCTGCTAAGCAGGTGGTAGTGTGCACTGATCTTTCCCACCCAAATGTATGGAGTCTGGAGATTATACAATATGTGCTGGGCCATTACAAACTACTAATCACATCACTTATGGAAAGCTGCTGGAGATGCACAAATGCTTCCACTATTTATGTGCCAAGGTTTCTAGCACACACTTTGGAGAAACACTCTCAGGTCAGGGATTAATCTGCTATCTGTGAAGACTCTCACCATGGTGTGTGCTTCATCATGGAGCTATGAACTGCATTGTTTACATCAAAGTAGTGTATCACTGCAGAGTGAGTGAGTGCAGACACCCAACACCACTTTACAGCTGTGTTCTTATACATGAGGGTTGATGATGTCCTACAGCGAAGCTGCGAATGCCCCAGATTACATGAACATACCACACAAGGAGAAATGACAAGCACGTTGTGGGGATTAAGTTTATTCAATATGTTAATGGTAATACACAGATGAGTGGAATGGATAAATGACGATGGAGACCAGATGCTTCGCAACAACACAATTTATTGATTGGCGCAGACATGTCATTTTCAAATGAAAGATAATTGTGGAATAGCTTGAATATAATAACACCTTATTTTTCGGTGTATTCTACTCACCAGTTCCCTTTTCTTCATGCACTCCATAACCATGAGCAGGATCTGCTGCGACTGGCTTTTGCTATAATTGAAAGTCTTCTGAATAGTTACCAAGAGTTGCTCTCTGACATCATCACTAACCTGGCTGGAAGAGACGATTTAAGGATTAAATTTCAGCTTCTTCTCTCTTTTTTTTAACCAGAAGAATAATATCCAAGTACAGTAAAGAAGAAATCATCTAAAACTCTCACCCTCCGTCCTCTGAGAACTTGTGTGCGAAAGAAATGATATCGGAAGCTCTGCCGCTGCCGTCACACACCACCACGGGGATGGGAGGCTCGTCTCTCAGACTCTCCAGTGCAATGGAGATCACGTTGGGGCCTCCCTCCACTATCAGACACACTAGAGGAACCCCCTGACCCAAACCTGGAACACACAGTCAAAAATACTGAGTCCTTCCATCCATTTATTACATTAAGTGACACTGCATGATAACAGAAATTTGGGAATGAACTGTTGAAGCAGAACACGTCGATGTGATGTGTGAACAGACATAACCAGAGAAGGGAGAGAGTGAAGTAATTGGTGACAGTTGAGCATCCCTTTGCTGTCCCTGCCTTATCCGAGCTCCAGGCATAGGATGACAAAGGGAAGCCCACAAGCCACAGAGGAGTTCTCCATCCACATGTCAAAAAAAGGCTCACACACCATGGAGGATGTTTTACTAATGTCTACGGAGCACTGTGTGACTTACGCGTGTTGATCTTCTGCAGGGAGATGTGCTTCTCCAGCAGCCGGCGGAGTTTGACCTCAGAGCCGTACTTCCCACAGGTGCCGTTGTCAGTCAGGATGAAGTGGGAGTGGCTGTTGTTGAGCACAGCCAGCTTGCTCAGAGGGTTTGCCATCGTCTGATAGGGTTTGTTTACCTGGAGAGAAAAAAAAAAAAGGAGAAATTAGTTTGAAATGTTTTAAGAAGAAATATTAGTAAGAAAGGGTCTTTTTTTCTGGAAACTAAATATTCTCACATCTTTTCCAATGAGATCCTCTTTGTTTTCCAGGATTCCCCATGGAGCAATTCCAATAGCGCACACCTTCCCTCGTGACTTGGAGGAATGGTCCTTTAAGGCGTCTCCCACATGACGGATCACCCCTATGGTGTAAAGAGCAAAAAGATAGCAACATGAATAATGGCTCTTTCATCTGCCTAGCGGGGCTGCATCATGGGTCACACTGTGGTTACTGCATGCAAACTCCACACAGATTGTCGTTTGTTTTTTCCCCCAAAAAATTACAGCTCTAATTACAGTGCTTAAACCTGTGACAATAGGTTAGTCAAATCTCCCCCAGGAAATTGCAGAATAGGTTATTATGTAATGACAATTTAGAGCAAAGTTAATCTTCTAATGTCACAAATTGTTATTTTGTTAAGTGAACATTAAAAGCATTGTGAACTGTCAGCATCCTACCGGTGTTGACTCCGCCCGTGAAGATCCAAGCTCCGGTGGTGACGGCAGCTTTGATCAGGCCTTTGCCAAACACTTGCTTGAGTTTGGGTTGGAGGTCGAAGTTCTGGAGACCTCCGTGTACGGAGATGAGCAAGGTGGGCAGCTCCAACTGCCAATCCTTCACCATCAAATGCAGTAAGTTGTCAGGTTTGGTGTCATAGGAGACTCGGATATACTTGGAAAGAAAAGAAGGGAAGAGAACAGTATTGTGACTTATTTCTAATTAAACCACGCAGTCACTTTGAATTCATTTTTCAGTGGCTGAGACTCACCATGGCCTTGTTGACGAATCCTCCACCCTGGAACTCGATCAAGCCAAAGGCGTCTGTTGGGTAGGTCCTGGTGTGCTTGATCACACTCCATTTATCTTTTGGGGTATCAATCTGCACCAGCTGGTTCGCTTCCTCTAGTGAGTTGGCACCAGCAGGGATGGCCACGTGCTGCGATGTCAGCTGACCACAGGCACATCTACATGGATCACAGAACAAACATCACTGAGTTACCATGCCAGTCCTGGGCCCCGTATGGCTGTGTGGGCCTGATTTCTAAACGTAAAAACGTGTGTTGATTATTCATAGAAATCCCTGAGCAGTGTTGAACCATGACTAGAAGCAATTGAGCTTCCACTAAAGTGTTGTTTAGTATGCTCATGAAGGCTGTGTCTTTTCCTCGAAACACATATCGCACAGGCTCTTTCATGACTGTTTCCATTTCTGGGAAATCCGTGCCTCGGCGAACAAAGGCCTGCACTGCGTGGCTGCTCTCGAATACACTCTGAAAAATCAGGTTGTCTGATAATCTGTCATGATTTAGTAAATTAATGAATAAACCAAGAGATATTATTTCTAAAAAGTGAATATGGAGCATTAATATGAATTTATAAGTTACATATTATTATTATTATTATTATAATAATAATAATAATAATAATAACATCAAAAAGGGCCCAATTTACAAGTTTTTACCAGTCTGCTTACTAGTGTTCTAAAAACATTTTCTTTATAGACCTACATAATGTTTACATTTAAACTTATTTTGAGTAAAATGAAAATTGTTTGTAGCAAGCTCTCTCAAACAGTAAAAAGGAGCAACATTGTTAGTGAAACTTCAATAAATGAGTTGTTTTAATAAGGTTTGGAGTCATGTTCAAATGATAATGACATAGCTGCTGTTGTCACCTGTGGCCATATGTTTACCACAAATAATAAATAACCATTTAAAAAGCAATTTGAAGAGCGTAATTACCTGTTTGGGTCCTTGGTGGGGAATTTGTGAATACATTCTCTTTTAGAAAAGGTCCTCTCAATCCAAGCTTTTTGTGCCTGTAAATAGAAAAGGTAAGAGAGAAGAGAAAAGTGTTAGCTCACATAGTGGCATACTAAAGTCATGGGGAGATCATCTTTGCAGATATCAGAATTTAAATTTCAATATCAAAATCCTCTCAGTAGTAATCCGGGCTAAGAGATGAAGACTACACACATCCTGCAAAGAGACCCAGTGAGAGAGGAGAATATATAAATTGAAGTGAATACAGTTTATATCGCGTGTCGACTGGTGTCAACAGGCAAAAACCTTGTACACAGCAAGGTTGAGCATTTGTTTTTGTTAGTCCTGAGATTATTAGAGCACAGTTGATGTTGACTAACACCTTTCATTGTCTGCTCGAGCTTGATAAGCAGCCAGTGAAAAGCATTGCACAAAAGTACTATGTCCACGCACTTAGTTAAATCCTGCTCTGATTGCTGTCTGATGTTTTTCCAGTGCTGAGCAAAAATAACCTGAGTTCAAAGCAGAGTTTCTCTGAGGGCCATTGTTGATGGTGGAGGCCCAATTAAAACTGAAGCATTGGAAGCAAATCTTTCCATAAAAACACTGGAAATGGAAGAAAAAAAAAACATTATTGATAACAGCGTTGATAGCTTAAAACATACTAAAATAATATCTATTTTAACTTCACCTATGATTCAGAAGTCATATGAGAATAAATGAAAGCCTTGTGAGTCTTGTCTTGTGAACAGTAATCACAAGTGCCAATAACACAATACAGTGACTGTTCTCTCTTTATCTGCACAATTGGCCTCAGCCAGCCGGGAGGAGGAGCAGCAGGGCGGCTGCAAAATCCAATACTATCCCTGTTAAGTTCTGCAAAAAGATTTTTTTTTTCAATCCACACTTTTCATCCTTCCCTTCATACATAAATAAATACACCTTGTTCTTTTCTGCACCCCGATATTATTTGCTTCTGCAATGACCTGACTTTACCCACCAGACTCATTAAAGAGTCATCTGATAATGACTTGGTTGAGTAGATAAAATCACTAAGCTAAAAATACACAGGATTCCTATTTATTTAGTTGCATTGGAATCTTTTGTTGTTTCCTTTTGAAAGTTAAACTAATTGCTTGCATGACGACAATTTGAATAGCGGATGTAATCTACAAATACTTTTACCGAGGTAGCTCTTTTTTACAAAAAATATCGCCACATTGTTGTATTTTCAAAAAGGCCGAGGCATAGTGCCGTTGTTGCTGTCGGTCTTGTTTCAGCAGTTTTCCATCTCAGTGTTATCATGCATCATTAAGCACCCAGAATTCATACAGTGCTGCCTGTTCTGATTCACCACATCTGAATTCACTTTCCATCACCTATAATTTGTTCCTCCTCTCTGCAATATCTAACTCATTCTGTCATTAAAGAGATGCAATTAAGTTTTAAAAGAGTTGCAGATACAGAATGTAGATACACTTACACACAATCTTCTGTCCGAGATGCAGAGTCCTATCTCAAGTGCTGCTGGAGGTTCAGCCCAGAGAGTAGAGAGGAAGTCTACAGTCTGCTGCTCCTCCAGCAGAGCTTTCTCCTGGTGCTGCACTCCCAGTCAAGTGCTCTCATTGAATCCCACAAGACATGAAACTTCTTCACTTTATGAGGGCCAGTTAATATGGTGAGCATGTGAGCAGGGTCTTTGTTCGCCTAAGTCTCATGACTCCAGTTCAAGGTAATCCTTTTGGGAGTCCCATGACCCCTTCTCCATGCCCACAGGGTATTTTCATCCTTCGCTTGAACAAGGCACAATAAATCTACTTTGATAACCGGCCCCTAATCTCCCAATTTGTTGAAACGCCTTTCTTTGTGTTCACTTCACAGTGTGGAAAATCTTAGTTTGTGTGAGAAGACGGAGCAGACTGGCTAACCTAAAAGCTCTGCAGTCTCGTTCAGAGGACTCCCCAACTTTTCATTTGAAACATTTTCACCCCCTCCAACTACTTTGATTTCAACCCAATTTGCATAATTGAGAGAATTGGATGCAGGCATTCTTTTGGAAGGCGCCTTGTTAAGACATGACTGGTCTCCAGTTGGGGGCAAGGTCAGTCAATGCTAATTGCAGTTAATCTCTATTTCTATCCACCATGTTTTTGTGGAGGAAAAGAAAACTCAGCAGACCAGCTATTCAATATTCTCTTCATCTTGCTTTTTCATTTTTACTTATGTGAAATGGATTTGCATTTTACAAACTTCTGTGATTTTATATAATAAATATCCTCCCAGTGGACTGAAAATGAATGCCACTGTTTAAACAAAAATCACATTTAGCCTGCTGCCCGCTATCTGGTATCCAACAGTTTAAAGTGTGGGCTAAAACAGATCATTGGAATATCAATAGGCTTCTGTTTGGGTAAGGAAAAGTCAAATATGACCTATTTAGATTAGTTTAAAGTGAATCCTGTTTATTGCACATGCTGGACGTAATGAAGTAATTCAATTTAAACTATTTAAAGTCATTAAGGGCTTTCAGGAGCTAGAGGAAGGCATTAGGTGAGCTAGAAGCTGAGATGGAGTTAACAGGCACAAAGTTGTAGACATCCATTTAAAACCTTCCTCATGTGAAATGGTTTAATAAGCTCTCCTTTTATGGTTGAAGTGAGCAGTTTGAGCTTGACTGTAACTCAGAGTGAAAAAGACAAAGGAGGTTGGTGGTTGATGAGTCAGAAAGACAGAGAGAAAGAAGCCCAGCATCTCCCCCAACTTTCCCCTTTTGGTCCTGCTCCAGTAAAAAAAAAAAAAAATGAACGTGGGCCGCTGTTAATTATAGCCGAGGAAAACAAAGCACATTTCAAGAAGGGTTTGGTGAGCATGTCGCAGTTATTTCAGCGTACTTAAACTCATTAACCACAGCAATTAAAACCAAAATCCAGTCAGCAACCAGCTGCCTCGTTAAGAGCTGCCTTTGAGCACTTAACAACAAAAACCTGCAGGATCAGATTGTGTCACACCAAGCAAATTAACGAGACTTAAGACAAGCCTCAGAACAATAAACAATCATTTCATTCCAACGTGCAGAATTTTCTGAGAAAATGGTCGCTCAAAACAAAAGACAACTGTGTGAAATTATAATTGCTGGATTGCTGAGGAGGCCACATAAAAGGTATACAATATATTGTATGACCTCTTTTTTATCAGCTGAACTGATGCAATGGTGCTTTTCCCCCAAACACAGTACATTGCTCTGTTTTTTTATGTTTCTATCCTGATTTTCGAATTTTTTCAAGAATAAGTAGTTCTACCAGATTCACAATGTAGTAGCAGTAGTATTTGTGTCAGTCAAGACGTATGCCATACAATCATGCCTTTTTGCACTGCAATCACATGGCCCTGGTCTCCTGACCCACAGCTTAGTGAGGCACATCACAGCAAATTTGTTTCAGTGCTGCTACAATTACACGGACTGTTCAGCTCCCGACAGTCATACAGAAAAGGTATAATGATGGCTTTATTTCTGTGCGCTGAACATCTGACCTGGTCAATTTCAGTGCATTTTGAACACATAATTGTTTACAGTTGGTGGCTTTATTAGGTTGAGTAAGATCTATACGTGTGATTTATTCTGAATATTGTAGTAACGATGGACTCCACACAACAAAAGCCTCATCAGCACAAGTGAAATGGATCAGAAAGGTTTTGGGGGTCCTGAGGAATGTCACCAGGGTTGAAGATAAAAGCAACTAATTGCTCAGCTTTGGTATTGAATGGCGATGTGGTTGGAGCTTGATGCAGTGTGACAGGAAGGAAGCCCATGTAGACTTCTTCACTGTCTGGAAAAAAAAGATTCCAGACTCATGGTCGATCCCACGTGGACCGAATAAAAAGCTGCCTTTTACATATTTTCACTGGAGGGGAAAGATATTTGGACAAGACAACACACTCGTGTTACAGGCTCTGGACAGGCGAATTTGCATTAACTGTAATGCTAACTGTTTTCAGTCAGCTCTGTTTGTAAATGCACTCATTGTTCCTCCAGGGTTAGAAAATCCAGTTAGCCATCACATGAGTCCAACATGTCACTGATTATCCCCAAGAGTTGAGGGAGTCATAAGACATGTTTTAAAGCTGCTGGTTTTCCCCAAAGAAAAGTCTAACTGAAAAAGAGAGCATATATATATATATATATATATATATATATATATATATATATATATATATATATATATATATATATATATATATATATATATATATATATATATAAACCAGCAGGTTTAAAACATGTCTTATGACTCCCTCAACTCTTGGGGATAATCAGTGACATGTTGGACTCATGTGATGGCTAACTGGATTTTTTTTATTTATTTTGTTTTACTTAAAATCAGGAAATCAGAATAAAGATAGCACCTCTGTAAAAACAAACAGGTATAACATATTTTTTTGTATTAGAAGAGAAGCATACACCATGGAAACAGGTTTAGATGAAATCCTATCTAACAGTCTTCATAAGGTATAACAGCAGGCCACTAAAGGTTTTGACAGTAGTTATATGTAAATGTCACTAGTACTACAACAGCAACACTCAATTAACATATATGATCTTGAGTGTTTGTTTAATTATGCAAAATAAAAATGTCAATTTATGGCCGATAGGTAGCAAACATATCACCTTATTTATGGGGAGTAAGAATTTCCATAGCACTTAAATCTTTAAGGCAATTCTCTTTGTTTTGAACGCATCTTTTATACAAATTAATTTGGGTACAACAACCCAGCTAAGTTTGGACTTAAGTAATGAGAAACCAATTTAACTCAACTTTACTACAGAATGCTGCAACATTTGAAGATCTTACTTTCAGAAACTTTGCAAACTCAGACCTTCACACGTATGGGGTCTGCTGTAGTCCAGCCCCTGACCCTGCGCCTTAAAGCGTTTTGAGAATTATTGGCCCTCACCTGACCTAAGCCTGACACTTACATCACACAGTCATATGATCTCGCAAACCCAAAGTGAAAAATGTAGGATTTGTTACTCACATTTAAATTGATTTTGTTGCCTCTTATTGATACAGCAAATTAGTTTTAAGGTTCCAAGCACAGAACTCATCAGTAATTATTCAAACCCATCAGGGTGCAGATGCTTTCAGATTTCTATCCAAACTGCTGAGCCTTAAGCATCTAATTTAATTAAATTAAAATTGAATTAATATTGTAATTTCCCCCCTATGGATCAATGAAATATAAATGTTTTTAAACCTATAAACGTTAAATTTTTAGCAAAAGAGGTAAAAGGTCAGAAGAGGCAGTTAATTTACTGGAGAACAATGTTATCTGTGTAACAGATAGAAGTTCATTTGTGGCAACAAGGTAATATCATGTGAAGACATTTCACTGAATGTGCTCTCTGTTGGAGACTTTTAACCCTTATTTCTAATCATGTGTCATCCACCCAGATTCAAAGCGATATTGCTTTTACTCTATTTCTGATGCACTATACCACGGATGAAAAAGAAATCCTTCTTCATACCATGAGAATGATGAAGTATACGCCTATCATTCAAATAAAGAAGATAAATCCACAATTAAAGACTATCGTAAAAACATGACAAATATGCATGATAAAAAAAGGACAATGTTGTCTGGTCTGTGCAGCCAGTGAGTTTATATTTAGCAACATATTGTATCTCATTAAAAGTGCAGCTGAGAGCCATGACATTGCTGATTGCTTTACAGAATAAAACCTCATATAAAAAGGCTGTGGATTATACAAAGCATATTAATCTCAGTAAATAATGCCCGCTGTAATTTATAGAAACCCATCACACTAAATTATTTTGATGATGTCAGTGTCAGATACACTGTTGATATAGGACTATATGTAATCTACAGAGGATTCATTTAAAATGTTCTACAGTATATTTTACAGTTCATTTTACATCTTTTTTTCTGGAAAAGTAGAAGTGTTCAAACTTGTTTAGGTTTACTCATCATTTATTTTTAAACTATTTAGTGTTTTTTGTTTTTTGTCCTCCACTGTACTATGCTTACATGCATCTGCAAAAGCAACAACAAACAGTTTGCAGTGTGCATGTTCTAATCCCAGCATGCACTGCTCGTTGAATGGAGAACAGAGGCATGCATCTATATAAAAAGCACATCTTTTTTGCTTTCAAGAACATTTAACAGGAGTGTGTTAATCACATGAAAGCAGACTTTAGAAATATACAAAAGTCCATAATCTGTCATGGCTGTGGTCGTCCATACTGGGCCATTATGAAGGATTAAACTGCAGCACTGGAGGGAGCGGCTCTTGATGCCTGCTCAGCTTTGAACACCACTTAGCAGTAAGTTTGAGGGGCTTGGAGGACAGACCATATGCACGCCAATATATGCGGTCGGCAGTCCTGAATGGTGCATGTCATTATGCCGGACATAGGGACGCTGAAATGATTGTTTAGGAACAAATGTGGCCAGCTCATAGTAATGGTTTCATGTGACATGCTGTGCAACACATGTCATTCTCAGAATGTCAGACAGTCATATGGTTTCACAAAATGCAAAAAAAAAAGAAAAGATAAAAAGATAGATAGATAGATAGAAAGCGATCCATTTATAGATAACTTTTATAAAACAACCCCAAACATTTACTGTCAAAATAAATGCAACAAACACACTCATTTTATTATGTATAACTGTTTAACTGCTCGTTAACGCAAATATCTAATCAGCCAAAATAACCATTCGTTACAACCGATGTATGCAGAAGAGCATCTCTAAACGCACAACATGTCGAACCTCGAAGCAGATGGCTACAGCAGCAAAAGACCACACCGGGTGCCACTCCTGTCAGCTAAGAACAGGAAACTGAGGCTACAATTGGTGCAGGCTCTCCAAAACTGGACTAGGCTATAGAAGATTGGAAAAGCATCGTCTGGTCTGATGAGTCTTGATTTCTGCTGCAACATTCAGATAGTAGGGTCAGAATTTGTCGTAAACAACATGAATGCATGGAACAATCCTGCCTTGTATCGACTGGTGGTGGTAGTGTAATGATATTTTCTTGGCACACTTTGGGCTCCTTAATAGAGTATTGTTGCTGACAATGTCCATCCCTTTATGACCAGATCACAATCCAATAGAGCATCCTTGGGATGTTTGGGATCATGGATGTGTAGCCGACAAATCAGCAGCAACTGTGTGATGCTGTCATGTCAATATGGACCTTGTTGAATTTATGTCACAAAGAATTAGGGCAGTTCTGAAGGTAAAAGGTGATACAACCCAGTACCGTATAAAATGGCTGGTGAGCGTATATTTCAAGAGAAATATAATATCAGAACAAAATCTTTTTCAACACAAATTTAAAAAAAACAGCTCAGCACCTGTTGAATGTGACAGAACAGGCTTAATCTTACCTTCTGCGAGCCAGATATGGAGCGTTTGAGGGAGGGCCGTTTAAAGGTGCTACTCTGGCCCTTGGTGTCCATGTTGAAGAGACTTTAAGTCAAAACGACTTGGAAAGGGATCCTTCGAGACTGGCGACAGGTCAGGGTTCAGCGGCAACGTCAGTATCAGAAACAGACAGAAACCAGAGATACCCGCTACAGAACCAAGGCATGACAGAAACCTTTGGATTTATACTTTTTCTTTTTTAAATCAAAGTTTCACATCATTAAAGGTTTCAGTGCTTCTCTCGCTCCTCTCTGCAGCTTACTCCCGACTGACAAGACAGAGATCCCAGCCAGGGATATAAATCACTCGATGACACACTTGACACATAGACCCTTTTCCTCTGCCGGGCATCCCATAATCAGGCTTAATGCAGCCGGCTCTTACGAAGCCTCACAGTCTAATGGATAGAGATTTAATAAATGATTATTGAAGGTAAATCTACTTTGGAACACCACAACCCCAAAACAGGCTTAGAGAGACCATGCAAGCTGTGAGGCTAAAGTTAGCCGGCGGAAAGCCAAAGGTTGTCCAACCAAATGAGCTCAGTGTGTCTGACAGGGAAGACAGGAGTGTCCCAGCAGGGTGCACACATAAAGGCATGTACAGATACAGAGTGGGATGCAGAGACAAAAGCCAGACTTAACACACAGTAATGTGAATGTGCTAGAAGGCAGTTCTCTGGCAGAAACACACCAGGAATAGTCTCACCAGTTATTTCAAACTGCACACCTTCTACCTACCAACCTTCAGAAAAATCTGTACTATCAGGGCAAAATGCCTTACTGAGCCATTGCTGTTATAGTTTTGTTACCATTAGATTATAGCAGAATATAATTCATGTTTGAGATTTGTTCTCTCGTTCCCATTTGACAGCAACATTTTACATGTAGTTCTGCTCTACATAAAGAAGTCTCACAACACAGATTTAGAGCAGCTTGATGTTAAATATTGTTAAGAGTTTGACCTCTTATGTAACAGCAACTAAATTGATGGGAAACAAAACTATTAAGGCTTAAAACGACATTTAGGCCTACCCTGACGAATAAGAGCAAATAGTTTGCTATTCATTAACAGAGCTTGTATTAGTGGTAATGAATTATATTACTTTAGTGCTGAATATATCACCTTTTAGACCAACTAAAACCTGTTATGCAATGTCATTATGGCATTATGAATGTTTAGCTGGACAGAAAATGCAATGTTTAAGTGCCTTGACTTCTAAATCTAAGAACGTAAACTATCCTACCTTATATAACTACCTTATAGCAGATCTGTTACATTATATTGCGTACATGAGAGGAGCGAAGTGTATATGTTTTTTTTTTTAGCTATATTAGGCTTTTTCTTCTAATCAAACAAAATATATCTGAGCTTCAGATGGGAAACGATTCAGGTTTTAGTCCACAGACACATTGGATATGCAGCACCTCCCCCTACTGGATACTAAGTGGAATGGTCATATGGGAGAAACACAAGTAATGTGCTTGAATTTGATCCCCAAACTGACCTTGTCCAAATTACGGCAATACATAGTGGAAACTACACAGCAGCAGGAAGCATGATAGCGATAGCAGCCTATTCAACAGATATTTGCTTTACAATCAAATAAACTGATTAGACAAACCCTTTAAAATCCAGTTTCCCTTTTCATTTCCCCTTAGCTTCAAGGTATATACAGTATTGTATATACAGTAGTATATAAGTTGATTGCAGCCGTTCATTAAAGCTACAGTAAATTATATTTACACTGGGTGAAATATTCAAACATAAGACTAAACATTTCATTAAATATAAACTTTTGGATAGCTACTAGAATTGAGAATACAGTTCTGTGGATGTGAACAAAGTTCGGCTGCGATGCAGCATGAGTGTTTAATGACTGACCTACCATTGGGACAGCTGGGTTTATGAGGATAAACAAAATCCTTCTGTTCCAAATGGAAGCTCTCAGAAACACATTGTGACACACAATTAAACTGCACAGAAGCATTTGAGTGCGGCAAAGAGATTCTCCTAATCCACAATATTTAATCACCAAGTATATGCTGGGCTGTTGTTACAGTAATATGAGTAAATTAAAACCTTACCTGTTTTGTTCAGTGCTGCAGGAAAATTGGATGCTTTCCACTGGTCATTATCTCAAATTTGGCAGAGTCTTGCCCCTGAATGATTTTTTCCCCCTACTCCATTCCATCCATGTGTCCCAGTGTTGTCTGCCTCTAAGAATGGATAATGCGTAATTTCTCCTAGTAAGCAGACACAAATGAGCTTTATCATCTGTTGGGGGCTTTGCGAGTGTCAGTGAAGGAGCTTATTTATCTCCAGGAGAAGGTAGAGCACCAAATGGAGCAGAAGCACAGAGGAATATTGATTTGAGTGTGGTGTGGTGAGACCCAAAAACATGACAAAGAAATGTATTTTAATATAAAAATAATTGTAATTATCCTGCTAAGTATGTCTGGAGAGGAACATTCTGTAATGCAGTGATGCTGAGCCCAAAAAAAGTTTCCCCAAGGAGGCAATAAAGAGTTTATCATATCTCCTCTCACCTTCATTTCAGCCACACTTGCTTTTTAAGTATAGTATATTGCTGCTAATGTGGTTGGTAGTTTGTATTATGTTGGTTATACTGCTATCATTTGTTGCAGAGTTTATTGTTGACACACTTTGGCAATTTGTAACACAGAACAGGAGATATTTGCTCCCGCAAAAAAAACCCCACTTCATTGAAACAGGCTATTGTTGGCAGAGAAGGTGATTGCCTTCCAGTCAGTACTCAGGAAACTGATCTCTCTTTTGTTTTGCACAAATGAATGTTAGAAAATTAAGCCTTATAAACTTAATTTTACATCAGTTCATTCAAATAATCAGCATTTTTAAATTCATTGGTCAACATGAATGCGACAGCTTAATGTAATATATACAATCTCTGCTAGGATCAACAGTAGCAGTATATCAGCTTGCAGTAGGCTAGACAATGTACTCTGACTATTTAAAGCAAATCTCAGGGCACAGGTGTTCTTAGAGCAGAGCATTTCTAAATTCAACCACAAGAGGGAGCTCTGATCTCTTGTTTGGCCATGGACGTTATGTATTATCTTTGACCGTGGGGTCACACAAAAACACTTTGTGCTACTATCAGGTTGTCTCAGAGCTCATCTGTATGTCACATCCACCAGTAGACCTACAGCCAGAACCATGAAATCTGCCTGATCAACACAAACAGAAAAGTGACACTGGTTCCTTTTCATTTTATTTGCGACTCCTGCTGCATCAAGCTCAATATACCTTTAGTTGTTTTACTTGATAAATTGTAAATGTCTTGTGTGACTAATGTCATCACTTAATCATGATTGGATGAAGCCAACAGCTGGAAAGCAGGTTAGGGTGAAACGACTTCCACATGTGATACTCTGGAAGGAGACACCGTTCAAGGAAGAGGACTTTGTGCACTTTAACTGTGCTGTGGAAGTCCTTTGTTGAGTTCCAGTGAACCAGTGAATTGCTTACAGGCACCACCCGTGGCAAGAAAACACAAACATCTAAAAGCACGCAACACAAGTACAGCAGAAACCTGCGGGTGAAAAAACGCCAAACAAAGGCATTTATTTACGTCTTCTTTTTGTTTGCGTGTGTGCTGGTTTAATCAAGATGATCTGCCTGTGACCTAAAGTAACAAAACAATAAATGAAAAAAAAGATGTGTGTGAGCAGTCAGTGTTTCTCCTGGTTGCTAAGGAAACCGACAACACACTCACCTCACCTGAGACCTTGGTGCTTCAGGTGTGTTCAGTCCCTCAGCGATTAAGAGGGCGAACACATTCAGCTGATAATAACATTCAAACACAGTTGGACAAATAGATTAAAGAACACTACGAATATGTGTATATGTGTAGAGGGAGATGACATAACACAGGGATGATGTGTGAGTGCTGACATTTCACAGACAAAACACCATAGACTTATGGGCAGGAAATGGTTGTTAGTGGTTTGCTATGAGTGGGACATGTTAGCACACGTTCCCTCTTCTCTCTGCATTTCCATGGTAGCACCTTGTAACCACGTAATAACCACTCATTAGGCATGACACAGTAAAAACTTGATTTGTATTTCTTAAACCCAACAAAAGATATTGAAGAGGTGTGGAACAGAGTCATGGAAACCAATCAAAAACTAACTTTATATTATAAGCCACTGATATTAAGTCAGCAGAAAAACTGATACAAATGTATGTGTTACTTTTGAAGACAACTTTATATTTGGTAGGCCTATATGATACCGTATTTGTTGGGCATATATGAAATTAATTTAAAAAAGGGCTTCATATCTATTTTTTAGCTACACTGCCCAAAAGGTCTTACAAGGATACATTCAGTATTCATTGAGATTGATTGAATTTAATATCTCAGATTATTCCTTGGCATCTTTTTTTAATTGATTCCTTAAATTGTTTCTGACCAAAATTCAACTGTAAATGTTGTCAGTGGTGCAAAGTGACTTAATGCATTTATTCAAGTACTATATGTAAGTGACATTTTGAGGTAATTGTGCTTTACTTGACTATTTCCATTTTTGAACTTCCACTGCACTATATTGGAATACTTCTTGCACCACATATTGTATACTTTAGTACATAACCTGCTCGCTGTTTATACTGTACATAACATACCTAGACTCATTCTACAAAACATATTAAATTCTATCCATACAGTACATCATAGTTAAACTATACTGACAGGTCATAGCTGCATTCATTCAAACTGTACATTTTGGTTTTGGTTATTTTATAAATTGGTTTGGTTATTTTATAAATATCACAGCTACAATCGTTCTTACTATCACTACCACATTGGTTTCATTATTCATTCTTTACATGTATATATATATATATATATATATATATATATACATATATATATACGGTATATATGCACTTTTGCTCCTGTTTGCTCATCTGATTAGATGCCAAACTGCATTTTGTGTGAAATGACAATAAAATATAATCTTTTAATCCTATAGTGAATGTATATGACATGAAGGTTTGCTGTATTTCTGCTGCCAGATGGATCAGACATGTAGATGAACTAATCTATCTAACCTTGATCCTGAAGGTGTAAAGATAAAAGTTGATTCTGGGAATATCCAGGAGCTGGAAACTTTTGCTGAGCCCTTTACTCCTCTTAGTGAAAAAACGAAATGGTTTCTTCTTGTCAAATTAATAATTCTGTACCTCAAACCTGTTGTAATGAGCAGGTTATGTGTAAATGAAATAGAGTTTTTTCAAAGGTAAAGGAGAAAGCCCCCTGTGGGGCATGAGTCTCAGTAGGGTCCAGCAATGTCAGAAAGAGGATGTTTACCATGTCTGGGGCCCAATAGGGGCCAGAATGTGGTGACGGGTAAATAGTGTTGAGCCATAGGTCTTCCTGAAGGTTACGACTTATGAGAGTAACCCTGATGTTGTTTATGTTTACTGTGCTCTGCTGTCCCTCTGTGCTCTGCTGTCAGCACAAAATGGATTTTTTGGGAAGTAGGCATGGCAGACTATAGGTCTAATTGTGGCTAACAACTTCACCGGTGAACACCATTGCAGGCTTGTGCACTCCCAGCTGTCTGCTTCTGCTCGGGGACTGGCTCATTGCACACCACTAGAGCAAAAGTGTTCCTGGAAAACCCGTCCCCTCCTGGGAGAAATGCATTCCATGAATCTCCTGCATAGTGCAACTAAATGGCCAGCCAGAATATACATATCTCTATCCTGCTCCTCAGTTATCACATGCTAGTGTAAGTCATTTCCAAGATTGACCTGGGGCCCACACAAAGGTTAACAGGGAATCCATTTGCTGCAGTGGGGCTGTAAAACAGCAGCTCTCTTGACCTTGCAGGAAGTTACTCCAACCACCAACTCCATTTCACAATATGTCATCCTGAAGTGAAACAGTGGCTCCTTCCTTTGATCAGAGGAGTTTCATAAACCTCCATGTTTGTGATTGCAGTGTCTGTGCTGTCAGAGAAGGGGAAGCACATAAGCCTTTCCCAGGGAGCAGTGGAGCACGTCTTTCTCACTGGAGGAGGGGGTGTTGAGTGCGCTCAGCTGCGTAAACTTCCAGAATCAACTCATCGTCCAACATCCAAACAACCAGATGTGGGATTCACCCTCAAAAGCCTTATTTCCCTGCACTTTTCTTGACATTTTAAGAGACTGACATGAATTTGATCAAAGAAAGATCTGGGTTGCCCTGCAGTAACACTCTGGAGATGTGAGGCGGGAACAGACAGCTAGACAGATAAAAAGTGCAGAACTGCTGATCAACACTTTCGCACTAGCAACCGAAGCCACATGATAGAGTTGTCTTTGTGTCGGACCATGACCACAGTTTAAGAGATGTAAATGAATCGGATGTAAGCAAGCAAAATCAATAGCCATTGCTGTGCTTGTTTGATTACCTCTGCGGCCAAAGAGCTGCTGTGAGCGGGATTACTGAGCATTACGAGCCAAAAACAGTCAATATTTCAGTGCTTCATCTGAGCCACAGGCTGCTGTTAATGCCATGCTAGTTCTGTATAATCCAGAGAGATGTTTCTATGACTGGGTCATACATAAAACACAGTATTATCTGGCATGAGAAAGCCATGAGCTCTGACTGAAACGTCAGAAACTAAAGCAGTGCAGACATTTATATGCTAAAGAGAATCAACAGAACACACGCTGAATCAGTGTAAAAGTATACAGTACAATAATTCTTTTCGATCTGGATCATCTGAACAAATTATTAAATAAACATTTTCTGCAGTTAATAAAGCGGTTTTAATGCGTCCGAACCACGCTCCTCTAGTCATGCCATTTGTATTTAAGCCCATAATCCAAAAGAGCTGGATGAAACAAACAAACACCACTATAAGTTTAGTTCTTCTTTGCGCCTTCTTAATGATTGTACTAAATTATTTAGATTTGTCCTGAAAAGAGAAAAGGTCACGGGGTCACTAAAAAGATTAGGACTCAGGATTCATTCTTTAATTCAAACCATAATTACCTAAACATTAGTTTTCTATACTTCCATACAATTTAGGGTGATGCGAAAGGGAATAGGTTCAGAGTTTCCACATTGGAAAGAGTTTATTCTCTGAAGAACATATTTCATGGCAAACTGGCCTTTATATTTTGATATTTCTTATTAACAAGTGAATTGTTGATGGTCAAATACATATAAATGAGGGGTTAATCCTCTGGGGAGCATGAATATCCACATGACATTTCATGGAAATCCTGACATAACATTTCACCAAAATCATTAGGATTCATCCTCTTCAATATCTCAATGTCAAATTAATGGCCACATGTATAACACCATCTCCCTAAGACATCGGCCACAGACGCACATGCATCTAGGAAAAGCAAAAAGTCCCGTGCGGAGACACACTTCAACAGTTAAAATTGTTCTCATTTACGGAGCGAATAATTACAATGACAAATGAACAACTGCGTGTAAATACATCACAGGCAATTTCAAAGCTATGATCACCAAATATAATCAAATTGCAGCCCTAATCACTGTGTTTATGTGTCTGTCACAAGACAAAGCTCTACAGTTGTGACCCGGAAAATATAATTGCTTTGTTAGCTGAACAGGAGACAAAGAATCAATGAACTTCTCGTCCCCCTCATTGATTGTCCAGGGTGTGTTAGAGACCATAAAAGCCCGAGTCAAAGCAAGTCGACGAGCACCTGTCTAATCCTGCTGATCATAGCAGCATTGTCATTATCTATGGGCTCCTGCCTGTGACTGTAATTAGAACCGCCGGATGATCTGAAACACAGATGGTGGTGGGAGACTAAACAAACGCCGGTAAGGTAATCATTTGGGGTTGTGGGAGCAGACAAATCTTTAAAGTCCTGAGCTGACTGAAGTGAAATACTTGAATCATTCAATCTAGTAAGAAACCCTCTTCAACTGTGTGACAGTTATAGATGTGAATGTAGTCTGATGGACCTGAAATGAAATTCAAGGACGTGAAATGCAGTTAATCAAATAAGGCCAGTGACTACTGAATCACATGCAGTGATGTCCTGGGTATTTATTAACCTTTTCAACCCCCACAAACTCACCCATCATTCAATCACATGTTGTGCATCCAGGCTCCATTCGTAGCCAAGGAATTTCATCAGGATCCCAAAGTTATTCTGGGATTCGAATGAAAGCACCATTCTGCTAACTCCCAGAAGAATGTACAGGTGTCTCATCCAATAAGTTTAACCTGAGCCTTTTGTTCTGTATGTTTCTGCTGAGTTTTCATTGTCTGTGCATATCAAATCATTTCCCTTAAATATAAACGGTTTCCTCACACTCACACAGGAAGTAGGGTTTGGCTTTGACAAACCTGACGTAATACAGAAACTCCCTGCGGTAAAGCATGTACCGTGATTATGAAGTACTTTAAACATCATAAAAGGGATCATAAAAGAGATATGATAGTCACTCAAAATAAAGCAGTGCCCTGTTAAAGTTAAAAGTATAGGTTAGGGAAAAAGAACATGCAATGTTAGAACATCTGCATTTGAATGGCAATTGAGGAAACGTGTATAGATCTCTGGTGAGGACTGTGGCATACAGTCAAAAGTTCCAGAAAAAGCAAGTGGGTGTTGAGTTGCAATTGTTTATTTGAGCTTTCTTTACTTTCTATCTTTTCTTTTCTTTACAAACATCTTTTGGAATACTAGGACTTCACTTTTTAGTGATTTTAATGATTCCACAGGATGTTTTATTTGGCATCTGAAAAAAAAACGCATCATCCAGGGGTGAAGGCCTCAACTCTTGTGCTTGTGGATGCAGATGTGGTGTCTGATGCAGAGGATGAAATAAAACATGCACAGACAGGGTGAGACACAATCTGTCAGTCAGGTTTCCGTATAGCACTAATATGTAAAAATTTACAGTACAGTAAAGGCATTTCAAGAGAACACTTTTCCTTCAGTCTGTGTGCTTTTGGGGCTGCCTAAGTTGTTTTACCGTTGCTGACCTACATACAACATTGCCATGTCAGCCCTCAAAATCAGCCAACCCATAGATCCTCGAGACAGGAGACTCCCAGAGAACATAGCAACAGAAACTCTCCTCCCACCTCTCTACCCGCCCTCCCTCTGGAGCTATGCAGGCCAGGCTCTGTAGCTCCAGCCTCACTTGGCTCCAGGATTGGGGGAAGGGACTGAGTTAACATATGGCTTATTGTGCATTGTGGGCTATATGCTTTCAGCTCATCAACAACACTGGCTCTTCTCCTGGTGAAAAACTGTGCTGAATTGCTGGGCTGTAAAATTGCTCTGCATACTTTTGTGCAGTAGAGATACACAAAGTAGGCTACACAGACGTATACAGTAAGATACCTAGACTGACCCATATTCTGTTTGTAAATCGCCCTTTAGCTTGACTCTAACTCCCCAAATGTGCACTGGCTGAGTTGTTGTCATGAAGAATCAGCTCTCACCACCTTAATGACAACGTGTGTAACACTTACAAGTGGTAATCACATTGGCTGTAAAACCCGCAGACAGCTGGTAGAGAATGATGATGACTACCTGTTTTATAACCATGTTTGCTTTGGAGGAAAATGTGTTGCTGGCACAGTTTGTGGCTCCATTGCGTGTCTAGCAAAGCGGTCCGCCACAGTTTGGTGACGTAAGGGGAGCTATTAATATCCCAGGAACGGGATGTTCTCACTTCAGCATCGGGGTCATTCGCGGATAAACAACTTGCGTCCCTTGTAAACGGTGTCGTTACGGCGAGCGCGACGAAACGGCGTACGCCGAGAAGTTTGAAGGGAGCCATAGCAACTTCTCGCATTTCAATTCATTACCCACCACCCCCTCCCCTCGCTCCGGGCTCATCCCTGCGGTCGGTTAAGCCTGCACCGAGCCGAGGCTGTGCACCGCTTCAGTCAGTGTGGAGCCTCGCCCACTTGTGAACCCTATGACACGGGAGCACACTCTGATCGAGGCGGCCAAAACAGCCATGTGATGCAACAATAGCCTACCTCTTTGGAAATCGTATGTTTTGAAATTCAACCTCGCTATTTTCCTTTTGAACTCTCCCTGCAGGCCTGCACCACATAGAATTTAAATAGGCAGTAGCCTATACTCTATCCAAATTACAGGCCGTCCAAAATGCGTCTTAACCGTACACAAGCAAGTTTGTTAATGCAATCAAAATAAAAAAAATCTACTAAAGTTTAAAGAACAAATGATTTGCCTCAAACAGGAAATTCACAAGTCTGGAAAACAATGTAACTTTGCAAAGGTCAAGTGAGGACAAATCAGACGCACATATTTGATGCCCGTTTATTTATGTCACCCAGTGGTGTAAATGGTGGTCTAGTAGTATAGGCCTACAGAGTGAAGCGTTTCCCCAGAAGACCAATCAGCTTTTTAGCAAAGGAGGTCATACTGTCTGTATAGTGGATTTGTATCTATATGCTCAGGGCATGTTTTATTGATCCAAAAAGTCGATCAGCACAACATTATTGGCTACAATAATCAATTTATCATTTTAGTCATTTTTTAAGCAAAAGATTGAAGTATTTACAGGTTCCACTTTTTCTTTTTTATATTGATGTAATCTGAATTTTATTGGGTTTTGTCAGATAAAACAAGCAATTTGAAAACTTTAAATTTGAAATTATTATGATAAGCATTTCTCACTATTTTCAGACATTTTAATGACGATTTATTTTAGAAAAGAATCATCAGTTGCAGCCCTAATGTTTTACATCAAGTCGATGCAGATATAATTTCAGCGTATTGTTGCTCGGTGCACTCTTGCATAGACTCATGGATATGACCATAGAGCATTGTGCGGGTTTATTGCTCGTGTATGACGTGCCATATAAGTGCCTCTGTTGAGTGGCCTTAGAAAAGTGACCCTCATCTCTACAGCATCTGCATGGCCAGTTAATGTAGCGCCTGTGGACTCACCACCTAGCTGAATGGTGTATTTCAGAGTCAGGTTCCCTAAACACTGCCTGCAATGCACATCCCTCCCCAGCCACTGCACTGATCGATGCATTCTGTAGGCCCACTACTGACCAGCAAATGGGTGCAAAAACAAAACTGTGTTCGCTTCACTTTGCTCTTTTAAGCTGTATTGTGTGGAGTGGACAAAGCCACCTCGCTGTTATGTGAAGGAACAATGATGGCAGTACAAAGTCATGGCTCAGCGTCAGCCTCGGGTCAACTGAGTGACGTTGAATTTAGCTTGTGATTATGTACTCGACTGTACATGCATGACAGTCGTCACTTTCACGTCATAGGATAGAGTAGTTGTCTTGAGAAGGCTCTTATGCTTTCAAATTATGCAATAATTCAACATGTTCTATCAATGAGTGTTGGCCAGCCCTCTGTTCCGTGGTGGTGTGCTGGTGAGGCAGCACCAAGGCGGGGGAGGCAGGCAGGATTAACATACTGGTGAAAAAGGCTGCCTCTGTTGTGTGACTGAACATGGACAGCCTGGAGGCACAGGCAGAGGGAGGATGACGATTAAATTGAACTCCAGTTTAAACAACACCTCCTACCCTTCTGTGAACTGATGCAGCACCCCCCCACACACACACACACACACACACACACACACACCCCACACAGCCTCCACCCTCTTTCTGCAAGGTGCCTCACAGAGCACCTTTCAGTGCTCTTCTGTACCAAAAGACTTTACAATAAAAAAAAAACTCATCCTGTTCAGCAGCTAGCAGCTAGCAGGATCGAGACAAGGTAGGCTAGGTGACAGTACTAACTTTGAATTTAAACGGTTTCTTCACAGTGTCTGAGTTGAAAACGCATCTTGTTGTCACAAAAGGGCACTGTTCATGTTGCCCAAATATTTTAATTGCATTTGTGTCTGTTAAGAGGCACAAAGGCACTCTTTATAAGTTGCCCCGACAACTGGCATTTTATCTAACTGGTAGCTTCAGCAACTCCAGTTTACTAGCACCGATTGTGGTCGTTTTTTTTCCTATCGACAGTACTCGCAGACATATAGCGATTGAGATTCAGGTAAAAAGTGGCCAGAATTCTCCTTTAAGAGTATTGTCTGCGGTGGAAACGCAAAACAGATCTAGGGCCCTATCTTGCACCCGGCGCAGCACAAAGCCCGACGCAAGAGTCTTTGTTAGTTTAAGACCGACGCAGTTGTCAATTTCCCATCCAGTGCCTGCGTCGTTTAAATAGCAAATGCACCTGCGCCCATCTTTGCGCCCATGGGCGTGCAGGTCTTACAGGGAGGTGTGTTCAGGTGAATTCTTGGTGTATTGCTATCTTGAGGCAGCGGGAAGTAATCGCGCCATTGACCAACAAAAACCTGGTCTAAAGTCAATAGCGCAGCATTTCATTGTTATTTTAACAGCAAATTAGTAAAATGCGCCTAGGCTTATGCACAGCGCGTGCACACTATGGTTGTTACACACACACAGGGAAGCGCAGCAGCACACAAACATGCAAAAGATTACAAATAAAAATATGACAGTGCAAATCCGCCATCATAAGAGCAATGCGCAAAGGTACAAACGCGCCTGGCTTTTAAAGGGAATGGGAGATGACACTCTGATTGGTTTATTGCATGTTATGCCCTAAACACAATTAATGAAGACACTAAGTACAACCCTTTTGAACCGCGGCCGGCGCACAGACCCTTTTTTCTGCCAACAAACTAGTAAAAGTGCATTTGGACACGCCCTAAACGCACCTGCACCATGTGCTTCACGCCGTGCGCTTAGATCGATAAAATAGGTCCTAGTGTTGTTTGGAGGAAACACAGCTAATGTTTACTCGTCTTCCTTCCAGTCTAAACTTACTTGTTGAGGACAGCTGCATGACACCATTTATACAAATTGTCCTGGACTGCATGGGTAAACCTGTATCTTATTATTTATATTTAAAATAGTTTGGGCCCAAAAAGAAGAAGAATTAAATAAATAAAACTTCCATTTAGTCAATGTCCCCACAGTGTTACATGACAAGGGAGATTACTGTTGGAACGTCGATTTTGAATTTGTTTTCCAGTTCAGAGAAGCGTAACCGACCCTCGATCAATATTGAACCACAGCGGTGCAATTGGGATCTAAATATTTTGGGAAGCCATTTTTCTTTGGGCCCTCTCTGCAGTCTACTCAGTGGTTGGATTGAATAGGTTCAAACTGTGATTTGACAGTGCATAGTATGTTCAGCTCATATTCCCTGATTCAGTTCCAAAAGTGCTAACCCTAGACTAACCTTCTATTTATATTGTGAAGTTTTAAGATTAGCTTTGCTAAAGCTAAAGCATGCCTATTAATTCCAGCTTGTTTCCATTACTGTGCACTTGACACTGAAACATGAACCTGTTCCTATTCAAATCTGCACACATTTTGATGCTAAGCTTCCAGTTAATTTACCAATGACTGCTTAGAGGTCCCTTTGTCTCTTTCTGTCCTTTCAATTGTCAATCTGGTTAAACCGTTGTACAGCATTTTGTTCCCCATGTACAAAACAAATCCTTCATTCTTTAAAATAACATCTATTTGTAAAGAGTATAAAATGCATGGAAGACTTACTGTATCTAATCAAGCTTTTGTGGCAGGAGATTCAAAACTTTTGAATAACAGTGTATATGATTCCTCCACATAAACAGCTTGTACGTGTATGTACAGTACAGACCAAACGTTTGGACACACCTTCTCATTCAATGTGTTTCTTTATTTTCATGACTATTTACATTGTAGATTCTCACTGAAGGCATCAAAACTATGAATGAACACATATGGAATGTGAAATAACTGAAAACATGCCTTATATTTTAGATTCCTCAAAGTAGCCACCCTTTGCTTTTTTTGATAGCGCTGCAAACCCTTGGTGTTCTCTCAATGAGGTTCATGAGGTAGTCACCTGAAATGGTTTTCACTTCACAGGTGTGCCTTGTCAGGGTTAATTAGTGGAATTTTTTCCCTTATTAATAAAAAAGCAAAGGGTGGCTACTTTGAAGAATCTAAAATATAAGACATGTTTTCAGTTATTTCACACTTTTTTGTTAAGTACATAATTCCATATGTGTTCATTCATAGTTTTGATACCTTCAGTGAGAATCTACAATGTAAATAGTCATGAAAATAAAAAAGGAAACGCATTGAATGAGAAGGTGTGTCCAAACTTTTGGCCTGTACTGTACATATCTGAATATGCAAGCTGTTCACACAAAGACATTTGTAAACTGAGCATAAATCATCTGCACTTCTTAATGTTAATTTTTTATTTATTTAAAGCTACCGTAGGCAGAACAAGATTTAGTTACTACTACTACATTACTACTTAAAGGCACTAACATTTTGGGAAATATGGTTATTCACTTTCTTGATGAGAGTAAGATGCCACTCTTATATTTGTCTGTTAAATATGCGTACAGCCAGGGGACAGTTAGCTTAGCTTAGCATAACAACTTGATGCAAAAGTAACAAAATCCCCAGCACCTCTAAAGCTCATTAAGTAATGTCTGCGTAAACATCACAGTGCCAGACTATTTCTTGGCCGGGCGCTATGACTTCTTGGAGTCTTGCAATTACAGTAAGGTTGCCAGGCAACCAACAGAGCATCCCGGAAATCACAGTGCGCCGCTAAGAATTAGTCTTACACAAAACCCCACGTAGTATAATTAATATTTTTGATGAAACAAACTAAATGTAAATTTGGGAGCTCTAGATGTGTTTTAAGGTGGATTTTGACCTTTGGACTGAGACAGGCTGTTTCCCCCTATTTCCAGTCTTTGTGTTTGTACTGTCTGTAGCTTTATATTTATCATACAGATATAATAATTGTATTGATCTCAGAAAGACAATAAGTGTTATTCCCAAAATGTTAACCATTTCTATTAAAATATAAAAAATAAATTAAAAAAAGGCTCCACTCAACATACCACTGATAGACTTTACAAAATGAAAACCTCAAGAATAAATTAATCAGCAAACAGCATTTTTTGATGGTAGAAATCAAAGTAAAATGTGTTGAGTTCATGTCCATTGCATCATCTTATCATTCACCTAAAAAAGAACATCCTGTACTTTATGGGCTAAAACTAAATATCCAACATTAACCTTTTACAGTAAAATAATTTTTTGACTGAATAAAGCTGGATGATTTTTGAGAATATTATGTAACAGGAGCAAGGACATGTGATCTTATCTGTGCATGTCCCAGGTAATTATTTGACTTTCACTCTTGTCCTGAACAGCCAGTATCATTTTTCCTGTCTCATGTTTGAACTCTGTAGCCTATGTCTGAGGGAAATGTTATGAGAGTCTTGATGATATGAACCCAATAACACTGTAACAAGTATATCCTGCTCAGCAGCAGCCAGGTCACACTTTGTAACAATAACAGGCAGTTTGGACTTGTTTACTCATCTCAGCTACGCCTGACTGACTCATTTGACCTCATGTGATTACTGCATTCATACATGCTGTACTTGTTCTTTGCCCTCTTCAGTCAAAGCAAAGAAACAAGGAACAATATTTAACCTGCAGCCTATTGAAACACTAGCACATGTGAGCCACATTGTTAAAAAGAGTGGGTGTCAGGTGTCCCTGTTGTATTACTTGAACATGTTAGCTCTTTAACACCTGTACAATATCTGTCTGACTAATCCTCTTTTTTTCTATACAGGTGAAATTGCAGCCTGTTTTTTCATCATTAGTCATTGGGCCCAACTGTTGATTTGTCACCGAGGATGAGTAAGCTTTGTAGATCAAACAAAGAGAGACATCATACTACTGAGTGACCACACTATAGCACCATTTATTCTGTATTACCACTCAAATAACTTGAGTTTATTTTAATCAGTGAATAAGTGTCTCTCATTTACATGAAATCACAAGTTGAATCTGTATTATTCTTTTATAAGACAATAACAGATAAGACACATGACATTTCCAGTAATACTGGCTCCACAGTAAAACACCCTGATTACTTCTTCAGTTCTGATAAGCATTTTCGTTTCACGGCAGTTTGACAAGTCGGAGTGCCCTTGCAACGTCAGCACTAGATTAAATGAATCCCAGAAGGAAGTTCTTAGTAAATTAATAGATAAGAGAATAGAAAAATAGGTCTGGGTTTATGAGTAAAGAGCCATTACATTTTTTTTTATGTTTTCAGTCATGCTAACAGTGATCCCTTAACTATCAACCTAGAACCATCTTCAGGTCAAAATTTCAATTTGTCCAATAATTTAGGTAATGACCAAATACCTTCAAAACTAATAACACTCTTTTCAAACTCAGCTGTAATTTGTGTTTAGTGCTAATTAGCAAATGGTAGCATGCTTACACATTAGATGATGAACATGGTAAACATTAAACCTGTTACTCATCAGCATGTTGTCATTGTGGCTAATTACCATCTAGCCAAAAGAGCCTCACAGAGCTGCTATGTCTGTAACATTAGTCTTAGGTGAAATGTTTTAGTCATAGCTACTTAAAAAAATAGTTGCACATTTTTATGAAATACGCTTTTTACTTTCTTGCCGAGAATTAGATGAAAATAAATATCACTCTGATGTCTATTGTCTATATGGTAAATATGAAGCTACAGCCAGCAGGCGCAAAGCTTAGCTCAAAGATTGGAAACAGTTAGCCTGGATCTGTCCAAAAGTCTACCACCACTTGCAAATGGCTGCAAAACTCATGACAAATCAAAATCAGCTGTAGGCTACATTGTGTTTAGTGCTATTTAGCAAATGTTGACAAAAACCTAAACTAAGATGAACGTGGTAAACTTTATAGCCTCGCCACCTGTTAAACATCAGCATGTTAGCATCTGACTGTGAGCATGTTAGCATGCTGATGTTAGCATTTAGCTCAAAGCACCACTTTGCCCAAGTGACTATAGTCTTGTTAAAATATATACTAAATGGGTTTGTTAGTTAGTTAGGTTTTTACCTTTGCAAAACTCAAACTAGGATTTTGTTTTGAATATGAAAGGAAGTCTAGTCCTGCGAGTGTGTGGGTAGCATTACAAAAACAAAACAATAAACTGCTCTGCCAAGTTAACGACAGCCCTGCGTCTGACTCAATGTTTTAGCCAAATGTGGGGATCAAACTCAGGTCATAAGCCAGAGGTCAGCGCCCTCCACAGAACATCACCACCTGCTGCAAACTGCCAAAAATCTAAATCCACTTGTGGTGTTTCATGCTTTTTTAGTTCTTTGTTTTTTACTCTTTTCTGCATTGAGAGCCTGGCCTTAACACAACAGCCCTGCCAGATTGTTATAGTGGTCAGGCTGTCCTGTGCTTAAAGAGGATCTCTCCCATTACAAACAAAAGTGAAGAGGCCAATCACACTGCAGTTCCTGCCTGAGAACGTTATGTCAGTGCCAGACAGTGTGCTGTTTGGAAACTGGGGGTTGGTGCTGGGATTTGGGAACATACAAAAGGTCTCTTGAATCATCACATTGCTGTTGCAGCAACAGAGAGTGAGATATTTTTTTTTAAATGATCACTTTTACAGCTGCTTATTACCTTTGGAGAGGTTCAGCTGTATAAGCTGCAACTGATTTCCTCACTGTCTGTTTTGGCCTTCTTGTTCTTGACGCCCAGTTGGAGTTGAAAAACACTTGCAATTTCTACACAGCTCTGGGAAATAACCCTGTGAAAGAGGAACCATGCCCTCTTGTCGTGCTCTTGTTAGAAAAGATGGCCAAAGCACCACATGAAACATAAGAACAACACGTTTTTGTGGTGAAAGAATATGTAAAATAATACAGCCAGATGGCCTTCTGAATGTCACATCGCCTTGCTCACACGGAACACTGGGAACTTTCTAGTGTGCGCTTTTGTGCACAATGCTGAAAGTGTGCATTCATTCTCACAGGAGAGCATCAGCTGCAGCAGGAAAGCAGGTCTGATCCTGTATCGGCAGAGTGCAAGTTTGTTCTTATTGTAAATACATTTGCTTATTTTTGTTAATTGGGCTTCAAGTTGGATCAATAAGAGATGAAAAGCTGCAGTGTAGCAGACACTGATCTCAGGAAACATTTTGTCTTGTTCCTAATCTGACACAAATGTATCCAGAAAACTTCTTGTGTTTTCTTCCTGGAAACAATGGGGTTAACTTGGGTGCATTGGGGTTAACAGGGACATTCAAGCATGTCCTTTGCTACTAATCAATAACATCAGCTGGTTTGTTTTATGCCAGGACTCTGTAGCTGGCGACATGCTATTTTACACACCCAAAATGGCTTATGTGTTTGGAAATCTTTGGACATGAATGAAAAGTTTTATGGGTTTAATTCCAGGTATCTGATTATATGTTTAAACTGACCAGCTGTAAAACTAGCACCACAATACACGATTGTCTAATAATGACAAAAACCTCCACATCACACAGTTTTGACTCTTTCTTCCCCACAATGGTGTCACTCGTCTCTTCCTGGAGGATAAATTGAAGAAGACATGGATTTCAACTGGCAGAGACTACAGAGTTGCTCAGAGGAGGGTTTTGAGGTAAATTGCTAGTTTGCTGAAAGGAAGCCGCCATCTTCTAAAAAAAAGTTGATGTTACATTGAGCAGAATTATTCCCTTGAAAATGGGTCATAATCACAAAGCATATCAATTCCTGCATGCCTTTTTTTAGTTGTCAAATATGTAGACTTTCTATTCTCTCATCATATATGGATGTATACATTCAAAATAATAGTGCATTAGAAAACAAAACAGTGCACTCAGGTAAGACTGCAATACAGTAAAAAGTAGAAGCTTTAATTAACAAGTTAGAACAAAAGTATCAATTATTACCTTGTCATGTTTTCACCGCTATCCCTTCTTGGACTTGAATATAATTAAAAGCAGGCTAAACCAATAATTTGGCAGTTGGGAGCATTCAAGCTCTTTGCTGGTGCATGGACTCATTGGCCTGAGGCCCCAGAGTGTGCTGATCGCTCCAAGAAGGTGACACAGTAATATTCAAAGTATCAGGGAAATTTTTCTGATGATAAACTGCAGCCCATTTTGCAGAATAGATACCTCACTTACCTCAGAAAAGTTATTTTGTGACGTGTGCTTTTCTTTATCATTTCCTTATTAGTGATTGGATTATATGTAATGGGAAGTCAATTATGGCTTTTATTGAAGTTTGTGAAAAATAATTTGCACATTCAGTGTATAAAGGGGAAATTGCTCAATTTAATACTTTAACACTGACTTTCCATCAACTAATAATTTTAGAAGGCCAAACTTGCTTTTTTTCTTTCACCAATAGAATGACTGAACCAGTTAGTCAATTAATCAAGACGTGGATCTAACATGTTTTATTCTGCAGTCGTTTTGATTGATTGAAACGTTTTATATATTTTTTATATTAAGTATTTATATTAAGAGGATTTGTTACCTTTTTTTAAATAATTGTAAAGTGAATAACTTGAAGTTTTGGACTGGTTGTGGACATTAATTTAAAAAAAGTTAACTAGTTTGTTATGATCAACTAATAAGAAATTAATCGTTAGTTGCAACCCTAACCAATAGTATCCAATACATGTTTTCAGGCTTGACAGGATGATGCAGAATGAGCCCGCCCCCCCCCCAACCCCCAAATATTGCATGTATTCTTCCTAAAGGTCTCTGCAGTGCATACCTGTGTCGCCTCTGAGATACATCATCTGAATGCATGGAGGCAACCTGTGGTGAAACTTCCAAGTAACTCGTGTTGTTCGGTGTATTTGGGGACAAGCAGCACCCAATGAATGAACAGCTACTCTGACGGTGCAGCTGAGCGCTGCCGGTCGACACGCCCCCAGCATGGATAGAACCAGCAGGAACAGACGCTCAGGAGACACACTCACTATGTTGGAGAGTGGTTGAAGCCGCGATGGGAGTTAACACATCCAAGTTTGTAGAGGTCCTGTCACCAGCGTCGTTGCACTAAACAAAGACTTTGGGTTTCTTTTTTTTTCTCACTGAGGGGCTTGTCTGCATTTTTGTCCGAGGCGTTTCTCTCACAGGATGGTGATGACATTGGAAAGCCGGGTAAGATCATAAAGTCAGTTCTCTCTGATGAGAACGACCCCCCCCCCCCCCCCCCCCCCCACCACCACCCCAATTTTTTTTCTTTTTTTTTTTTTTTTTTTTTGTTTTTAAAAAACAGAGGGCTGTTTCAAAGACAAAATGGATCACTTTGCTGCAGAGTGCCTTGTTTCAATGTCCAGTCGTGCAATTGTTCACGCTCAAGGGAATAGGGAGATTAAACCAGAAACCCCGTCCTCCTCCAAGAACGGAGAGGAAATGAAAGAACCTTTGGTGAAAGACAACTCCTCTATTTTTGTGGTGGCGCGGATTTTGGCGGATTTTAACCAGCAGACTCCCAACAATGTTGCCGAGCAGGCAAAAATAAAGGATGAGAGCATGCCGAACCACATAGATGATGGAAACTCTGCCACACCTACCACCATCTCCGATCCTACGCTCAAACAAAGAGGCAAAAGATCGCGAGGTCGAACTGAGCCAGAATCGCCTCAGAAAAAGCACAAATGCCACTATTCAGGTTGTGAAAAAGTTTATGGCAAATCATCCCACCTCAAAGCCCACCTAAGGACACATACAGGTCAGTTTCATTGGATGCAAATGTGTGTTGCTGTGAACATGAGTTCCCTTGCCTTTATGAGAACGGATGATTAAAACTGAGAATAGCCTACTGATAAGAAGTGTGGTTTCGCTTACATTCAAACCTATATTAGTGACTGCTGTGTTTCCTCGAGTCAAAAATTTTAACGGATCCACCCTGAATGTGAATAATCGTCACACACCGGCTACAGAAAAAGCCAGACTTTGTGCATATTTTAGTAATTGCATTGTTCCTTAAGTTGTATAAACTTGCGAGATTTCCCTTTAATTTCGGGGAAGGGAGGGAGTCATAAATAGTGCCACTCCCACTCAAGTCTCCGAGCTTTGTCACTGCTTTCCTCTTGTTACCCCCCCCGCATTGGACAGTATGTAGCCTACAAACCGAAACTGCAGTGAAAATGCAGAACAACATGACACAGATCAGTTTCCAGTTTTCTTCTGCGCGCATTAATTAAAGTCAGCTTTGGTGACATGAGGAAGATAAACAACATGTAGGCCTAATGCGCACATCATATCATGATCATCAAGCCAAGTAGGCCTATGCACTCACATTGGCATGCAAAAAGTTTACAAGATCAATCCAGTGAGTGTACCTTTACCCTGCAGAGTAAATGGCTATCAAATGCGCTCCAGATCAGCAGAATTCTACGTCTGACTTTCCTGAACGACCATACCTCCATATTTGCTAATTGCATTCCGCAGGGTAGGCCATTGAGAGAGAGAGGGGGGGCAAATATGTAGATCGACTCAAATTGAGGGGGTTGATAAGAGCTGTGCAGCCTTTCTGCCCAAAGCTCTTTGTTGTGATGTGCCACACCCCCGCTAGACAGACTGCCAGCTGATCTGGCCAGCAACAGACTCGGCTAGCTGAGCCTCGACTGAGGAGCCTCTCCTTCCCTCTGCTCAGTAGACTGCAGCTCACACTCCCTCTTCCCACCGCTGTCCTCAATTCTTTACAATACACACACACACACACACACACAAAATAAACGCCTGGTGTGAACTTGACCCATATTTGAGTCATGTTGAAATTGAATTCCACAGAAATATGTGCAAGAAAAACCCAGAATTCAAAATATGTAGAATACCTCTTGAAATTGAGCCCCCTTTCCCCCCCTTCATAAATTAAATAATCTATGACCCTTCTTTATAGGGGAACATTCTTGTCTTGTTCTATTCTCTTCACCTGCCTTTGTATCAGGACACACTCCCCTGTCTGGGTTTGTGATTGGTTTGTGTCCTTATATCACTAAATCCTTTAGAATAATTTTGTATCAATGCCATAGTGATTAAAGAAAAACAAAGCATAACTATAAAACTGTAAGTACACCTATAAGACACGATAGGCCTGCTATATGGCGATGCTGATTTTCTTTGTAGATGGTGGATAATCCTGTATTGATATTGTTGTATTTTATTCCATTTTTATTCATTTTTATTGAGCATTACAAAAACACTGCCTTTTATTTATCAGCTGCAGCTTGGTGCAGTGGTGTCTGTCAAGAAGAGGAATGAGACTGGTTTGACTTATGTATGTACATAAAATAGGGTTCCATAATATTCCAACATCATTACTTGAATGGCTTCCAAAAGGGAATGAAATGCCTGTGTCTCGTTTTTAGTGCTGTTTTATTACTGTCTATCATCCCTGCCCTTTTCTCTTTGCCTCTATTAAGCTTTTCCTTTCTTTTGTAGTACACTCATGCGTCTGGCTTTGTGATTGGTTTGTGTACTATGATTTCTGATAATGAGGACAGTTTCTGCTTATTTGATTGGATAGTAACCGAACGTGAGTCATCACAGTTCCACTGCCTTGTCTTAGCCAAACTTACAGCAGAGAGCCTGCCTCCAGCGCTCACTGTGCTTCCCTTCAGCCCCAACCATGTGTTTTTAGTGCAGTTTTATTGCTCCGTATAAGCCCTGCCCTTGTCTCTTTGCCTATTTAGCGTTTCCTTTCGCCTGCCTCTCTGTTTGGATATGCTCTGGCATCTGGCTTCACGATTGGTTTGTGTCCCATAAATTCTGATAATAATGACTCTTTCTGCTTATTTGATTGGATAGTCCCAGAATGTGGGTCATCTGAGTTCAGCCAGGCTGCCTCAGCCAACCTTGCTGTGCTTATAGAGCCAGACTCACGCAGTGTGCTTCCCTTCAGCCCCTACTAGCAGAGTCATGAGAGAATGGATTCCAGCCCAGTCATTCCCAGCCAAACACCGCTATCTAATTGAGGGGGGGAATCACTGTTATAGACTCTAAACAAAGAGCCAGGAACTAGGTGTCCTCACTTGACTTCTATAACGCCCGAAGCCTCATTATCCCATCTTTTGCAATCCGTGTGTGTTTTTGTGAGTGTGGGTGAACTTTGTGAATCACTATATTGTTTATAATCTTTTGCAAACTACTGAAACATTTTAAGGGTCAGTTCTCCTTAATAACCTTAGCCATGAAGACAGTTTCAGCTTAATTTGTCTAGGATCCTCTGATGAAATTTGCCCTGCTACTAGCATAATGGAGGTGAATAATGTATGCAGGATAACTCACAGACCTGGCTGTAATGAACAATTTTCATTAGAAAATGCCTGTGGATAATCCAGTATAACTGTGAACTTTCTCTTTTAAATGTATGAAAACCTTCCTGGTTTAGGGTCCCCTTAGTGGAGACTTAAGTGGTTTCATTTAAGGTTTCTTCCCACAGTTGTCTTCTCCGACACAGTGTAAAAGGGACACCACGATGTAGCAGACGTGAGGGACCACGCTGAATTTAAATTGCTCATTATACTGCATTGAGTTTGATGGCGAAGAATCCTTCACAGTTTAGGGGTCTAAGGTTACCAGACAGCTTTGTCTGACCTCCTGGTGTGGGAGGTGGGGCTTCTCTCTTTGACACATATACTTATCTTACAGTATGGAAAATCCAGTCATGTAACGCAGGTCAACTCAGTTTTTAAATGGTCCAGGTCATATAAATGAAACTGCTTTTAATTCTTTCTAAAGACTTTTCCCAGCGCCAGCTGGTTTCTTTTCATTTATTCTTTATCGACTGTTTGTCTTAAGAAGCATAACCCACTCTAATGATGAAGACCCACTTTCCCAAGAGTCTTGTGGTCATGAATTACATGGTGTTCTCTGTGAAGCCTCATTACTCTGCATTGGTCGTGTCATGCAGACTGCGATCTCTAAAGGAGAGATGGCCCCTGACAAGCTCATTACAAGTCGTGTCTTCTTCAGAAAGAACAGCCTGGGCCTTCTGTGCCCCCCACAGTTGGGCCTCACAAAGGGCCATCTTGTCCGTGTCCGGGACCTATTTGAAAACTATTTGAATCACCGGGACGTACAGGGTCAATATTTCACAAAGACAAAGAGCCTAATGACATATTTTACAGTTGGTTGGATGTTTTGTCTGGACATCTTTTGTGTTCTGCTGGGGGTACGTCTAATACTGTGAGATGGCTGTAAATCCCTCTTCTGTCTGTCCTAAAAAATAAGTGGTACCACCTGGCAGCACAGTTCCACTGCCATGTAGACCCAGCTATTCATGCCTTCTATATTCAGCCGAATAACTGTGGTTAATGACACTTTTTTTTAACATGAAATTATCCCAAATTCCACATGGAAAAAAGAAGCAGGAGTCTCTGATTATATACATATACTGCATCTCTGCCAGTGGTTTTATATTTGGCTGCACTGCTACACACAGTGCACAGTGTTCCTGTGTGGCTGGTGGCAGTGATGAGGTAGCAGGGTGGAGATGGGGTTTTCCTGCTCTTGCTTGAGCATGACCTTGGCACAGCAATGGGTGTAAATTCTGCTGGGGCACAAGAGGTCAGTTTGTCTACCTGCCACACGGCAGGATTTCCACCATCCCACCCAGTTGAGCCATATTTTTCCTGATGTGTAATAAAACGATGACTCCTCTGTTAGGAGATGCTCACAGTTTCCATTTTTCCCCATTCTGGTGACACAATGTTTTAGCCCTGCTTTGCCATGACTTTTTTATTTTTACAGACGTTCATGATCCACAGAAGATGAATCTCATTGACTTTGGTGAGCCACTAACTTTTCTTTTAGTGCCACTAGCAGATCAGTTTTTACTAATCCAGGTGAATCACCTAATAGATGCATCGTCACAAAAACTGAGATGGGATAGGGATGTTTGTTCAGTTAATATTTTGTACATGCATGGTTCCCAGATGATGAATCCTAACAACTTTGGTGATCCCCTGACTTTTCATATACTGCCACTATGAGGTTGATATTTGCTGTTTTGAGTGAAATGTCTCAACAACTAATTGATGGATTGCCATAAAAATTGGTACAGAAATCGGGTACATGTTTCCTTCTGAATGAATTGTAATAACTTTGGGGTTCCTCTGACTTTTCATCAAGTGCCATCATCAGTTCAAAAATTTAATTTGTCCAGTACTTTGGTTTATGACCATTCCATCAACATCAACTACACTTTGTGTTCAGTGGTAATAAGCAAATGTTAAAAAAGTGTCAAATTCCCTGTATCTGTTTACTTGGCCATTAAAACTGATTCTGCTATTAGCATGCTAACATGCTAAACTATGATGGTAACATTGTCAGTGTGAGCATGTTAGCATACTGAGATTAGCAATTAGCTCAAAGCACCACTGACCGTAAGTATATCCTCACAGAGCTCTCACTCTTTATGTTGTTATAAATCAATTTACTGATGTATTTTCTTCTGCTGTAAGATAAGACGTTTTCCTTGTGAATGAAATCCAGTTGGCCGTGAAGGCAACGTGTAGCAGTACAGTATGTGTCCAATGGAAACAAGGTATTAGTTAAATCTACTTGATCCTTGGGTTGTAAATAAAACAAAGTGGAGCCACCATCTTGCCTGTTCTAATCCTTTGGTGCAGTGTTCCTGCTCCATGAAAGACATCTCTGAGGCGTGTGCTGGTGCACATGCTGTCCATATGCTATCCTATATGGCCATGTAAAGCTCAGAGTGGGATAGTTCCTCACTAATGTTGGAATGTAAATGTGATTTAACTGTGATTAAGCAGCCAAGCATGCATGGTGGATACTCCTGACATTGAAAGGCCCCTGTCAGGCAGTTCCCTGGCAGTGTTGCTTTCAGTGGCCCACAGGGCTCATGTATTCTTCTCAGCTCAGCTCAGGAGTAGTTTTATAAAAGCTGCTCTGTCTATTTCCCCCCACCAGCCCCTCCCACACTTCTTCAGCCTGCAAAGCAAAATAGGTGCTGAAGCGTGTTGTGTTGCGAGGCCGAGCCCCGGCCATGGCTTGTGGTGTGGTGTTGATTACCAGCGGCAGGAAGAGAGGGATACAGACCTGTGGAACACTGCATTTTTTCACATCTCCTGTTCAAAAACCGCCAACCGCATCTCGCATGCAAGGGAGGGATCTGCAGTACAAAGACAGAGTATACAGTGCAGTAGGCAGGGTGGGGGTGGGGTTAGATACCGGGATATTCACTGTCAATGCCCTCCATTGATGTAGGTCATTTATTCAGCTGCATCTGCAGCTAATCTGATTATCGTTTGAAGGGCTGCATGTTTGACCTCTACAGCAGCGAACACCCCTGTCAGCCCAGCACTCACAGCGTCCCATCTAAGAGTTAGACTCTGACTGTGTCCACTGTGTTGTGTTCAGCTCAACTTGAATAAGAGAGGAATAGCCGTGGAGCTAATGTCAGAGGGAGTGTTTTATGTTCCCTACGGTATGTAAGGTGTGTCTGCGTGATAAATCAGACTGTGGCAGACCACGACACACAGGGGTGTGGCCCTCGGCACAAGATGAGGAGTATTTTGTGGAGTCTTGGGGGAAGGAGGGCATACTCATTTTCTCAGTGAGACATGAAAACATTTCTCTCCCGGAGAATGAGGTATAACATTGGACAGCAGGCACTATCTCCAGCCTGTACCTCGTCTTATTGCAGTGTGGTGAGGCTACTCATGATCTGGCAGGGCTATGGTTCTTTGTTTTGTTCTGGTTAGTAAGGATGTCTATCACATTAGAGTTATAGTGTCAGGACTCCATCATTTGAATGAGCTGGCATTGTACTGCAGGAGTGAGAGTCATGGAGGATGGGGCATCCCTGCTCCCACCTGCTTTTGCAGACCAACTGTAAACACCCATTAATGGCTGCAGCTGTTTGCATGTCCTTAGTTAACCAGGGTTTAAAAGATACAGAGACACATCAAGGCAGGTTGTTTTAGCATGCACTCAAGGCTGAAAGAGAGTGCCCACTCTAACTAATTGAGGCAAATGTGATGAGCTGGTCAATACAGGCGAGCTACCTCTACCTTTCCCTTAAAGAGTTAAGGGGATGAAGTAATGTATGGCTAAGTGTGTGCAGGAATCAGACGGTCACACTCGATCCCGCTGCATGTATCTGGGTGGATGTCAATAGCCCTGTGCAGTGCAGACCAAGGGGAGTGAGTTACGGTTAGTATGCACAGCCGGTCTGATTGAAATGCATTACAGGAGTGCCTCTCCTGCTGTGAGCGAAGCTGCTGCTATTGTTCACAACTTGACAGCTATAGGCCCACAAGGGGAGGCATGCTATTCAACGGCAAGCAAGGTCCCTCTCAGTATAGACAAAAGATGATAATAGATAAAATCCTCCCTGTTTTCAGAGCTTTCTCATGACAAGCTTGAGCCGGTCATCATCATGAACAACTGACCCACCCAAGGCTCCTTTATTGTTCCTGCATATACAACTTACTCTTGTTTCTAACAAACTCTGAGTGGATCTGAGAAAACATGTTTTGACTGAGTGATTTTCTTTGTAATTTGACTCCTCTCCCACTGAGTACATTTTTCATAGACGAGCAGCCACGTAAACAGTTCTGATCTCAGATGTGTTTCAAATCAAGCAGTGTCTTTTTTTTTCTCCTTTTTACAGACCGCACAACTTTGTAAGCCTTTGTTGTTATTTTTCCACAAGCGAAGCTTGCATGCACTGCTGTGTGAACAACGAAAAGAGGAGCTGCAAACGGCTTAATGTATATTCATTTTCTGCACACACGTTTAGTGTTCAGATCATCTTGGCACATGATGGTGAGTGTAGAGGGAGAGGCTGGGTACGGTTGGGTTAACCCTGTCTGCTCCAGTGGTTAATGCTGATGAGGGACTCCGCAGTCATTTTAGTATTACCCCAAATCCCATGGATTGGATGGTTGTCTGCTGGCTCCTGGTTGGTTACAGGTCATAGTCTGTTGTAAACATGCAACAAAATTACAGGATTGTACGGAGCCCCACCACTGGAGTTAGTGGAGTTACTCTCATTTCATGTTGCCAAGCTGACTGTGCCACCAGGCCAGCGCTGAAGTGAGGTAGCTCCACCTCTAATGAGCTGTGATCAACACAGTCTTTTACTTTCCCTGCTCGAACTGTTTGCTTTTAAAAGTCCATGCAGGTTTATTGTGCTCCTTCGTTCTGAGCTCTGTAAAAGATGGCCTATTTCCTGTTCTGGTTCTCACTGTGTAGGCAGAGCAAAGTCAACCTCAAGGTGATCTCTGATGTATCCACAGGAACTGTTTTTTCTCCCCTCCTAAACCTGCAGAGATATTTACTCTAGCTCTCTTATGGCAGGCTTACATGAAGGTTTCAGCTGCACTGTGTGAGTTTGGCCCATGCCTGAGGACACACCAGGAATGTTATCTACTCTTGTTTGAAATGCTGGTAGCTGTTGTTGGAGCAGGTGACTGAGTTGAGTTCCTATGCGGCTGCTCACGTCAAAAAGAGTTTTAATCTCCCCTTTGCAGACAGCATCCCCCACACCAAGGAGATGAACTCAGATTCTATTTCTCATAACCATTTCTGCAGAAACCGAGGTGCCAAAGATTCTTACATATGAATGAGAGAAGGATGGTGGGAGAGGAGCAGAGATGAATGCTGTTTATTACTGACCCGGAGAGAACAGTTATATAACAAGAGTACCTGTGACATAATCGCATCGCCTTGGAGGGGGGACACTAGTGCTTAGTAGAGATACAGTTTGCGTGCATGATGTAATTCACTTTACGGGTAACCGGGTCACTGTGTTCGCTAGGGAAAAGCTTCCCTCAATCCCCCTGCTTCGCCCTCTGCATCTGACACATTCTAAGAAACACAAACCACACCCTGAACGCTGCCAGAGATGGGATAACCAACCGGTGGGGCCTCACGTCACGATCGCCGCGGTGCCCTGCTGTGACGACACTGGAACTAGATGGGAGTTAGAGCAGAATAAGGGGAGTAGCTGGCAGCTTTCTTCTTCAAATGAGATGCTGAATAATATCTGCAGTCTATTGAGGTATCATGGAGAGTGACACCCTATTTCTACAGAGGGTAATAACCCCTATCATCATTTCCACTCAGGATCAAAGCGTTTGTTCCCTAAACCTCCTCATTGTTACCAGAAAATTGGTTTTTACTGCCCTCATGGAAATCTCAATTCTCATGTTACGAAAGAAGCACAATTAATTGGGGCGTTGCATGTTTTTCCCTTCATGTAAGTGAACCTTTCAATGCTGACATTAAAGCAGCAGGGCTTTTGATGCATATTCATGTCGTTGACCCAAATGCCAAAGGCAGTTTAGCGGGCGGTGAAAACGGGCAGCGTATCTGTTAATTCTGCATTTTCTAAGAAGTCACGGAGCTTGACATAATTTGATGCATCTTGGTGAGTTGCTGTTAGCTACCTGATGCTTCCATGATGACTGCATTACTGTATCAGGGCAGTTAGACTGGATATCTCAGCCTAGCTCTCTGGTGTCTGGTTAAATATTAATGCAGCTGGATCCGTTACACTGGTTATTGAGCCTTAAGCAGCCCACAGAGCTTAGCTCTACTTTTTAGCCAATAACTAATTTTGCAGTGCCAGGTGGCAGCACAGGCTGCTTCTCTTGCTAATAAGGTATGAAATCAGACTATCATGAGTCTCGTCAATGAGAGACAAACAACCACAGCCTTCTAGTTTTTATGAATTATAACTCATCCAGGGCAGATTGTTTCTTTGTGTGTTAACTGTTGCAGCAGAGTGAAAGCATTATAGATGTTTTGGGAAAAAGGAGACAAGGCTGTGTGCAGTGTGTGCATATGCAAATGTCTATATGTCAGTTACAGAGTTTACATACACTGAGCCTGCTGGGACTGTAGTGGGAAGGGCTGACTGAGTTCAGTCTGGAGCTGAGGTGAGGCGTCAGAGGCATGAAAACAGACCAGGCTGTCTAGACTTGCTCTGTCTGTCTGCATGTTTTGTAACCATGCAGTATAGTTGGGGGGAGGGACCGAGACTAGTAGTGCACCGAGTTCTTGTTTTTGAGACTCGCTGGCATCAGGTAGCATATGAGTGTTTGATGCTCAACAGCACTGTTTCCATTGTGGTCCTGAGGGAAACCACGGAACAAAGAAAGCGTTTGGCAGGCCTGTTCTTATGTACTTATTTGTCGTGCCATCTATAAACATTCACGCATCTCACCGTCCATTCCTTTTCATACCTCAAATCCCCGGCGTAGGCATGCACATGATGATTAAATATTTGTATTCTCAAGAAAGACTCAAAACATTAAAAGACGTGCCGCCCTTTCCTATAGTACTGCATGGTCAGACTAATGCATGTAGCAATTGTCAGGAAGAAACCCACTGAAATAAAACTAAATGGAATACAGTATTAGACATATTGGCCAGTGGATGCAAATCGCTGCATTTAGGTGCCAAGCACACTGTTTCCACATTAGAATGGAAGGAAACCACAAGATATATAGTACCATCTGGCTTTGGGTAGATTTGTTTCAAAGCCCACTTTTATTGCATGATGGAGGGGGGGAAGGGTGTAATTTCACATGTGCCGAGTCACAGATAGTTGCATGTTGGAAAATGGGCTTGGTAACCATTGTGAGTGTGATTAGAATCTGTAGCTTAAATAAAAAAACGGTTTGCTCCTCTAGCACAGTGCCAATTTTTAAGTGATTTACCCCAAGTCCCACGTCTCACTACAGCCTTTTTTGTCTCCCGTTTATATTTTGAAGATTTCTTGGGTGGTTTTGATATTCCTTATACTGACCTATCAGATCTAGCAGTAACGTTGTGATCATTATTCCTTGATGAATCAGAGCCTACTATGTACAGGAAACAACACAGTCTTGTTCAGCAGGCCTGAAAAAAATGTCTGTGCAAAGCAGTGTTCTTGATTTGTTAACCTGTAAACATCTTATAATGAGTCTCTCACTTTGGTGAGCCATTTGGATCATTGGTGAGCACCAGGTGTGAGTTTTATTTGTTTCATGTTGCACTCACTGACACTATCAGTACTTGGAAAATGCTTATTGTATATAAGTGATTGCCATTGTAAACAGTCCTACAACCTAAAGCACATAATGGCCGATTTTGCATGTTGAGGCCCATTTACTACAAATCACACATACTTAGTGTGAAAATTCCAAACTTTCTTCAACCACGGGCTCCCATTCATCTCAGTACAGTGTTAAAGTCAACTTGCAGAGACTTAAAGTTAAAGATAAGTAACTCATTATAGTGAACTCGGGTCTATTTGTATGTCTCTGAAAGTCACAATGTTACTATTGCATGTTAAAGCCTGGATGGATTTGAAATGTCTGCACTGCAATACCACACAACAATCTTGTAACTTTGGCAAAAATAATTGCAGACATTATGTTCACTGTGTACCTCACAGTAGCCACCTCACCTCAGGTTTCACATCTTTGAAAGTAGATTTTCATATGAGACTGAATTAAGTGGAAATCGCTGGCTACTTGGAATGTAACAAAGATGTGGTGTATTATTTTTTTGTGAAAAAAGGTCAACGCTATATGGGCTAAAACAAAAACGTGGAATATGGTCAGCAATAAGGAAATGATCAAAACAAAATTTGCTCAAATAAAGGCTTGTTCTTAATGCCATGTTGCTATTTCTTGTGTGATTTAATACACCCACTTCCCTCTGTGTGTTACAGGAGAACGACCTTTCCCATGTACCTGGCCCGACTGCAGTAAGAAGTTCGCTCGCTCCGATGAGCTGGCCCGCCACTATCGCACCCACACGGGGGAGAAGAAGTTTGGGTGCCCGCTTTGTGACAAGCGCTTCATGCGCAGCGATCACCTCATGAAGCACGCCCGGCGCCACTCAGATTTCCAGCCCGGCATGCTGAAGAGGCCCCACAGCAGCAGCAGCTCCACACGTCCCAGCTCCCTCAGCGACTACAGCCGCTCGGATGCCTCCAGCCCCACCCTCAGCCCCGCCCTCAGCCCAGCCAACTCGCCTTAAACTGAAACCCAGTCGCACTTTCTGTCTCTGACCTGCGAGGCCTGTGTTTTTGTCATAACACTCGTGTTGCACGGTTGTCAGCAACCCCCTTTGCTATTCCTGCGCTTGCTGTGGTGTACCATACTGTACATAACTGCTTATTGTAGTGCAATTACTCGTGTGATCCTAAAAAAAGGTAATGCCTTTCCCAGATGGCAATATTTACATTCTGTACCATATGTCTGTATTTTTTAGCTTCTGATCATGGATAGTTGTCCAATGTATGTTCACAGTCAGCTAAACAAGGTTTAGAAGAAGAAAAACAGACACCCTGACAAGTCTTATCAAAAATGGGACTTTCTTTGTTGTTTTTTTGAAAGGGTGAGGAGAAGGGGTACACACACACACAGACACACACACACACACACCTCAGGATTGAAGACAGTTGCTATTTCTGTAATACCACAGTACTTCAGAGTACTCACATTGACTGCACAATATACTCATCACTTTACTCTGAAATTCAACAGGGGTTGAATTTTACGCCCTGCTCAGGGATGGCCTTGTTAGCTTGAAAGAATGAACACGGTGAAGAGAAACATACAGTACATATATAGCAGCCTTTACACTCAACACAATTTGCACTCTTTGTTTTTTTGTTGGTTTTCACGTTTTGAGGAAACTAGCCCGGCGGTCATACGGTCAATCATACACAGAACTCATGTACTCGTGTTCTCGGGGGGTTCATATGTATTGTAATTGCTGTGTGTTAACAAAACGATCCCCAAACCTCCACCTCAGTAAACAAAATACATCAGTTCCTCCACTGCATTGTTAATATTCAGTTGCCATTACACTGGGTTAAATATGTACTTCATTAAACAGCTGTGTGCAGTATATACTGTGTAAATCTGCATTGTGGGAAGATCAGGGTTATATTGGGTTAACAGTTTTTAAAAGTATACTCAGTTGAAGAAACTTTAGAACCTTTAAATAGAGACCGTTAAGTTTCAAAGCAGCTGTTCATGTTTGTTTTTTCTTCTTTTTTAAAGTGCTGTATCATCAGGCAGTATTTCACACAAAATGGACACAAAGGGACTTTAGTTGAAACAATGTTTATCCCTCTCTGAAGCACATAGGAAAAAGTACCAAAGAGAGTGAATGAAAGCTTTCTATTCAGTCTTGTAAGCTGCCCTTCATTGAGGCCTGGGGCTGGTGGTTGGCAGAATCACAGGTAGAACAAGACAACCTGCACACTTCCCTCCTCCTGGCTTTGCCTTTTGTGGCCTCCCTTGAGGAAACAGCTGCATCCCACAAGAAGCTAGTCACAGCCCGCAGGAGGAGTGCTAACATGCCATTCCTGGGGAGTCCTCCCTCGCCCATCTGGCTCTACCTGTCCTGTCAGAGAGTGGTGAAGCTCCAACTATGCCAAATAGCTTAGGATGGCCTAACTTGGCGACGGGGGGTCAAATGTAGGCCAGCGTGTTGGGCAGAACCGGGCTTGGCTGCAACATGGTGGAGCACAGAGCGAACAAAGCAGCTATCTGCAATAGCCAGGCAAGGGCGGGCAGGTCCTGATAAAAGAGGAGAGGTTTATCATGAGCTGAGCAGCACAGAGGAGGAGACACCCGGTCGCAGACACCCCCGTCTCCTCCTCCTTCCCCCAACTCCCTTCAGCTGTAGAAACCATGAGCAGAAACATGTCTGTAATTAGTGGGTTGATCTAACCTGTAGGATAAGAGTAGAAAGAGTAGTGTATGAACAACAGTACTACCTAGACAACGCTAGCAGTGTGGGTGGGATGTACCCAACTCCATCCTAAGCACAGGGAGAAATCCTCTACTGCTGGAGAGTCAAATGACAAAATGCCAAGGAAAATGTCGCTCTAAATTCATACTGATAAACCAGAGCTCTCAAACAGCTGCTTTCAAACTTCTCTCTTGCAACAATGGGGGGGGAGGGGGGAAGCTTTAAACTGTTGTAAAAACCGTTGAACCAAAACGAACATATCAGCAAAGTGCAATGCTCACCAGCCTCACGTCGTCCTCCCTGTGAAGCTCAGATGTCCTGTGAGAAAGCTGACTTGTGTTTCTAGACAGACATGCCTCAATAAGTCAGGCAAAAGGCACAGTAAACCTTCCATGGAAGCGGGCACCACTATCAAAACTGCTGCAGCACCGCCAGTCTGTGTTATGCCTACATTTTCTTTGAATGCTTCAGCACTAAGGCCGAAAATAGTTTCATCCATGTATTCGGTCCTGTCAGACCCCTCCAGACTGTTGTCACCATGAATTGCATGTGCTAGCTTCATTCTACCAGCGACTCTTGCCCTGCAGTCCTGTGCTTCACACTATATGCATGTTAACAACTGCGCCTTGGAAGCGTAGAGGGTTTTTTGAGGCGGTCTGGCAGGTGTAAGTTCATGAATGATCGGCCTTGTCCCTCGTTCTCCACAGCAGCCATCTCTCTTTAAAGTTGTGAAGAATCAGCTCTGTCACATCCTCCAGAAAGAAAACCTCCCTTATTTAGATCGAATGCAGTAGTTTCCTCAAAACACCACGTTTAAGAAAACAGCCCTCTGTAAGATGTCAAAATAGTTTCCAGACTGCAAGATGACACTTTCAATGCCATTGATCAGCAGCTCTTTATGAAAGAAGCATTGAGAGTGTTTAACTTTTAGCATTTCTAGAAAAAAAAAAAACTTTTTTTTTTTTTCAACTTTGATTTTCACTAACAAATTCTTCAAATAGCTGTTGCGCAGCTTTTTGTGGTATCTATCCATTTTTTTTTTTTTTGTTATAGTCAATTTTTGACTTGGTTTGTAGTTTAACTTTCTCTTGCAAAAAAACCCATTTCTGATTAGCTCACTCTCAAGCAGGTTTCATGAATCACTTTTTAATCCATAATCTGCACATTTACCTCAGGGTCGACATCCGCAAAGCAGATATGGGACAGTTTGTGGATTTTGTTGTAACATCAGTTACTGCACAGAAATGTCTGCCAGCCTCCCCCCGGTGTTCCTGGGTGCTTTGTGCTCACTGCTGGTCAGTGTCCGACCACACTGGAAACAGGAACGCCGCCGTACGGGGCCCAGCTCCTGCCTATGCGCCTTAGTAAGCACTGGGCACTCTGGAGTTCTTTTCAGTGAAACGCCCCTTTAAACACCTTTGACCCTTAGTGTCAGTGGACTTACAGTAGGCAACAGGAAGCTCTATACCATCTGAAAATAAACCAACTGTGACAGTGTAAACATCCCAGTCTATCCATCCATCCAGACTGTACCGGTGACATATATAGGCCTCCACAGGCATAACTTTTATTCTCACTGTACCAAATTTACTTGAATAATTCAACACAAAAGGCCATTGAACACAGTTTTGTACATGTCCATTTTTACTGTACTTGCGTTTGTTGTCAAATAATTATTAACATTACTGGAGAAAGGTGTATAGTCTGTTTGAATTTATTTTGTTTTGTTTTTTTCTGGTCATTCTTCAGGTCATTTAAGCAACTCTTTCGAATATATCACAGCATTAAGGTTGACTCTTTTTGTCGGGCTGTTTAAAGGAACTATATTTTGTTAAAAAGCATAGTTTTATCCCTGTTAATGGGGTTTACCCCTTTAATTAAAAACATTTAATACTCTGTTGATGTCAGGATGCAGGTTATTCCAGTTAGCCTGTTATCCAAAAATTCAAGTCAGAAAATGAAAGGATTGTTTGGAGTGACCGAAAAAGTAAACCTCCTGACCTCTATGTCTGGCTATTTCAAATGGAGTGACTCATTTTTTCTTTTCTTTTATTATATAGATTATTTTGAAAGTTTTCCATAAGAATAGAGACCACAGCATTGTGAGTTAGCAATGTAGTCATTCTTTTTATTATTGCTTATTACTTATATTTGTCTCATATGAAATGTTTGTATATTTTTCAGAAATCATACCTCTTGAAATATTTGACTTTTGTTCTACTTTCATATCTTTTTAAAACATCCATCATGTAGCTTATGTTTGCTTGATGAGTAGCACAAATAATTGGTTGTTTTATTTGTCCCTACTTGAATGAAGAAGAAAAGAAAGAGACTTTTTTTCTGTAAAAAACAAACAAAACAAAAACACTGGGCTACATTTTATATAATCATCCCATGTTTTCAGGGTCCTCAAAAAGTAATCTTTCCAGGAAATAATTAAACCTTATTTTTTATTATTTTATGTTACAAAAATATTTAAAAAGAACCCGTTCTCTACTGAGCTCCATATATTTGTCTGAGTTTAAAGATTTTCTATATGTGAGGGATGATGTCAGCTGCAAATTACTATGAAACTCCACTTCAGCATTTTTTTATCTAATTTTTCAATTGTAATCCCACAGAGATTACAGTTTTTGACATCTGTCAGAGAAAAAAAGGAATTTAAACACTGACAAAATGGAAATACAAGGTTTCAACAAGATGCTAACAGTGTACCAGTTAATATTTTGTTCTGCTTACTGTAAACATATATTAAAGTAGATTGGTTGTTGCTTAGTATGTAAAGAACTAACATTAACCTTATTTAAAAAAGAATCATATTAATAACATGAATATATCACTGATATCGTCTCATCTTCATGGTCTCAGCGTACAAGCATGATTGATGCAATTGTGTGCCAAAACTATAATGGTAACTTCTTAAAGATAACAAAAGTTGAGGGTAAAAAAAAGAACCTGGCTACTATCAGACATTTAACAAACTTGTACAGTTTTATAAAGTGTGACATGTTTTTTTAATGTAATGTACAGGATTAAATGAAGCAGCTCTGCATATTTGATATGCAAGTGCTCCAAGTTAAATATTGCTTTTCTGCTTTATGTAAACATTTTGATTGTGTAGCTTTGTTTTCATTTGGTTCTTGTTATTTAATTTTGACTTCTTTTTTTTTGCTGTACAATACTCAAGCAATGTATAATGGCTTATTACAGGTATTGTTTTGACATAAACAATCTTAATGATGATAAACGCCCAACCATTCCAAAGGATTGAAAATTGCATTTGCTATAAATGTGCTGCTTACATGGACCCGATGCATTTTTGTAGGTTATGAATAGACGTCTGTCTTGACTGTGAGATTTTACACGTTGTGAGTTGTGCACAAGGTACGTTTATCATTGTCAACATTTCCCAGGTTTAATCTCTCCTTTCTCCTCTGCGGGCTCTATGTGTAGGCTAAGCCAATTCGAATAAGCAACATACATGCAATATTTTAAAGTATTATAAATCTATAATATTTAAAAGATCAGGACATACTGTGCATGTCTTCCCTCATGACAAAAGCCTGCGGCTTGGGGGATAATGTTTTAAGAGGGAGCCATAGATAGGAGAGAGCAGTTCTTGAACAGTGAGTAAGCTTGCAGCTCAACAGATGCTCCACAGTTACAAGTTGTTACCAAAGGCTTTGAAGGGAAAGATGAATGTTGCAGTAATTTTGAACCCAACCCAGTTTGGACCCCTGGGTTCAACTTTATATGCTCTTAAGTGTTGATCAATGGATGTCGTGCTTGATACGGACCTTTTTCTACATCTCACATAAGCAATTTTTATTTTGAACATCACTTGAATGAACAAAACCCGTTTAATTATATGAGCAAACTAATTCTGACTGAGTCAAAAGACGAGAAACAAAAGAGACTGAGTGAGTAGGAACATGCAGCGTAGCAGACCACATCTGTCTGTACCCTTCACTGACCATGTGGTCTTGCTTGACTGCCTGAACTGACACTGGGCGGCATTTTCTCTTTACTGTTGAAATGCACGCTGACTAAAAGTCTTTTGCTCAAGCTTTGGATATGTTTGCCCTTAAAGGATTAGTGTGTTCCCGGTTATGCAGCACTAAGTGCTGTGAATGACCTCCCTTTAATTACAAAGAGAGAGCCGCTTACCAGCCTTTTGGTTCTGTTTCCCGTACCTGTTTGTCCTCAGTGTATTGTTGCTCTCTTGATACCTCTCCTCTGTTTCTCCTCTGCCCATCACCATCAGTTGCCTGTTGTAGTGACTCCATGGTGCTGCTTTCCCTTTCAGCACCAGTATAATCTAATCTGTAAATAACTCGACTCAGCTATGGCCAGTACATTCTCTTATGACCTCACTCTAACCTTCAGGTGTCATTTTGTTTTTTTCTCTCTCAGCAAACCAAAATCACTACATTCAAGTATTACAGTTGTACAGTTCCTCTGATTCTACACACATTTAATGTGCTGGTCTTAGCTGCTCTGCTGTACCTTTTATGGCATTATTTTGTACATGTTAGACAATATATTGTGACCTTGTCCTATGCAAATATGAAAAATAACAGATTGTTGAATAATGTATGTTGTCATAACTTGTATGCATGAAATAGTGAAGTTTACATTTGGAAATAAATTCATAAAATAAGCAGCTACAATTGGTTTTGTGCTCATTTCCTCTTCTGTTTAAGTGACACTGGGACTTTTGCTCAACAGCCGCCACTGTGGCCACAATGAACACGTTATGTGGTTGTGATAAATGCTAGTAGCAAAAGAAGAGAAGAGTCATTAAAGCATTTTGTACGGAGTAGACAAACAAGATGATGCATAAATGAACTGGTGAACAACTGGTAGGCAAATGTTGTTAGCTTTGGACAGAGCCATGCTAGCTGTTTCCAGTCTTTATGCTAAGCTAAGTTAAGCAGCTGCTAGCTGTAGCCTTAAAGTTATAGGTACCGTACAGACGTGAAAGTGGTATCAATGTTCTCATCTAGATCTCGGCAAGAAAACAAATCCAAAAGTGCCAAGCGATTCCTTTAGGTCAGAAAACTGACTCAGTAATGTCAATTGCAACATTAGCCACCATAAGCAAATGGTCATACCAAATTAAGCTGTAGAGTGTTTTATTGATACATTTAATATTTAAATTTTAAGACGAAGAGTGTGTTTTTCTGTTGTTGTTTTTCAAAGTTACACAGTCTCTTTAATGTCTGATTTGTATCAGTCCTCTATAGGAAAGTTCCTCGTTTATGATTGTAAAGTATTTTAAACATTAATGCAGAATTCCAGCTGAGAACAGTATAAATGGGTGACGTGATATTCCTCAGTTAGACAGCCTTTCCTCACAATCATGTGCTTCAGTACTATTCTTGCAACAGGAAGTACACCTTGTTCCCTCATTTCACCCATGCAAATATTTACAGTAACTGCTGGGGTATCAACAATGGGTGGAGCACCGAATGCTGGGGACTCCTTCCTTCCTTATTGTATTTCAGGCCGAATAGACTGATAAATTGTGTGATGTTTCCTGTATATACCCAGTGTACTTGCAACTTCAGAAGAACAGATGATTCACTACAGACTGCAGCCACCCCCTGAGCAAAGTTTACTTTTAACTCCATGTGACACACAAAAGCAGAGTTTCTCACTCCATCTGCATGTGCTGTTCTGCAAAATCACCGCCAACATGCCTTTATTCCTCTCTTAAGCCGAGTGTGCCCACCAACACCAGCAGCAATCTCCTGCTTCACAATGAATCATGCAATGTGGAGTGAGAAAGGAAGGAAGACAAATAAAGAACGGAGCAATTACAATTCTTGATGGTGTTCTCCCTGTTCAATCTGTACACCTCCTGTCTCCAGGCAGGTTGGAGCTACCAGCACACCATGCTACACAAACAGACAAGCTGCCACCCCTGGCACCACCACACAACTTGGTGTGCCATCACAGCCGGCATGTTCCCAGAGCTTGTTTTTTCATATTTGTGTGGCAACATGAGGGACTTCTGCATAGTTCTTTTTCATGTGTTTATATTTAACTCATTTTTTTGATTATGCTTTGAATGTTGGCAGGGGGCTGAAAATTGGGCTCCCAAATATACAAATCCTGTGTCTTTCCTCGGCATGATAGTGGATAGTGGAGTGGTCATGAAACAGCAGAGTCTCAGTAGTGTCCCTCTGCAGACCACTGACCAAGCTAATCCACACATATCTCGTTGTGTTTCAAGAAATATGTGGTTTTGCTGGTTGTGTGGATGAGGCACATATTCTCTCTGGGTTGCACGTCTTTCAATCACGTGTTTATTCTCAGGATGACGCATTTTCTCCTCTGTAGTAAATTATATTGCTGCAGATGCGGGGCAAAGTACAGAGAGTTATATGAGCAGTGAGTGCACATCTCTATTGGTATCACCCTGCATACAGGATGTGGGGGCGGAGGAGGTGGTTTTGGTTTGACTGATTCATCTCTTCAGTCACACCTTTTCTTTGGATTATCAGCTCCTGAGCACCCAGTCTTAAGGTGAAATTGCACGCAGAATAAACTCAGGTACATTTACAGTGTGGCGAGAACCTCAACCATGAGTTATTTAGAATGCATTGTCTGAACGAAAGTACGGTAACTTGTGTGAGAGAGATTGAAGATGAGGATGAGGGGATAGGTGGGTGGTGATACCCGCTGCTGATTGGTGCACCCAACCTAGACACACTCAAAGTCGAGAGCGTGGGAGGCTTTGTGGGCTGGAAAGGGTCTATGCTCCACTGAGGTGTGTGGGCATCACTGACTTTGAGACTCAGTGGAATAAATCCACAGAAAAAGAGGGATAGATGTGGTCAGCAGCAGCAGCAGCAGTAGCAGCAGCAGTGGTCTTAATCACACAGAGGCCTGTGTGTGTGTGTGTGTGTGTGTGTGTGTGTGTGTGTGTGTGTGTGTGTGTGTGTGTGTGTGTGTGTGTGTGTGTGTGTGTGTCCCTCTTCCTCTATGCCAAGCCCCAGAAGGCAGGCTGAAGGGCCATGTGATGCCACCCACTCTTGAGTGCAGTGCATGGCAGGGCTGGCGCTAGATCCTGCAGAGCGGGTGGGATGAGCTCAGATATTGGAGGCTGGCACCAGCTGAGAACAAGGCTTAGCTAAGGGAGGTGGGGGCATTACTGCAGCAGAGACATCAAAGGCACCAACCTGCTTAAAACACAACAGCACTTTAAATACTGTCAGGTAGAGTGCCTTCCAAACGAAAATAGTGCTAAGAGGAACTAATTATTCAATTCATATACCCGTGGATATGCATAATCGTCCAACATTTTAATTTCACCATCTTAATGAGACAACTGCTTACCATCAAAATCAATATTTATGAACTATTGTGTTGTGTTAAGGCCTCTAATGGTTTCTTATTATGTGAGGGAGACAGATGCATCTGAAAGGAAAATAATAAATAAATAAAAAAATACTGTAGCCTGGTGTTTTGTTTTGCATTAGTCTTGGTTTAAAACGAGTTGAGTGAATGTGACGACATGGAGCCTGTTTTGAGAGGATGAGAGGCCTGCCAAAGACTGCTGTATGCCTGATAGAGCTCTTTGTTGCTTTGAAAAGCAAAGGGAGGTCCCTCATGCAAATTCAAAGGAAATTCTGAGAAAAGGGGATCCAAGAAAGAAGACAATACACTCTGTCTCATTCAGTACTTATTATGGAGGATGCAGGATTTAAGAGCTCGGATACATTGCTGGGAAGAAAGGGGCCCTCTTGTGCCATTGTGTGACAAACATTAGACATCACGTGGAGATGTAATTCATCTTCAAAACTTAACAAGTCATTCCATATTATTAGCAGCCGCAGTCCACTGACGTGACTTTAAGTGTGGGGTAACAGTTGGAGAAGTGAGTCTAACCCACATTGTAGTCTCTAGTCACGAGACTATACTCACAGTCAAAAGTATGCAATTCATCCCACACAGGACAGACTGCTGCCCACGAAGCAACCTTGTCCTCACTCTCACTCCACCAACTCAGCCAGCTTCTACTGGACAGACTGTGGCTTCTCGAAAAAGCAAAGGCTAATTTTACCTTTTTTTAAACCCTCATGAGTTTTGTGATTTTTTTAGAGTTCTGACAGGCTGGGGATTTGGGGGCTTGATCTGTTTACACTTGTGTTTACTGTACAGGCCATTGTTGCTCTCCTCACGTTTTAAAATCTATAGGTGCATAATAGTTTATCAAGACCTTCGAGTCCTCAGCCATGCTGGCAGCTCTGTGAGGCAGTACTTTGGCACATTGTTGCTTTGAACTTAATGATGCTAACATGCTAAAACGTTTAAAATGTTCATTAGCTAAATGTTAGCATGTTAGCATGCTAATACTGGCTAATTAGCACTGAACACTAGTACAGGTGACGCTGATGTGAATGCCATTAGTTTTGCTTTAGTTATTTAGTCATAAACCAAAGTTTTGGACAAATTCATATTTTGACCTGATTATAACATTAGAGGAAACACCAAAGTTATTACAACTCATCCTGAGGGGATTTATCAAATCTAAGGTCAATCCATCCAACTGTTGTCGAGACATTTCACTCAGAACCACAATGTGTATCTTGTGGCTACAGGAGAAGTCAGAGGATTACCAAATGTTTGTACAAAATGTTTGCTGAAATCTTTGACCAGCTGGTAGTGCTAGATGTAAAGTCGAATGATCACTACAGTTATTAGGATTCATCCTCCGGGGACCATAAATGTCTGTCCAAAATTCCAAGACAAATTTGAGATATTTAAGTATGGACCAAAGTGGTGGACCAACTGATCGGCTGACTAACACTGACGAGACTAGAGCCACGCTGCATAGTTTAAAATGTAAAAAACAAAGACATTATATACTTTCTTAATCATTACTGCTTGTGTAAATGCAATAATGATAATCTGACTGGAAGTCTTTGGTAACACTGTTTAACGTGCTAGAATGAAACCCTTCTTACTGTCATTCTCACAAGCTGCTTTTCTCTTCATTTGAAGATTAAATTAGGCTCTAATTAAATTTATTCTTACATATCTACAATGACACATAAATGATCAACCATCTCTTTGAATTTCCTCTGAGTCATTCTTACGTAGTGTTTGATACCATTTGTATTGCTATGTGACTTATGCTCACATGCTTACAGCATGTCTCACCAGATTTAACCATGGCAGGGTTGGAGGACACTCTCGCATGAATGCACTTGCAGATTTTCTGCTGCTTTTCAAAGGCCTGTTTCGCTGCGTGGCATCTCTGGAGGAATATGGCAGTTACAGCTCTCAGTCTGGAATGCTGCCCTTCTTGGCAGTTCACTTCCAAGAATCTCAACTCTGTAACCTCAGAATGATTTTGGTGGAAATGTTCACCTCATTCTGTTTAGTTTGACTCATTCCAAAAGCAGACACAAGATTAATTACCTTTTTCCATTAATGCTGAGTCTTTTAAATAACCATCTAAAGAGCCTATTCTAGAAATCTCAAACAACCTCTTGGAGCATTGCACTGATTTTACACATGACGAGCAGTTCATGGGGAGTACAGTAGGTACATCTCACTTCCCTTAAATTGCATCCGCGGCTCCTCCACTTGCCTCCCTTCCTCGCGTCTTAGTCCGTCCCACCAAGGAAGCACAGGAGAGGCGCGAGGAAATCATGGGAGAGAGGAAACGAGGAATGGTGTTTTAGAGGAATGAGACGTCCTTTCCTCGGAAGCGTCACATGAACTGGTCAACTGTATGGGCGGAGTTAGCAACGGCTTTCAGCGGTAAGGCTTCTGGGAAGGCTGCTCTCGTGTATCCTCGCTTATAGAAATAAGAGCTTTGAGACGGCCTTCACGAAAGGAGGGACAGAACAACTTCCGGTTCAGCCGAGGACCGAGGAGCTATTAAATAAGGGAAGTGAGATGCACCTTATATAATGTCTCCTGAGGCTCTGAAGAAGCTTTGTCAAGTCTGAGAAATTAACCCTGGTGATGTCATCGTGATGTGATGTAATGTAAGAGTACCCCTTTAAGGATGCTGCTAAACTCTTCTGATCACCAATTACACTTTGCAGGAAAAAGAGGCACTTCAAATAATCGTCCTCAGTGTTTGTTGTGTGAAACATCATAACCATATACATTATTGATTTGTTTTAGTACACTAATAGAGTAATTTCAACCTGTTATCGTCTGCTTTTAGGCCTCACTAGAAAACAGAAAAGAAGATGAAAGCAAACGGATAGTACAAAGTGTATTGTAGTGTATGTGGATCATCGTCCATCGTTTCTTATAAAATAATTCAAAACTGTCAGAACATTGTATTGATTAAAAAGATCCTCAACCTAAAAACTAAATCTATAATCTCTACGTTTCTCATGATCCCCTCCTTGAAGAAAAACAAAAATGACGCAGACACACCATGTTTGTAACAATAAACTATTTTTTTCATATTTACATCTGTACCTAATGTGCAAATTAATAATTTAAAGTAGTGTAAAACTCTTAAATTAATACAAAATCATATCTTACAGTCCTAACATGGTGAAAGTCCATGAACCTGTCACATAGAAACAAAGAGGAGCAACACTGCAGTGTGTACAGGAGAGACAGAAGCGAACCCAGGGAGCAGTGGACATCCTTGGCCAGGACACACTTAGTTAAGGACAGCATGGTACATTATCCAAGCATCACCAGAACAAACAGCAACACAAACACTGCGTCTTTACAGTAGTCATGTCGAATGAGCAGAAAGCACTTGGAGGCCCGGGGTTTTACAAACCCACTGATTGGTTAAAGCACTGATGATCACAAAGGCTTGAGGTGCTCTTAGCAGCAGGTGCTTCTTTTAACGGCCTCTAGATATGGAAGAAGAACAGACAATCTCACACTGGACCGGTGACACATCTACACTGCAGGTCACCACATAGTGCTAATAGCATGATTGCACATCGTGTTTTGTGTTTAGAGGGGAAGAGACATGTAATCACACTTCAAACAGATACGCATCGGCCTGCTCTCACTACCCACAATTCTTCTCATCTAACACATTGACCGAATAGAGTAGTTAACAGGCGACACACCATAAACACTGCATATTTGAGAAGCAATGCATCCTATGCACATTGTTTGGCGTTTGCCAAAGCAAACATTTGGGAAATTTGAATTGTATTTTATTTTTTTTTTAAAGGAAGCCAGTTTGGCAGTGCTTGTGGTCTTTAGAAGGTCGACTACGGGCAAAAATGTGATATGATATCTTACACATTATTTTGAGTCCAATTCTGACACAGGAAACCCTTGCACCGTGGTAAGGACAAAGGTACACTTAACAAATGAGATAGTTTTACATTGTCATCCTAATCCGACATTACAATCTATAATGCTTACACATTTTAATTTCTGTAATTCAAATTTGTTTACAAAAGCACAACGTGACAATCCTTACAATTTACAAGACACAGTTAACCTACAGTAACTATATTATTGGTGCATAGACAAAATTGGGAGAGGGTGTAGCAAAAATCACCAATTTATTGCTTTAAAGTCTAATATTAGTCTCCCATTCAATTTCTTTTGATTGCAAAACAACTACAAATATTCCACAGAAATTTTGAAGAACCAAGCAGAGGTATTGCATTCAAACTGATTAAAAGAGCTAAAATGTTCCCTCATGATGAGATGCAAATCGTTTGTACTTTAAAAAATAAAGAACTTTCCCTCACATACAGAAAGTTACATCACAGAGAGATGACTTTTACTCTAAAACAAGTAAAAGACTAACTTCAATGAGACAGAAAAAAAACAAAACAGCACAATTTCTGGCCAAAGCTGCTCACTGTTTCAAGTTCTGCTTCCCCCATCATAAAGTAATGCTCTTTACTAACAGGGAAGGGTGACAGGAATACAAGAGCATTCTTCAACAAAATAGGAAAATGTTTGCCATCATGTTATTCTAAATGCAGAGTGCGAATGGTGTTGTTCCCTCAAGTCTCCTGTGGCTTTGCTGACAAGTGGCTGAAGTGGCTGTGATGGCTATGCAGGCCTCTGCACTTTGCTCTCCCTCTCCCTGCGTTTCAGCTCCTCTCTGTAGCAGTAGGAGCAGTAGTTCTCTGTCTCTGGCCTGCCGTAGAAGGAGCAGTTCTCCCTCTTGCAGCGGCGCTGCTGAAAGCAGTACAAAGGGCTTCCAGAGCTCCGCCCTTTGGTTTTGTCTTGGTTGAGCCAGGTGTGAGACGAGTTGTCCTCATCAGCAAACTCCAGGCAGTCCTGAATGTCTCCCGCATCGAATCCATTGGTGTAGGTGTGGGACTTATGTTCGCCGGGCATGTTGTAGGACAGGGTCTCTATGGTGTTAACAGTGCGGACCCCTGACAGGCGAGCAGGGCTGTAACTCTGGGATGAGAGTGTGCGGTTCTGCTGGGGGTAGGTGGCGCATGTCTTTAGGGTGCCTACCACAGGCTTATAGGGGTCATCTTGGAAGATGGAGGATTGCATGTTGACATCTTGTAAGTGAATCACACTGTGCCGCTGGATGGGCGGTGTATGGCTGTAGTGGGCAGACACAGGAACAGGCCCAGGTCTCTTAGCACCAATACTGGGGGAGGAGTAAGGCGCAGGGGCTGGGGCTGGGTGGGAGACATGGTGGGAGGCAGTTGGCGGGGTGAGAGGCGGGACTGGGACAAGAAGGGCTGCAGGAGTGGGACTGTTCCTGCCCTGCATCTTGACACCCAGCGGGGGCTGTGAGTTGTGATTGTAGGTGTGGGTGTGGTGGGGCAGGATGGGAGAGCAGCTCTCCGGAGGCGAGCTGTCCGATCTCTCCCTCTGGAAGACACTCTCATGCTCAGGCTTCTTCGCGGCCACATCATTAGTGGCAGGGGGCTTTTTCTCGGCCTCCTTCCTCTTCTGCTCCTGCTCCTGGCTGAAGCGCTCCTGGGCATTGGTCAGGTAGTAGTTGATCATCTCCTCGTGGAACTGGTGTCGATGGCTGGTGAGCAGGAGGCCTGCAAAAATGAACTTGCGCTCCCCCTGCATGGCAGCCCGCAGGATGTTGAGGCTGAGCTTGACATCGGTGCTGTATTTCCAGTTTTCCAGGGTCTTGTCTCTCCCTGCACTGTCCTGTCTCTCGGTGGGGGAAGAGCTGGAGGGTCTGTCTCTGTCTGTAGGGGATGGACTAGTGGCCTTCTCAGAAGATGTCGAGCTGGCAGACTGGCCCGACTCCTCCTTGCTTCCCTTGGTTTTAGACTCCTTCTTCTTTGCCTTTTCCCCTCCATTGTCCCCACTACGCCCTGAGCCAGAGTTAGATTTGTTCATTTTGCCGTGCACAAGGCCACCCAGGCCACCCATGTTCTTTTTCAGCTTGATTCCCAAGGTTTTGCTGAAGCTACCTAGTTTGTTGGCTACAGAATCAGCCCGGCTCTTGTCTTTGTCCTTGCGCTGCTTGTCTTTGTCCTTCTCCTTGCTGGGCTTGCCGTTGTTAACGTTAGAGTTGCTGCCGACAGATTCGCGGTCAGAGTCCATGGACTCAGCTAGAGACTGGACGTCCTCACCTGCAGAGGCAGTGGGAGACTCTGGCTGAGCCAGGGGAGCCTGCACAGAGATACACACAAACACATACAGCAATGAAGAAACAATAATATGACACAAGCAATGGTGTCCCGGGGACATTTCTCAGGGACTCCCAATGTAATCCAGACAAATTACTCCTAAAAAATATTAAAAAAGAACTGTTGCCTGATTTTTGGTGATTCATAATCTGTACAAATACATGAAAGCCTAGGATTATTGCATTCTGACAGTAAATAAAACTGATTGAACTAGAAGAACCTCTGGAATGGTGGAGTCTCTCTAAGGCTAAATTAACCATGACAAACCAGAAACATGTGTGAGAAGAAGTTACCCTTGTTTCAGATGGAATTCGGATCCATGTTACATTCATGTAGTTGTGCAGCAGGTTGAGTTTGGCCTCCAGAGACAAGATGAGACTGTGGGAGAACATGTATTCACAATTAACAACAAGCAGTGGTACAACACAGTTGACATTTATATTTTTACTAGAACATATGGCATTATATACTGTATAGCTTATCTATGGGTCTGACATTTATAAGAACCTTTTGACTTAAAAAATATCTATGAATGCCTGCAATGCATTAAGGGTAATATAAAGAGGTGGTATTAGGCAGTGGCTTGAGCATTCTCTTTCTGTATATATGCACTGTTCACACTGCAGCTCTTTAAAGATAAGCTAACCCCCTGACCAGCAGGAATGTGAAACAGAAACCTTACATAAACTCTTCGCTAAACTCAGAGAGGGTGTTGCTGCTTTAGTGAGGCCATTCCTGGGAAACCCTATGTATGACTGACGTGACTCACAATTTGTTCTCTCTCTGCTCACTCTTTGAAGTGACCTGAACCCAGAGCCCATAATCAGAGTTAAATCCCCCACATGCAGACTTAGGTAGACCACCAGAACTGCCTTGGCCTGCAGTTTTTACTCTCTCACCCTTCATGGGACTGCTTTCGTAGTCAGCGCCTCTGTGTGCTTTGTTGATAAGCATCAACACCCTGTGATATACTATACAGGACTTACTTGGCCAGCTTGGTATTATCGTTGTCATCCCTCCCCCACTCCCAGTCCCTGCCAGGGTCCACAGCAAAATGGAGTGCCAGCAGCTTGTGCTCCGAGTCAGTCAGAGGGATAACAGCTGGAAGAGATGAGATTATCAGGTGGTTAGTTTTGTCTAGCTTTACCATTGGAGACAACGTTGCACCCCACCCATTTTCTCACAAGGCCACCGGTGGTGTCAAAGCTAAGTGACACCATAATGACACACTAGAATAATGCCATGTTAATTATCCCAGATGCCTATCAGCGTGGGGTAAAGTATACTGTGGGTGCATTCTATCTGCCATCCATTTTTTAGACAGAGAAGTGACCGTGACCAGTGAGTGTCACTCACGTTGACTCATCCAGACAGAGAAGGGCCTCAGTTGGCGGCTTTAACTTGGTTGCTCCTCTTATAACACAGACTAGTCCCTATTCTGGTTCTCTGAGCTAACTGTACTAGCCTTTCTCGTCTAGTGCAACCACGCTATCTACCTTTTCCATGAGGACGAAAATTAAAGGAATAATCAGGTTTATTACAACTTGCATTGTAGCTGTTCTGGAGCTTTTAATTGATATCATATGGTACATGCAAAAGCTCCAAAACAGCTAATAAATAGACCATGTTCCAAGATTTTGCTTGTTTTGTTTAAATGCTAACTTTTGAACCAACATGGATGAACATACAATTCTTTGACAACTCCATCCACTGAGGAAGTGTGATAAAACTGAAAGCTAAAGAATGGCTACTAAATGGACCTTTTGATGAGACCGTTTTGTTTCCAAGGTCTAGAAAGAACTTTTAATCCTAACTTTTAAACATAAATGAGATGTCCTTAAAGTCCTTCTGGTGAGACTGTTTTTACAAGTACTGTTTCCAAGGTCAATGATTAATTATTAATTCTCAAATTGGGTCTTATTCTCATGGCCATCTTTACTATCAGCAATAATACTACACTCACCAGAGATATTACTGAGATCTGGGATATTGCTACAGCAAAGTCCAATGGGGAAAGAAAAACGATCATTTAAATTATATGACATTAAATGAACAGTTCAACCAGATTATCTAAACCTTTTTATTATTATTATTATTATTATTATATATTAATATGATGATCTAATGATCCCTTAGAGCTATAGTGTGTAGTTTCTGTCGCACCCATGAGGAATTCTAAGTAATGACAATAACACTGTCGGCGCGTCCACATGATACAAGCCTTCCGAGATCGCGCACCGCCCTCAAACCTCCTCCACGTAGTTACTAGTAGCCAAGGAGGACACAGAGGATTAAAAAAACATGATGGACTCTTCAGAAGAGGTAATTACCATCACTCGAGTTTCTGCGCTTGAAAGTCACCGGACGACACAATCTTCTGAACATAGCCATACTGATAAATACAGAGAGAGTTTTGTGGAGCTGATAGTCTTAATTAGCTTTGTAGAAACTCATTTGGCAATGGCTTGAATGTAACGGACGTTCATTAATATCAAAAAGTTACGCACTAAAGCTTTAATTAACAGAAATACTGTGTGTGCACAACTATGGGAAGTATGTTAGGTCAATATCTTCCAGATAAGTTTGGCTAACCTGGGTGTCTGTCCCATGACTTATTTTTTTAGCTATCACAGACCTCTGCTCTGGAGTACAGTGTTACCATTACCACCAGTAGGAGTGATGGCCAAAACTACGAAAATAGGACCCAGATTGTGACAAACCATCCCTTAGCTAATACTAGAGCAAATGGTGGCCTGAACTTGGCATGATGATTTACATCTTACAACTGAGTAGCTCCACAGTTGATCCGGGCTGTATAAGATAATTTAGTTTAGTAATAGAGTGCAATCAGACACAGGAGTACAGAAAAGAGAAGGAGCACCGAAATAATTTCATTCATATCCCGCTGATAGGATCAGCTACTTACAAACAGGAAGAGGTTTTCAACACTAATCACTGGACGGAGCACATAAAACAGACACCCACCCGGGCTTCCTCTCGTGGGAGGTGTGCTTACAGTATGTGCACAGTGCGGGCGTGTTCGTTTTTGTGTGTGAGTGCATGGCTGCATTTCAAAACAAGAGTGTGAGGAGGACTAGCTAGACCACTGGCCCACATGACAGCTCTCCTCAGGCTACCTAGTGCGGGGGCTGTTGTCCACATGTCAGCAGAGAGAGACAGGCTGTTCAGGCCGAGGACATTCCAGCATTCACTGTCAGCCCCAGATGGAAGATACAGTCTCCTCCCTCCCTCATCAATTCTTCCACTGCCAATGGGCTGCTCTGCTCTGCAGGCTTCATAGAGACACAGACACCAACAGCAGCAACGGCCCCTCCTGTGTCCCTGATGAAACTGCAGGTCAAATACTCACTCTTTCCCCCTTGTGTCTCTTTCTGAGTGCCTATGCGTAGGTGCAAAGTACACTATTAATCATGATAAGTGTCAAAATAGTGGTGGTGGTACATGTATAGTGATGATGCCTTAAGTTCTTGACACAGAATTAGTGCGGCTACACCCATGCTAGCACATTTACCACTGCGAACACGATCACTTATTTGTATCTGACACCATTAGTTGCTAAGCAAACACATCATTAATAGCACTGCTGACAAACTAGGGATGTCCAGAGAACTGTCCTAAAATGTCAAGGTTGCCTTTGCGTCATACCTGCAAAATGCAATGCATGTCTATCTAAAAAAAAGAAGAGGCATGACTAATGCCTGTAGCCACAGAGACAAACAGTAATGAGAGAAGTGTTCTGGCAGCCCTGAAAACTGGGAGGAAAAAAGAGAAGAAGGGTCTTTCCTCGAACACTCTTGCCCAGAAATATTCTGTCATAATCACAAACACACAGACAGACAGAAGGCAGCAAACTAGCTCCCACTCAGTTCCCACTCGGGTCATGCAGCAGGCAGCGGAGGTCTGTGAGGTGGCGTCCTGGCTCCCACCATGCAGCTGTCCTCCTTTCTCGCCATTCCAAAGTGCTGTGTGTGTTGTTGTTCCCTCTTGGGCCTGGTCCAGATTCAGAGATTCAACACTGCCAATTGAGCTCTGGGGGACTAAAGTGTGCTGTAATGTATTTACTCTCCCTTTTGGCAGCCTTGTTTTGTTGTCCTTGAATGACCGAGTCCCATAGCTTATGTATGGATGACATCATAGCCCTCCGTGGTATGCGAGCTGTGTACTCAGCAACATAGCTGTTAGCCTGCCTCGCCTTGCTCAGTTTGCATCTTTGATTCTGTGGGTGGGGGGATACAGGGAGAAGGAGGAGGAAACTTGGGTGTAACCTGTGAGGAAACATCTGTTGGAAATGAGGTAGATAACCTTTCTAAGCATTTAATCACATGATTTAAATGGACCTAAATATCTTTGCTTTGTCTTTTTTTAGTTTGTGCAAAGTGAACACGTTAAGCATATCATGTCTTGTGTCATGAGAGCAGAAAAAGAGAGGATCCTCTCTCCTCTTTCACCCCCTTCAGTGGACAAAGTCACCCATTACAAGCTTTGATTCACAGCAGGAACACTGAGCCAATGTTTCCTCTGTTTGCGATTCAAGAACAATTTGTACTGTCTGGAAACTGCACAAATTTGAATTCCTGACTTTGGTCACTCTGCACAGCTGCAGATTTAAAGGGCTCAATTCACGAGAGTAAACAGCAGTCATGCATATAAACAAGCCTGAGATTTTTTGCCACATATTTTAACAGCAGACCTAGTATTGTGGTAATTGCAAGAGCATCACATTTGAAGTAACACATAAACCAAAACAAATGGCATTTTAATTTGGACTGACATATTGATGTAATTACGCTGAGTGCATGGGGAGTAATACACTGGGTGTCTTTAATAGATAGAGAAGTGAAACCTGGCCAGAGCTGGATGGTTACACCGCACGTTATGTAGGTGGTCTTTGTGTAAAATACGACCATTTACTTTATTCAAATGGGTGTTATGGGGTTGATGATGGGATGCCAAAGAAAACCTGGAAGTGTTTTGGTACCGGGACCGGAGCTTGAAATAGCTCCAGAGTTTTTTTTAAAGGGCTAGTTCCACTCATACATAGTTTAACCACAGGAGCACAAACAAGCTGATTAAAGACATGGCCAACGGCGTCTAGTGAGAAGCAAATCATTATCACACAGCAGGTGAGCAGCAGTGAGCTAACAGAAAATATACCTATGTGCACAAGACTCTGGGTTCACCTGACTACCTTACCTAGTAAAGAAAGTTTTGATCCTTAGCAAAAAAACTCTGATGTCAGACACCCCTCCCTTGTTGTTGTTTTTCACTATACACCATCAATAGAGCCCCAGCAGCCATAGAAGGGTCAGTAGCATGATGTGTCAGTGTGAGTTAGAATCAGGTTACTGGGGGGGGGGGGGTCTACCTGTCTGTCTGACCCCTCTGCCTGTCTGTCTGGCATCTGTTCAGAGATATAGTGTGGCAGCACGGTACCATTTCTATAAACTAAAAGATAAGAAAATGCAAACACCCATTACTTATAAAATCATACAAAAACATAAAACTATACCTCTTACATACATAACAATAAAGAAACATAACAGGAGCAGCACATATTTGTATCATTGCTGTGTTATATGATTCATCACATGACATACATACTGTATGCACCAAGCTAAGTGTACAAGTGTTTTCATAACATCCTGGAGAGAGAGACTGCAGACTGATCCTATCACAGGACACAGTGTACCAGAATGAAAAAGTAGAGTCATGCAGTGGTGTTGTGATACAGCGTGTTCTTTGGGCATATGCACCATCTGGTGGACAAAAAGAGAACCCCCCCTCCATGCTCTGCCACACTAAAACACCCAAATAAAAGTGGGAGTGCTGAATAGTTATGTGCTGTGGAGTAGGCTGGCTTTGATGTGCTGCTGTCATTAAAGGGAATGACTTCAGGGCAGGGATTGCAGGTTAGTAATCATGTCTGTCTGCTAGTCTGCAGTGGTCGTACCCAGACTTAATAACTAGGTTGGTGTTTACATGCCGAGAATAGGAAACTTAAATGCTCAGAAAAGCACAAGAGTAGGAGGAATATGGAGAGAGGAAAAATGAAACAGTTTGCGTAAGTGGATCTGTGTTTGAGTGTGAGAAAAAGAGGCAGAGAAGAGGAAGACAGAGAGAGGAAGAAAGAAACAGTTTGCGTAAGTGTATCTGTGTTAGAGAGTGAGAAAAAGAGGCAGAGAGATAGAGTTGGCCGGTAGCCCACGCAAATGACAAGTGAGTTCCACCCACTGAGTCAAATACAGAAGAGTGCCGTGACTACTAAGACTGGTTGTCAAGGAGATCCACTCTATTTGCCAATTAAAGGAACTCCATGTGAGGATTACTCTGACCTCAAGAATAAGCAACACATCCGGAGTGGCTGGCATCTGAACGGGCAAAACAAGACAAAAACAAGAGTCACCCAAACTAAACAGAAAATCAACACTCCCTCGCCAGAACATAACACGATCAATATGCTCCATACAGCACCATATCACAGATTCCTGTGAAAGAGGCAAACGCATAAACAGACACACCTACTGTAACAAACTAAATTCAAACAAGAGTGAGAAATGTAGACACACAATAACATACAGGCTTGAATGATTTCAATGCTCAGTAAGTCAGCTAAACTGCCTGCTGTCCACTTTCCCTGCATGTTGGCCACTCCCTGGATCCTGCTGCCAACTGGCCTGTTTTAATAATGGATCACAGGTAATTAGACTGCTGTCTCATACATTATTCACCTCTTGCAGGACAGGCAGACCACTCGCCCTCATTCTCGGAATCTACACTCTAAAAGTTAAAGTAAAGACTGCCTAACTATTTCCTAACTTAACTAATGCACATTACAGCAGGCGACACTTGGATTTTTAAGAACAGGAGGTCAAGAAAAGGTTGATGTCCCACATCTCAATCTGCGGATGCCACAAGATTTTCTTTCCAGAATATCTAAGTGGTTTTGTGATGATGCACAGGTTGCTTACCTTGCTCTCGCTGCTGGTCTCTCTGCTCCATGGACACCAGTGCGGAGAAGTGAGCCTGATCGTAGGCTAAGACCAGAGGGGAGCAGTGACAGCGGCTCGGGGGCACCTCCAGAGGCAGATAGAGCCCTCCAAACGGGATGGGGGCAAACGCTAGAACACCATATCTAGTGTCAGTCCATTGCTTATCCAACTGTTTTGTAGAAGATCAAGGCAAGATGCAGTCAGCCTACCTTCTCCTCCTGAGTCTCTGAGCATCGTGTCAGCCACCACTACAATTGGCCTGCGTAACACGTGGGCCAGCACAAACACATGGAACTCCTCCAGACTCTCATAGACCGGATCCTCAGAGTTATCCACCCTGCAAAAAAACCACAACCATGTAACACAGTGGAATTATGGGATACTATAACAATTTCCTGAATTGGTATTGACCGATGCAAAAACATCTGCCAAAACAGTAAATGGTCATGCTAATAATGTGCCTACATAATCTAATCTGATCCATTTGGATCCATATTGCCCTCTGACTACCTTTAACAGACATTTACAAAGATCCATCTGTTCGTACATGTGTTTGAATGAAAGAGGAGGGGAGGAGAGAGAAAGAGGGAGAGAGGGTGAGACGGAAAGAAAAAGCAGAGGCAGAGCTCTCAGGCATGCAACCACCAGGGAACCAGAGGATGTGCAACAATTAAGTTGTCAGCCACACAAGCTGCTACGCTGCCAAATTCTGTCTAATAAAGAGCCTCTTAATATGTGAATCCCACTCATCCTATTTAGGGGCTCATCTCACACTAGGACCATCAAACATCCCTAACCTGATTACTGTATTACAGTCAAACTCAATGAGAGGGTTAAAATTACCAGAGTGAATAAGTAAATGATGCTCTTTAATGGGATATTTTCAGTGATAGAGGGCTTTTGTACTGGACGAGTCAACGCTGGCAAATGAATGTAAAACGACGATGGAGAGACATGGCTTGTTTTCAGTTGCTGCTGTTACACAAAATACAGTCTTTGCATGATTTGTTATGAGGTTTTTGCATTTATCTTTTAATCAGCGCTGAGTGCAGGCAACCGCAACCTGCTTAAATCACATTTTATGTAATTAAATGAAATTTCAAGCAGAAACCTCAATGAGTTTTTTTTTCCTGTTCATCATAGTTGTTGTTTTTTCTCCACCAGATGACTGTACATGTGAAAGTATGTATGTTTATTTTCAAAATGGAAACAAGAGAGAGACAAACCACAAGGTTTTGTGCGTAGGAGGAGGAAACCAGAGTTAGTTTCCAAACTGCCTCTGTAGCCTGAGATAAACCCACTCTTAACGCTTGTTTATGCAACAGGGAGGGGGGGTTTGGACGGGGGGTAGTGCTGCAGCTAAAAGCAACCCACAGCTTAGTCAAGAGATGTTGTTTCAGAAATGATTAATACTAATGGCAGCCAGTAGATGGCACAGTCTCACACACGAGAGGGGGTGGGGGGGGGGGGGAATAAATGTGAGTCGAACAGCTTACCCTCCACTGGTGTTGCCGTTTTTGCTGAGGTGAGTGCGAGGCTCACTGGAGGCCAACTTCAGCAGTTCGTTCCACTCTCTCTCCCACTCCTTCTCAGTGTACACCAGTCCTGACTGCACAAACACACACACAAATGGAAATTCTGTCAAGCAAGTGCTTATGCTCACCCACACAATCCTTATTATTATTCATTTTCACAATTTTCATCCGAATCTTCAAGGTTATCTCCTGAAGCTTTATGCATCTACAGTTTTTTTTCAAATGTTCTGCTGTTAATGGATGGATGGTTAAAAGAGGCAGACCGGCATTATGGTGATTAGAGAAAGGTGGATGATATGCAACAAACCAGAACGCTGCGTTTACATGGGATGTGATGTGTCTTAGATCACTGGGCCACCAGGACGCCCCAGGCATTTTTAAAACATGTGCATCTGGACTACTTCTTTGCCTGAGCTATCTTTGATGACACAATTTTTCTAATAGATTGGCAAATACTTTAATCCATGAACATCAAGGGAAAAGGGAGAGGAAGTGCAGAGGATTTGACAGTATTAACACGGCTACTTATGCACACTTGGTATCATATAGAAAGACTATTTTCATCCCAGCAAAAATCCAAATGTGCGATCCAGCAAGGAAGCTAAAATCAGCGCCTCGCTTGCTCTTATGGATTTCTTAATGTGTCATTCGTGAAAGAGGATGTGATGCATTTACTCTCCCAACCTCCTTGTTCTGTTGGGTTTGCTGCCACCTCCACCTCCTCTTCAGAGCGTCTCTCTCCGCTCCGCTCTTCATCATGGTATAGAGGGATTTCCTCAGCATCAGGTCTCTGTCATGGAAGCCCCACATACCTGATCAACACAGACGCACGACACTGTTACTGCATGTTAAGATTGAGGACATAAAACAGCAACAAAGCCATTGCACCAAACTATATAATCATTCTGAGATAACCTCAGCTTTTTAACTTGCTGTCTAAAAATGTCTTTCATCACTCATCAAAGGGCCCTAGTTGTCTGACTGTCAGTGTAGATTACATTAGCTCTGGTGCCTCTAACCCTGACAGCTCCTGCTCCAGCAGTCCTCGCACTGGGGAGTCAACAATCTCCTTCGGCACGGACCTGAATATGCTGTCCCTGAATCCTGCAGCTGACTGCAATGTATAGGTCAGTTATCTCCCCTTCCTTGCTTCCTTCGCTCTCTCACTCACTCCCTCCTCTGGATTCAGCAGCTGTGGCGAAGCACTGACACTGTTAATACACACCGACTTGCACAGTTGTTATGGATGATATGGTAATATCGTATGTTAGATATACTGTAGTGTACATGAGTAGCTCACCTAAAGAGGCAGCATGCAGAAGGCAGTTCCCGTCCCCTGTGGTGGCCAGAGGAAGCAGCTTCTTACAGCTGGTGCACATGGTGGACCACCAGTTCAGACGACCTGCACACACACAATATACAATATTATAAGACCAAGAATTCTGTGCAAAACTGAGAAACAGAAGGGAGAAAACACATTTAGTTTCAATCCATTTTCAATTCAATATTTTCTTAATTTACTCAAATTGAAACACACACACAAATGGTGATAAGATCCCAGAGTCAGATTTATCGGTATAGTCCAATATAATGTCTCAATGGGCTTTACAGGCCCACAGCAACATGTATTCCATTGCTCTATTGGTGGTGTTAAATCAAGACATATCTGTGTTAAAAAATGCCACGACTACTCTCACGACAGATATTTACAGGAGCCTTCAATTGTGCGTCTAAAGTGTTTGTTACCTCGATTCAAATGTAGCTTAATGTCTTTCAGTCTCACAGTACTGTAGCAGGTACCAGTGACGGCCCATTGAGAACAATTAGCCAACAAGCATAATTTGCCTCAATAGCTACACTTTGAAGGCAATGATTAGCGCAGGCCATATGCTTTGCACACATCCTCAAATACCCAGCAGTCTTTCAGAAGAAAAAAAACCCACTCTGAATATCTTCCTCCTCAGGCTGACTTTTATAGTATCTCCAGTTTCTGCTCCATCCCCCCCCCCCCCCCCCCCTCCAAAAAGGGGCCCCCTCCTCCCCCCCCCCCACCACTACTGCTTTACTGCAGGCAGCCTCACTGCTCTGAGCCTGGGGTGATCTGACTGCATCATTTATTAAACAACAGTAAACACAGAGGGGGCTCTGAATGATTTACCCCTCAGTGTGGATGGGCTCAAAATGCAGATGTTTTTGCATTTTTAAATTTTTTTTTACACGTTAGATATCGAAGGTAATTTTCTGGAATCATGCCATGGACTACTACATTTCAGTGTGTTTAATGGTGTTATAATATATATTTATGATATTATAATGTTATATCCAATATGCTGGTGGAGATTTAATCACCCATTAAGTGAAGCTAATACACAGGTGCTTGTTGTACTTTATTTTACATTTGCTTAATTGCAGAGATATATATTTAGGAAGATTTGTGATGCATAAAACTTAAATTAATGTACTAAGATAAATCCTTCACTTATCACTTGAGAACAGATACCATCTTCTGGTTGGTTAAGTCAGTTAGAAATGTTCTTCTTTGATGAATGTTCCCAGATTTTGAACAGAATGAAGTGAGAATATCTTTACGATCTCTGTGTGGGAAAATCTGCAGGAAGATTTGAAACTTCACTAACTAGTTTCTCTCCGTTAATTCAAAGCTTCAGTTGGGAGATGAATCCTTTGGGGTCCTGGATGCTTTAAATTAGATGTTGTCGTCTTGCTTCCAGATGATGCTGCTTCTCTGATCTGCTCTGTCTCTCCACCCTCAAGTCTCACCCTCCAAGTCTCTGTCTACTGACTTTTACTGGCAGCACCAATACGAAATTGGTGCTGCTTTGTGGGCCTCCTGCATTTCAGTATAATGTAAATAAAGAATACACTGAAATGCATAGGATTCCTTTTACATATCTCACATCGGTAGTAGCAGAAGCACGAAAAGAGAATGTATCATATTATATTACATTCTGTAGTACTCACCGGCCTGCTCCAGAGCCATCATGGTGGACTGCTCGATCAGGTCTCTCTCTATGAAGCACCTAAAATCCTCGCTGTACACGCTGAGGTCTGGTAGCTGGAATGTGTAGATGGGCATGTCAAGAGGGAACTGCTCGCTGGTACAGTCATTGGCCACCTGCAGCCGCGCCAGGGAGACGATAGCAGAGCTGGCGTGGGAGATGCCGCGGGACAGACGCTTCTCTAGAGGAAAAAATGAAGCGAGAATTGAATGGATGAGTGGGAAGAAAGTAAAGAAAGACACAGCTGGTGAGGTCAATATGATGTTGAGGTGGTACTCGTACCTTGTGCATTGTCCTCCTGCTTCTGTGCACACGGCTTGTCAATCTTGCTGACATGGGTGGGCGTGTCACGTGTCTCTGGATGCTTGTAGTAGCGGCCCTCGTTGAAGACCTGCGGCAGGTTGGCAGTGTGGACCTGCCTGAGCTCCTCGTAATCATTTAGAGCAGCACTGAGGTCCCAATTTTTACCTGCGGGACACAAACAAAAGGTCTGGTTGATTATACATCAACACTGATTATCAACACAAGTATAAATGTTGCTCACAGTCTACGATAATTACCTTTTTTCAGATTTTCATTAAAATTCCAAAATGTCTGAACAATTAGAGTGGTTCACAAAATAATATGCTCCCACACATCAAAATGTTGTTGTTTTTCAGATGCAACAGGACACTGTTTACTGCAGTTCACAGTAAACAGGTTTATTTCATGACTAGTCTCGCATTGCCAGACCTATCTCCACAGAGCTGCTGCGGAGGGTCTGGCTAGTCCACACAACATTCTGGTACAAAAAAACACGCTCTGGTTTATTGGCATTTCTTTAAATCAATCACAATCGTCATGGGTGGCGCTAAGCTCCCCACGGGGACACAGTGCCGCTGCAATAGCCTTGGGAAGGAACTTGTTTTGGTGGAACGTGTACGTTCAAAAGTTGTTTTAGTCGTGCAACAGAAAATAAATCAACCGGAGTTTAGAATGCCAACACAAAGCAAGCGGAAAGTGTCAGGCTGAAAATGAGAGACATCTGGCGCAACCTCCGGCGGCACGGGAAGAATCCCATAAATGAAAGTCGATATAGACTCTCATGGTGAATAACACACAATACGCTACCAATAGGAAAAAGGGAAGAGGAAAATGGGGGTAAAATGCAAAAGATCTTTGCATGCAGATTTATGTATTACTGTCTTGTTTTAAATACTGATAAATTCCCAGCTTTAAGAACTTTAAATAATGAGCCCCAACAATAATGGTTTATATTGCCCATATGTGTGTTTGTCTTTAACAGAGTGAAAGCAATATCCTGATGTGCAGGAGGGACCCACACACTGATAACACATACACGACATGGCATGAACACACACACACACACACACACACACACACACACACACACACACACACACACACACACACACACACACACACACACACACACACACACACACACACACACACACACACACACAGAGTCTCCTCTGGGTGCTGTCTCTCTAACAGAAATCCCTCCCTTCCAGGTTTAAGAGACACAAGTCAAGCCTCAGTCTTCTTATAACCCAGTGCCTTCTCATGATGCCACAGGAACAGTCTGCAAAACAGTCTTTATAAAACTCACATCAGTGCCTGCATGTGATCTGAGCATGTTTGCTCAGACAGGGTCAATTAATGGACTCCCTGTGTTAAGAGACCTGGAGGAAGTTGTCCTCTTCCTGACTTCCAGACATGATGATTCTCGGCAGTCTGAACATGAAACCTGGCACCACTAATCGCTGTCTCTCATGGCGATCAATGCAAAACTGATTCTACTTTATTGAGCTGCACAAATCCAGGAACACAACTTAAGGTCCAGCAACATAGCCACTCAGCACCTAATGCATGGCCTTTAAATGCTTCTACATCAGCCTATTAATACTGTAGCATGGAAGGCATTCTTTCAGCTCCCTCATTTGTAATGGCTGTCGTCAGCAAAAGGAACACTCATAAATTCAGCTGCAGTATGAACATGCATTATCCCCATCTATTAGAAACACAGCAGCTTTACCTTTTTAAATAAAAGGACTTTGAATTAAACCAGGTGGACAGGAGGATTTCACTACTACATGTCTGGAGAAAGGTCCTTGTGACCGAAATGTCAACCAACCAAATAAACCAATGCAGAGGTGACAAGTGTGTGCAGGATTTTTTTTTATCAACTGATTTCTTTAATTAAAAAAAGAAATCACTAAAATTAGGTTATTAACCTCATTTCCTTTTCAGTGAAAATGTAAAACCCTAAACCCAGAACTTGTCCTGGTTCCAAATTGATGTGACCACATAGGTCAAAACAAATTCTTCAGTACATAAACCGGCCTCTAGGGGGAAGCACCACATGTGGCACTGTCATATATCTGCTCCTCACACCATCCTGAGTCAGACCAGAGGGTCACAGAGCCCCTGACTGATGCCATGGATGTATTAGGAGAACGGATTGATGCAGGTCTGGAAAGCTAAGCTAACACCAGAAAGAAGCAGCAGGCATTTCACTGAAATAGGACATCCAGGCCCACGTCTGTCTTGTCTGAGTGCAGTGTCTTGTTTGGTGTAACAAGAATGCCCCTGTGGCTTTGTGCCAAAGCAGAATCAGAGGAGAAAAAATGACTGAGGGGGAGACAGCACTAATTATTTTATCAGACTAGACACCGGCTGCATAATACACACGCAGCAACAAAAAACATTTCCAGGACACACTTGACAAGGAGTTAATCTGTTAATGGAAGTCTTTTTTGTGTGGAGCATGCTTTTATTCCTGTAAAGTAGACAAAACTAAATCTGCATTTAGACTTCAGCATTTCTTTACTGCAGTTTGAGCAGATGCTGGAATGCAATGTGAAACTGTTCAAGACACACTTGTGAAAAAAAAGAAGAAAAAAAAACACAAACACTTTTACTGTCTCTAGATATCAAAGCCAATTAAACTGACCATCAACCAGCTTTCTGTTGCCATGTGCACACCCCCCCAAGTGGCCCTGTATGTAAGCTATACAAGTGCCAGTAAGCACTCTGCCCCTCAATGAGTTCCGATGAATGGGCACAAAGCTCTCCCTGGGGAGTGCACTCGTAAAACCGTCACACTGGCCTCTAAATCAGCAAGCTGGCTCACTGTTGCAGGCCCGACTTCTCTCCTCCCCTCCTTTGTTTCCTTTCTTTTCTTTTCCCCTCATTTCCTCTCTTCTTCTATTCTTTCCTGTCCTCTGCTCGCTTCAGTGCAACCGCAGCACAACAGGGAGCTGATCAAAACACAACTTCCCACATATTGAGTCCTATATACATATAACAGTTTGGGTGATAACCTCTAATTTCAGAGGTCCAGGACAGTGTTGGTCTCTTACCTTCCAGCAGGTCTCTTGCCAGACCCGGTTCTGCCCCTGTGGACCGAACAAAGTCTGACAGGACCGCGTCCATGTCCAGAGTCATGTGATCATGTGTGTGCGCTGCCCAAGGTGCAGCGGTGGCCTTGGTGGACGCCAGCCTTCACGTTCTCATCTGGAAAAACACAACATTTTACAGTAAATCCATTTCAGACACACTTTTAAAAACCCATCACTCACTGACCTCTCTCTTATTCTAATCCCAGCCAGCAGTCTCAACCTGCATGTACTGATGTGCAATGCTTCATAGAGCTGATAGTTCATGGTACTGTGACCAGCACTCCACTCCCAGCGCTCCTCCCAGCTCTAGCTAACAGTCATAACATAACATATTATCCAGCAGCACAGATGGGGTCGTATCCAGGACACACCTGCCTGTCTCCAAAGCCTTTGGCCCACTGCCCATGATCATAACAATACTAACCCTCTTCCTGCCACTGAGTGTCAACCAGAGTGTGATCCAGTATCTTAAACCACACCAAGACTCTGAGCTGGACAGCAAGGAAGAATGCAACTGTTTGTGGAGTGATTCAGTTTCATGTTATTTAGTACGATCCTAGCTCGGAACATGTTAGCATCAGGGCTCTAATGATCAACAAGGGCTGCCTTGTTAGGTCATAAACAACACTTGATCTAAGATGCACAAGTTTTCCCTCCCTCGGCCCATGGAATGAATGAGCCCATGCATAGCTTTCATTCCACTTGAGGCTGTGTGGGTGACAGAGGAACGGAGTTCAGAGCATTGTCAGTGAAGAAACAAACACCCACAGGTATGCAGCTCTGACACCGGGCCCCTGTGCGCGGACGGGATGTTCGAAAAGAGGACCTAAAGAGGAGTGAGCACATGCTGGAGACATTCAGATACTCTGCCGACGCCTCTGAGCAGAAAGCAGAGGCTCCAACTCTCAGTGTGTGCCACATGACATGAGCGTCTATCAGGTTTTGGCTCTGTGTTGTGAACTAACAGACACTCTGATCTGGAGATAAAGCTAAAGCTAAACAAATGCTGTTGTTTCTTGCTTTTAAAGCTGAGGAATATAAGTGGATAGGACATCATGGAATATCTTTTCATGACCATGATAGAATGAGCTCAGAAATGTCCTCTCAGTCAGTATTATCATCAAATGAAAATTAAAAGCTCACAACAAAAAAGAGGCAGCTGAGCACTGCTTGATTGTTGGCATCAGAAAGAAAAATATCTTTGTTCAAGACCCAGCAAATTTAGTCTTTATCGTATGCATTATTAATGAGTCAAAGCTGCACTTAAGCTGTAGTTTAGCTGACCTACTTACTGTCAGCCATTTGCATTGTGTTGCATGAGCATTATTGTACTATAACAATCTAAGCACATGTAAGTAAATTACAGAAAACAGGGTGGTCAGCTGGAGCAGTAACAACCAAAGGTTTGTCAAAGATCACGAGAGTATGGTTGATGCATATTATGTTCAGATCGAAGATGACCCAAAATGTATAGCTGGAGAAGATTGTTTTCTCTTTACTGCCACTTCAGATATCAACTAAATATTTATATATCAAAAGGCGAGTTTACTTATTTCAATTCTAGAACCCTACTTACAGAAAATTGAAAAGGCTTGAAAGTTTGTCTTTGAGGTATAAAGAGACAACATATGTGTGCATAATTACACATATAGAGGTAGACACTTAACTCAATACAGAATAATAGGTTGCCCATCAAGTTAGAATCAGAGTGTTGCTTTGCAGGGCAAAAAGCCTTTAGTCGTGAAGTGGTATAGAGCGAGAAACCGAAATAGCTGATTATTATAAGTCATGACCTCGTCTTTTTCCCTTAAGACGTTTTTTCAGATCGCTTTCCCTGTGGGAGGTAGTTATGACTCAGAAACACCCTAATACATGTTTTTCTATCTGACATAAAGCCTGGAACTGTCCAGCTTCCCTTTAGTCATAACGTAAATTTGCACATTTGTCAAACGCATCATGTACATGGCAAAATATGAAGGCATTATAGCAGCACAGTGAACTAAAAAAAGATCTAGCCTACTTTAAAAGACAAGGCTGACGTGTTTCTATATTTTTTCTTATTTTTAACAAATACCATGAAAAGACCAGAACCAACAATGCCTTAGTCTATGTATTAAAACTTTCCGATTCCCATGTGACGTCAGCTTCTCTCAGTCCCCGGCCTATTTGTTCCAACTAAATATAAATCTTTTTAAAATGGCTCAATACTATATAGTTTAGTTTTTACAAATGTCAAAGTCATCTCCTAAAACAACTGGGCAATGTAGTTTTCCGCAAATGTTACTCAAACTGGAGTAAATAGGGACTATCCTCAATCTCAGATAAACACACATTCAATGTATTAGTAGAGCTGGGTAGGGTATCGGTACTCAATACTGTATCTTTAAGTTATAGACAAAAATAACCCAGTGCCGAGATGTATTGAAACTTCTCCAGTCATATGATACGGTGCATTTGATTTCTTTTTTGTACCCAGATCTTGAAAAATATGACTATATGTATGGCTTTGCTTGCAGGCATCACCCAGGCAATCACTGCAAGCGTGACATGTGATTGGCCCACAGCTTACTTAACTTAATGCTTCGCTTCACACGAAGTAGAAAAAAAGGTATCAAATGTAGTACTCTTTTGGTATTGGTATCACTTTAAAGGTGCGCCACATTTCTTTTCCCAGGTTGGCGAAGGTATGATGAACCCAACAGTACTCTGCCTCTGATTGGCTCATTCTGGTATTCTTAACTGAACCCTAACCAATCTCACTCCTAAACATAACCAATCCAACCAACGAAGGCAACGAGTACTAGCCCATCAGAAGCACAGCAGGGCATGTGATGCCTTCCCCATTCGGATAAACGCAAATTTGATAAGGATGCTTAAACAATATCCAGCATATGTACCAGTGAATATTTATGGCACCAGAAGCAGTGGTGGATTGTAACTAAGTACATATACTCAAGAACTGTACTTACGTACAGAGCTACTTGTACTTTACTTGAGTGTCATTTTATGTTACTCTTTACTTTTGCTACACTATATTTTAGAGGTAAATATTGTACTGTAAATACAATACAGTTATTTTACAGCTATAGTTACTTTGCTGATTAGGATTTTATATGCACAACATACAATCAGCTTATAAAATATGACACATTGTGACAAATGAAACAACCAAACCGTAGATAATGCATTTTAAATTACCTCTAGATTGACCAACTATTAGGATACGTAAGATCCTATATACCATATTAATGCATCAGTAACAATGACCCAATAATATGATACTGTTTAGTATACCGATCACAGGAGACGTTTGTCTGCATAACACATACTTTAACATTTGATACTTTCAGTGGATTTTCAGTGCTTCTGTACAAATATGAATGTAAGACAGTAATGGAGTATTTTTGCACTTTTGTATTGCTACATTCACTTCAGCAAATAATCTAACCAGGATGTATGTGGGATTGACTCAGTGCATGTTCCATCATTGTAAATCGACATGTTACCCAGTGCAGCTGTGTGGCTCATTTGTGTGTTTTTAATAGCGTTTGGAAAAGAATGGAGATCCATGGCACAAAGTCTTTGCCTACACAAGCAACACTTAATAATCAAATCAATGCATTTTTTGTTTTGGTCTTTTTATGTGATTTGTTGTTTATCAGAAAAATATAGAATACCTCCAGCCTTATCCTTTTAATGTTATTTAGCAGCTGCCAGTGAAAATGTGGATGACTGTGATTCAACTTCCTTCTGTTAGTTATCACACATACTTTCTGTATTTTCGCTGAGGGTTGTTGAGAAGCCATCTGATGACCACGGGACTGTCAGGACCAGATGCAGCTCTAGTCCATGGCTTCAGAGGCAGTAGAGGAGAGGATGCAGAGAACCCTGAAACACATACATACATATTAAAAGTTATCACCCTGAAACAGAAAGTTATGGCTCTCAGTTCTGATTGACTGAGTTCAATTTGAAGCTGCTATAACACGCCCAACCGACAGACACCTGGGACTGCATCAGGGTTAATATGCAAATTCATAAATTACCCTTCAAGCTATTACTTTCATCATGTGTCATTTAGAAACCATTTGGTCTACTGACTACTCATAGAAGTGACAGATAGTATTGCTCTTGAACAGCCAACATTAAATTACTGATTGAAAATTTAAGACTCATTTTTTAATTTCACATAATCTTCACTAAATGTGAAATTACCTCACTTGATGACGTGCTTGAGTACTTTTAGAGCAGGGTTTTTATCTGCCTTGTAATGTGTGTGACTACAACTGTCAGCTAATGTATGAAGCTGCTTCATTTCTTCTTCATAAACATTACCCTAAACAGCTCAAAAAGCCTAACGTTTAGGTATCAGCAGCACTTAAAGGTGCACTATGAGTTCCTGCATGGTCACTTCTGTTGACGTTCCAAGTAAATTCCAAACAAAACAGAGCAAGTTTGCCCCTCCCCCATGTTTCCGTAACTGTTATGACTAACTGACTAACTGTCACTAACCCCCACCCCCTCCCCCAACCATGTTGTCGGTGATTGGCTGGAACGTGGTTTGTTGTATTTTGGTGCACAGCCTGTGCCCCTAGTGTTTGTTTGACGTTTACGACCCCTGTGTTGTCTCCCAGAGACCAGGCTTTTTCACAGTGTATTCAGGGGGCAGGCAGCTAGCGGATCAAGGAGAGATGCCTACGATTTGAGACAAAAATTAAATCGCGCTGAAACCATGCAGGAACTCATTGTGCACCTTTAAAAGTTTTTTTTAAGATCAACTTTTTTTTATTTTTAGATTTTTTTGAACATACAGAACAGAACAGACAAATACAACTGAACAAGAACAACAACCCTCTTCCACCTTCTGCGGTCTCGAGAAAACAAAAACAAACAAATAAACAAAAACAAAAAAAGAAATCACCAAAAGCAGCACCATTGTTTTTTGAAAGACCCCACCTTCTGAAGGCGTAATCACATTTTCAGTTTCTCACACTAAGATGCAGGTGTTTATGTGACACCAACACTGACGTTATAAAGAAAGTGCAGCGCTAGCGTCACAATCTTTGTTTTTATGTAACCAAACGCAAACATGCTGATGCCGGTAAAGGCGGAGAAGGTCACTGCTGGAGTTGTTGTGTTCTAGGATGATGCTGCGTGTTACAGCAGGCAGAGAGACAAACACACATGGAAACAGTGAGAGAAGAGTGTGAGAGCAGCCACACAGAGCAACAGCGGAAACTCAGAGGATATTCTACAACTGTCCCCGGTGGATCACACCGGCCGACGCCTCTCTCCACCCTTTCAGCCGAACACTGGCATGTGCCTCCAAGCCCTCCTAAGTGGGACTGAAATATCCTTCAGTGTCATGCATAATTCACATGAACAGTAAAAATATTAATATACTGTGTGTGTCCTCTGTTTATTTGAACTTTAACCAAAGCACTATGGGTTCATTTTGAAACCAGAGCAACTACTCACTTAAAATACCAGTAAGTCTTGCAAACTGTAGTGTAAATTTGAAAAAGTGGACGCTGACTCTTGACCATGAATTATATGGAGTTTGATGGATTGATTGTTAATATTTGGCCTGAACCATCACCAACAAGGGTGGAACAACTACTTCAACTGACTACTTCAATCATTGCTGCAAGGCCAACATGTCAGTGATGACAATAACAAAAGTAATTAGCAGGGCTGGAAATATCACAAGAATATTACACTCAAGCAGAAGTTACTTGACTAATGTTGTCCTCAAGTATAAGTGAGATTACTTGTGTTGAAAAATAATTAAGAAGTAGCTCTGCCACTAGAGCTACAGCTGGCCCCTTTAGTGTCACAATAACTATACTGTCGGCTTCAATGTCATTCTTTTATTGGTGGTAAGTACCTAAGTACATTTACCCAATCCTGAAGTATTTGTACTTATATATCTATTTTATGCTACTTATATATACTTTTACTTCACCACATTTCAGAGAAAACTTTTTTTTTTACATGTAAAACATGTGAACCGTTTTATAAGTAGCATTGTTACAGATTAAACTATAACTATCCAATAATATAACTATATAACACTGACGGGGTTATTGTGAAAACAAATGCACTTTTACCTTTGCTACTTGACTTTAGGTACATTTTTTGCCAATACCTCTTGTGAAGTTTTTAATGCCAGACTATTACTTAATGGAGTATGTTTACACTGTGTTATTGCTACTATTACTTGACAGATTACAAAAACCTATGAGTAAACGGAGAATAACATATTTTAGAGTTTACCAAAAAGCACTTGAAAATGCTGCTCAAATACAATATTGAGAGTACACACTCTATGTTTCCACACTCGGTTAATAGTCAGAGTGTGGCTGCTAGTATATTTGGGTCAGAGATGAACACACAATGTTCACTATAGGCTGCATCTTTGATCTTGTGCTGTCAATACAAACACTTAAGCTTTAAGACCACGGGGGAAAACGTGTGGCCTTGCACTGCAACCAGCTACTGCCTCATTTCCCCTCAGCTGCTGAGCAGCAGACGTATTAATAACAGAGCAGAGTCAAGTTGTGTATTCTCCTTATTGTATTCACAAAAGCACTTACACACACTGCATCATCAGCAGGCCCTTCATATTTACAAGGGCCCGTTTGTAGACAGTTGAAACAAAGATGATGGTTTCTTAATCAACTCCCTGGTCAAACACAAGAGGATGGGCCACGGAATTCTCCTCCGGCATCAGTTTACACAACTGCATTGGTCCACAGACACTATACAATCAGATGTAGCCTTTAGCATCATGGCATAAATGAAACACCTACAAAGTACTTAATACATGCAAGTTCAAATAAGTTTTTTCATAAATTACAGCTATAATTTGGATGCAAGCACTAAAGCAGAGCCAACTTTTATAAATGAGCCCCCCTGGTTGGATGTACCCTGCTGCGAGCCGTACGCTGCTGATGTTTTTAATTTAAGGATCGAAAGACAAGCTGCTTTTTTATTAAGTGACATTTAAAATGTAGTATCCGTGCCATGTGTATATTTAACAACTATTACCAAATACTCAATCAATCATTAGCAACTGTCAATCAAATGTTATAAGTACACTTTACAACACAAGACAATAAACTTACCTGTGTGAATTCTTCAGCTGCAGGGTGCTTAAATCTAATTAACCTTTTGTCAGAAATCTCTTGTGAACTTGTGAAACAATAAAAAAAGCTTACCGTTTTGACTCAAAAATAATTAAATGCAACAAAAAACTACTCTATGCATGCTGAATGATGCTGTACAACAGCGCCCCAACTACTACTTCCTTTTTTATTTTTAACACTATTTAAAGTCTCACAACTTGAAACCACAAGTAAACCAGTTGGCTGATTTGAATGTGTGACAAGACTTACTGTGAGTGGATCTACAGAACTCAACAAGGAAAACTTGGTATCTGTGAATACTTTAGAGTTCAAAAACAGATGATCACAGGAAAAATTATGCACAACAGCTTTCCATCGTCACAAGCTTATTTGTCATAATACAGATTTTCTATTCCATAACGTCCACCATTGCATGCAAATGCGCAACAGGTTATTTTTCCATGATGTGAGTGTATATACGTAGTCATTTTACAATAATAGGATGCATTATAGCTGAGATAATTGTCTCCATAGTGAGCTGTGATCGCCCACATGCAAGGCAGATACACACAGCAGGTGGGAGGTGAACATACAGTACAAATACTTAGATACCACTCTTTGCACTGCATCTCCTCTGTACCTGGAATATGGCAGCAAATGGCAGCAAATCCTATACATGCACACCAATGTTAAAAACAGTGTATTTGCATTTATTCTCTTAAAACAAGCTTTTTAAATGGTAGCTTCTATTTTACAGCTATTATATTTTGCAAATGTGAGTTTATGTAGATGTCAGAGTAGACTGATTGCCCCAAGTGGACTGTATGCCACAGCACGAAATACTGATGCTGTAAGGAAAAATGATGTTCATTGCATTACAAAAGTCTTATAATTAATGTTTTTTTTTCTTTCCATAAACCTGCTTAAACAAGTTAGCTTAAAAAAATATTTGCAAATTTCTATGAGTTCGTAAAAACAAACAAAATGGCATAAACACAAAGTGAATCCTGTCATCACACCCTCTCCTGCTGCAAGACCAGCTTGACTTCACTTGTTAGTGTGATGATAGAAGATGAACTGTACCTTTTTATAAAGGCCGGATGTCACACATTGACGAGCTGCTGCTGAACCTGCCAGTGGCAGAACATCTGGTGTCAGACTGTGACCCACCTCCAGGAGGGTTCTCCAAATTGTATCATTCTTAAATAGGCCTATGTGTATAAAAATGATTAGTTGATTGACAGGAAACTGATCTACAACAAATATGCTCTGCTTTCTCTCTTTCTTTCTCTTATATAATTTTTATTTTTTAATTTTTAAAATTTTGGTTGCTTACTTGTTATTTAGTTTTACACGCAGATATTGTTATGTTTATTTTATTTTCTGTATGTGTCATGAAATGCTTTAATATTGTCTGATTAAATGTTGTTTTGGACCCCAGGAAGACTAGCTGGTCGTCTAGATGTCAGCTAATGGGGATCCTCCAAATACAAAAAAATTGGATATGTTTGGGTTTTGAAGACATCACTTAGGCTAGGGCATAGGGACCTAGTAATAGGCATTCTTTAATATTCTGTATATGTATATTGTTTTTTTGTTTGTTTTAACTGGTTTGGAAGTTAATCAGTAATTCTTCTAGCCGTATATGTCTTGGATTGATTGTGCCATATAATCTGATCTAAGCAATTTGTTGAAATTAAATACATCAAACGTTTTATCTTCAGATTAAATAATTTGCAAATTGATGATTGTATGATGTATACTAAAAAAGAAAACCCACAGATGACACATGATGATCTCTAATAAAGGCTTCATACAGAAACAGCACATTTGTCAGCTTGTAGTTGTAAATAAAAATGACCACAGAATGTGGTTGAGAAAAAAGGAACAATATCAAAACAAAAGGAAACATTTATGAAAGATACAGTTGATCTGAGTGACTGATTCAATGCATTCTTCTTGTGGAGGACTAGCTCACTCCAGCTTCTGAGTGTAATAGGTCGCACTAGTCCAGAGAGTCAAAAGGACAGTTGAAACCTGAAACCTGAGCCCAATTTACAAAATAGTGGCAGGGGACTTGTCCAGCAAGGGTCGGACATAAGATGCTGGCTTGTTGGTTAAACACAAACTAAGTTACTCAAACCTCAAGTGAGTCTGATCCATCCTCTGCTGGACAGAATATTTTGGATTCTTCAAGGCAGGCAGGGAACAAAATCTTACGTTCTGGCTCGTACACACAGCTCTGTCGGGCCAACTATGGCTTCATCACCAGTGTGTGAGCTGAGCTGCAGTTAGCAGGGCCAAGCACCAACAGGCTAAAACTGCTGTGCTCAACACTGGTAGATAAAACACCCTATGATCTCCCTCTCTGGAGTGCATGAGTGCATGAGTACACAAATGTGTGTGAATGTGCATCAGTACTGACTAATCAACACAATACATTAGCGTGCTTCATAACAACGTGCACGTAAGTGGCATGGAAAATTCATGTAATGGGATATTACAATGTCTCACCAAAGTACAAACTAAGCACTTCCTCTCTATTTCTCAGTCCTCGCTTGAGAGCACAACATTCAATCAGTGAATTTCAATGCAGACTGGAAGCACCACTTGCTATTCAGCCTTCATATCAGTCAGTCAGCCTCAATCTCTGTCCCTCCTCCTCCTCCTGCAGCCACAATGGCAAGCTTGTACTTGTGGTGGTTGTGTATGTGCCTCACTACAGTGCTCAGGGCAGCATATGTGTGCGTGTACATGTTTATACGCCGCCATATAGATGATATTATAGGCAGCCATGTGGAATGTATGACGTGTTTTAATCAGTGCTTGGGACGATGTGTTCAAGCGAGGGCTCTTCACCTTGCACTGGCTCATCAAGTTAAGCCATTTTGATTTTTGAGAGCTCTATCTACGTGTCTGTCTTTCTCTCCAGTCACCACCTGGGGGTGTGCCCAGTCCCTCTTTATGCATGCATTATGCTCCATTACTAGTGGGACTTCCCCTGCCTTCAGGACCCACAGACAGCATTTATTTGCCATGACACCCTGAGAAATCAACTGCTAAGCCCCACCTTCCAGTGGCAATAAGATTGAGAAGCAAACAGCGAGAAAGCCAAAGAACAGACACATTTGCATGTCAGTCAAACACTAACCACCCTTTGACACGAAGCAGGAGAGTGTACCACCCTAAACTCTTGACCTCTAGACAGTGTGTGTGATAACTGCAGAGAAACCTTCTTTCTTAGTCCTTCTCAGAACTTAAAGAAAGCCAGACGTCTGGGCAGCACCCCCCCTCACATGCTGCGAGAAAGATGCTGCTGGAAGCAATAATGTCACTTTGCATCTCATTGCTGCGCTGCACACTGCCAGCACAGCATATGCATGGAAGGAAGAGCTGTTGTCAATTGGCACTAAATGCATCATCGCATTAATATTTGAGGTAAATTTCAATTAATGCTGCAGTGGGCAGCATGAGCACTACACTGTGTAACTACCTAAGGGACACAAACCTTTCATCAAAATGACACATATTACAGCTTCGTCTGTGTTTGATTATTTACAGATACAAAAACAACAGGATGCACATCATATTTCCTAAAAAGCATTATTTAGTATTTACACTACAAGCAATAAATCCATGTAACAGAGCAACTTATAATTTTTCTGTCTGACCTCAAACCTTCAGTTCTAACAGTGCTGCAGCACAGCTGTGTGTGCAGCGTGCAACCAAACAAAGAGATGGTTGCAGAGGGGCACAGAACAAGATCGTAACCCCTTAAAATGTCAGTCCCTCCAGCCCCCCTACCACAGCGGCCAATACCTCTTTTCCAGACTGGGCCCTTTTCGACAGAATGCCACAAGCAGACAGCTGTGACTAGAGACCAAAGGCTCACCAAAAAAAAAAAGATTTCAGCCTTTCTGTTGATTTGAGAAGAAAGGTAAAAAAGCATGATGTCTGTGTGTGCTAAATTACACAATTACAATACACAGTGTCAGGTGTATTAATGATAAGATAAAAAAGGGGGATAAAAGCATGGAAGCTGGGATGTTGCATATACACAGAAGAAACATGAAGAACTGCTTGCTTTCCGAATTCTTATTTTCTAATCCCACGTAAAATAAACCGACCAACTGGCTAAAGCCAGCCGGTGTTTCTTATCTGAGTTTGTACTAAGGGAGGGTGTAGAGGTTTGACAGAGGGTGTCCTCTCAAGTGTTGAACACACACAAATCTTTTGCTTGCTTACTTCGCCTTCCACCGTCCTCGGCAGCCAGCTCAAAGACCTATATGAAGCTTGAAGATAGTAGATTCAATCAGAATCATGGCACTTGGCTTTAATGGCCAAGTAAGTTTGAACACATACAAGGAATTTGAGTCCAGCTTTTTGTTGCTCTAAATGTACATAAACAGAAAAAGACATACGGCTAAAAACAATGACAACAAAGCAGAACAAGCTTGATAGGTACTATCTGAAAAGATTGTCAGGTCAGTGATAATTAGGGGTGTGCAGTATATTTTTTTTTACATTCAAGCCCAAAGGATATGTACAAAGGTTATAATGATGCCTCTTCAGAATCCACACACGCACGCACGCACACATGCGCGCGCGCACACACACACACACACACACACACACACACACACACACACACACACACACACACACACACACACACACACACACACACACACACACACACACACACACAACCACATATAGCTTGGCTAAGCAGCTGTACAGTACCTCATGTTCTCTTGTCAACCTGATTATTTCATCTTGGTACCATGAAAAAAAACACAACTGTAAAACAGCATTTACTGCAAAGCAGAGCACAATGTCAGGTTGGCTAGAACACTTACAGTGGTAGCTTTTTTTAAACAAGCATCTGAGATGAAGAGAGATATCAAGGGACTAATTGTATTCAGCTGAAACTCTGCTTCAATCATAGGGTGACTACGATGCCCTACAATGACCCCCAAATATAAGAATTGTATTATCTCCACAGATCCAATAAGAAAGGAAACGCTGGAAGAGATTGTTTTGACACCTGTTATATCTCGGCTCTATGTCTCACAATACCTGTATAGTTCAGTGTTGGATTAAGTGTGTGCGTGGGTATACTCTAGTAGGTGGTGAGGGCAATATCACATAACCTTGTTCTGAATTTAGTATCTGAAGAAAAAGACATGAAAACCCATAAACCCGTAGGTTCCTGAATAGAAAAAGGACTTTTCTGGCTTTACCACAAGAATGCTGTGGTGATCTTTCACCAATTAGTTACCAATTTAAACAAATACTAAATGGGTGTAGCTCTTTCTTCAGTCTGCAACTGCTTTCGGTGTGTCTTTCAGCAAGATACTTAAAGCCACTAGCAGTGGTGGAATGTAACTAAGTACATTTACTCAAGTACTGTACTTAAGTACAAATTTGAGGTACTTGTACTTTACTTGAGTCTTTTCTTTTCATGACACTTTCTACTTCTACTCCACTACAATTCAGAGGGAAATATTACTCCACCACATTAATCTGACAGCTTTAGTTACTAGTTACTTAACAAATTAAGATTTTTGCACATAAAACACATGTAGTTTATAAAATATGTTTTATCATAAATTAAACAACTCAACAATATATAGGCCTACAAGTACAGCTGAATTGATTGGACAATTAAACACTTAGTTGATGTTTTGATCATTTTCAGTTTCTAAAATGGGAGTCTTTTTCTGCATGGAGTACTTTTCCTTTAAGTACATTTTCCTAATAATACATACTTATACTTTTCAATGCAGGACTTTTACTTGTAACAGAGTATTTTTACAGTGTGGTATTAGTACTTTTACTTAAGTAAAGGCTCTGAATACTTCTTCCACCACTGCCCACTTGAGATCTACGTAGCAAAAGGGGAAGGCAACACCTCTGGTGCAATTTGTAGTTGGGTGCAGTCACTTTAAGGTAAGTTAGGTAAATTATCAATTATATTGATATTTCGTCCCACCAGTGTACTTCATGAAGATGCTATTCAATTTCTGAGTTCCAGTATTGAGGCCAATTAGGTTCTAATACAGGTGTTACTGCCTTTGTTTTTGACTGTTGCGTTGAATTGAATTAAACCACACACGACACACATACACAAAGAAATACATGCACAAAGGCATTGCTTGTATTCACCCTGTCAAGCCACCTTTTGGCAATATATTTTCCTAACTGGAACTTGACTATTTGTGATTTCATTAGTCACTTTAGTGGGGGGCTGGAAGTGTATGAGAGAGACCACTTTCAGCCATTCTTGTAGTACAATGTCAATGAATCATTAAATACTATCGTATTTTTCTTTGGGACGTCATCTTCGGCTTTGGGAAACACCGATCGACATTTTTCCCCATTTTAAAGTGCTCATATTGTGCTTTTTGGCTTTTCCCCTTTTCTTTATTGTGTTATATATCTTTTTGTGCACGTATAGGTTTACAAAGTGAAAAAGCCCAAAGTCCACCCCAAAAGGACTTAACTCTGTTCACAAACTGCTCCAAACAGCTCTATTGTAGTCCAGCCTTTACTTCCGTGATGAACGTGCGTCACTTTGTAACACACGTTATAATGCTCGCCTAGCTGCTAGCTAGGGTTGCACGATATTGACAAAATGTGATATTGCGACATCGATTATGAATATTGCAATATCGATATTAATTTCAATTTTTTTAAACATATGTAAAATCACAAAAGTTATGGGAAAATGCATCAAAATAGATTCTTAACAAATTAAACAAGTTTTCTTACAACACAAGGTTTATTTCAACTGTCAGTAGACACTGTCACTCTGTTGAAATATGCACACACGTGGTACGCTCCATAGGGTTTGTCACGTAGTGGACCCGTTCGCTGACGTGTACTAACGTGCAAGTGGCACGGTAACTGGCCAATGAAACAGGATCATTATAGCGTTTGAAGTGGGCTCTAAATCGAACACAACTAAGCCACACAGCCAACGGACGGGACACAGCGCTCCACAAAATCTTGCATACTTATTGCAACACTTTCAATATAATATTGCGATAACAATATTGAGTCGATATATGTCTTGCACCCCAACTGCTAGCATGGCACTTCCTCAGGCTCTGCAACTGACTAGCTAGCAGTACTTACTGCGCATGTGCGACTCCCAACAAAGACGGTACAGAAGTGAGTCACACTGAAGCTAAAACAGAGAGCTCAACACACAGGGTGAAAAGATGAGCTGCAGCAATGTGCAGTACAACAAATATATGGTGTTTTCTGAAAATTAAACCACATAAACCTATTCTGGTACAACCTCTAAATATAATTAGTGCTGTCAGTTAAACGCGTTATTAACGGCGTAAACGCAAACCCATTTTAATGGCGTACATTTTTTTATCGCGAGATTAACGTTCTTTTTGGCCTAGCAAACTTTGTAGTTTTTTTTCACATGCTGTTGCAACAACTAGTAACGTTAGACAAAAAGAAGTCAAGGGACATTTAGAATAGATAAAAATGTGTGATTAATTGCGAGTTAACTATGACATTAATGCGATTAATTGCGATTAAATATTTTTATCGTTTGACAGCACTATAATATATACGTACATAATAGTCCTTGTTGCTGACAGAAAAAATATTCTGAACCTGAATCTGAATTACAACACATAATTTAAATCTAACCATGGCCACTGGCCACTGTATTCTCATCAGAGGTAATAGAAAAATGCTCTGAAGCTAAAAAAATGTTAAGACTCAAACAATATAGCCAGTAAATAAAACTTTGCTCAAACAGACAGACTAACTATGTTTTTAGCACTGTGCTACAATATTAACATACTTTTACCAAGCAGAGGAACAGGATTGAATGCACTTCTTACTCTACCTAATCTACTACTTACTTAACTGCAATAGTCAATTTTATCTGACAACCAAACTGTGCCTGTCGATGATACTTGATTAGAGCACAGTTCAACAGTTAATGTGGATAATCCACAAACTCTTTTATATAAACTTTTACGTTGGCCACTTGGATGAAAACAAATGTTGCTTTGTAACTTTGTCTGATGTGTGATGCCTTAAGTGCATCCAAAAAGAGAGCATTTAGTGGGTGTGGATTCATTGCAGAGGAAATATGTTGTCATACTCAGACCAGTATCAGTAATTTAGACCAAACCAGAATCAAACTTAGAAGTTTCCAATAACACAATCTACATGTCAAGTGACCTAACACGGGGTCCAGATCCCACAGTTGAGAAATTACAGTATGTGGGTGGGGGGATGGCCGATAAGCTTATGAGAGTGCGTGGGAGAGGCATTCAAAAAGCAGTGGGAGAAAGTAGTTACAGGGTAAATAATCTGAGCAGACCTCTGCCACATATTCTTGTGAAATTAATACAACTCTGAATGAACAGTATTTGACATCAAAATAAGTTCCCTAAAAACCTGTATAAGATAAATATATTGTACAAAAACATAAGCCTGACCCTCTTAAGTCATCTCAGATCTCTTCTTCATCCTCTCACAAGTAAGGAGACAACAAAAATGGGCGAAATATTACTACAGCGGAGAAAGGGGAAATTTTCTCCCCAACATTCTGTGAATGAGTTTTGTTAAACGTGTGTTGAGATGTGCTGCATCTTATGGCGATGAAAGAAAGGGCAGTGACAGTGACAGACAGCAGGGCATTTGTTTTATCTACTTAAGAAAATGAATGACGCAAGCTGAACAAGTGCACTACTGCTCTTCTCAGGGTGGCGCGTAACCTGCATTTCACTTTTAATATCTCCTTCAGCGGAAATAAACTGTGAGACAAAATGGAGATACACTGAGTTTCCAACAAATGCAGCGGGGTTTTGCAGAGAGGCCTGACCTCTTTTTCTGAATGAATGAAAATGACCTACGCTGTGGGCCTGCATGAATCTAAATTGAGTCACCAAGGGTATCCTGTGCAACAGCATTCTGTTTGATTTAGAAACTGCTCCCTTGCTGATTCGAAGGCAGGGCAGGGGATGGCTGTGCCCATTGGGCCTTGTGGGGAGAATGTCAGAATGGCAGACGTCTCCAGCAGCCAGCCTGCTCCCAGACTCAGCACCAGACAAGTGAAGCAACACAAATGCAATTAGCTGAAGGAGGCGCAGACACACGCATACACAAGCTATGTCTGTCACAGAGGATATGTTCTTGGCAAAACACAACATTCAACTCCTTTTGCTGCCTGTGTCACATTTGGATAAAGACTGAGAAAAAGCTCTGTCTGTCACACATAAACACACAACCTGTGGTCTCTTTCTGTTAGAGGGTGTCACTCTCTCAGTCTTGATGACAACACCTTGTCATCGGTGATGACAGTTCAATCTCAGACAATGTGTGCAACTGTAAAAAATGTGTATGCCAAATCAACTCAAATCACCAAACTCTGGTTGCCATAAAAATGTTCAACAGAAACATCATCTATTGCAAAACTTTTAACTGTATTTTTAACTGAAACCTCAGCCATCACTATGTCTGTTACACCATAATAGCCATAATCACACATGCTACATGGTGTCTTCAGGGGTAGTACATTGTTATAAATATTATAATAAACCTTTCTATTATATCGCAATCAAAAAAAGTGAAATGTGCACATAGTAGGGCTGAACGATTAATTGCATTTGCGATAATATGATAAAATGCGATTTTCTAACCGCAAATGCAGCGGATAGACATGTATGCCCTTGACATGCGCAAGTAAATCACGCAATATGATCAAATGAGATTTTCTAACCACAAAGGCTGCACTCTGGTCACGTAACACGGGAGCGTACAGTAGCAAAGATATAAAACAGTCTGCAGGAGAGTTAACTTGGCAACTGTACATTGACAATAGCCTCAGGTTCGACAGAACCAGACACTGAAGGAATGTTAGTGTCAAAGAGGAACTGTACATCAGTCGTGTGGGACTATTTTGGCTATAAAAAAGATGTTGCCCACTGTCAGGTATTGTGCAAAACTTGCCTTGTTACAGTTGCTACTTCACGGGGCAACACTACCAACCTGTAGCAGCACCTAAAAACATACCACAAAGCAGTGTATGATAGGTGTATAGCTAAAAAACCAAGCAGTGTGCAAAATAATCCAAGTACTTGGCAAGGATCAGTGACCAAAAAGTTTGAAAGTGTTACACCATATGAACGCACTTCAAAAGGCGGTGAGAGTTCATGGAGCTCTAATGGTGAAGCATAATCTTCTTGAAGCAGCAAAATAATTGATTAAATGTAAGTTAAATGTATGTATCAAACAGCATTTCATTAGTGACTTGTGTGTTCAACAGGTAGGTTTTGGTTTCAGCATCTGGAAGTTTCAGATAAAAAAGATTATACTCTGAAAGGTTCATTCCCAATTTTAGAAATCAAACAGCGACCATTATGATTGAATTATGCCAACGTACCTTAAAAGTGCCTTAAAACAGACTTCCTCTAATGACTATTACCATAGTTAGATTAAGGAAAACTTCATTAAATGATTCACTGGAAAGACTCCTAATTCTATATTGTAATATAAATATATTGTATTCAAAAGAGGATTGTGCCTTAATAGCTAATGTCACTTTTTTTCATGGTTTAAAATAAGTGTTCATGGGGTGGCCTCTAGCTCACCCAGTAAAAGAGTCCTGCAGTGGCGCGGGTTCGAATCTGACCTGCTGCCCTTTGCTGCGTTTCATCCCCCATCTCTCTCCCCCCTTTCATGTTTATACACTGTCTCTACACAATAAATGGAAAAGCCCCAAAACAATAATCTTAAAAAAAAGAAAGAAAACTATACCCAATCCAGATTTCCTCATTGTGGCTCAAATTAGGATTTTTTTCGCTCCAGTACCTAAAGTCCAGGCATTCAAACATCCTTTCAGAAACCTATTAGGTCCCTTTGATTATGGTTACAAGACATGTAGGATACCTCTTCAGCAATTTAGACATAAAAAACAAACAAATGTAAAACACAAGCTCTGACCTTGCAAACATTGCCAAATCTAGATTTATTATAGAAAGTTCATGAATCCTGGTTGAACGGTTTCTGCAGTAAATGTATTACAACACTTCTGTGGTTGAAACATTTACCACAGCATGGCAGGATATACTGGTGTAAGGATTTATTACAGCTTTATGGCACAAGGCTTACAACTTAATGTGTCTGTGATTTGGAGGTATATTTCATGTTGCCACATATTCACAAAAATCTTTGAGAAAGGCTTGGAGACAAATTTCCCCAAAAGGATCTGTCCAACATCAAGACTCACGTATGACAGTGCAGTGACTCTGGACCCCCACCATTTTGATGTGTGTGAGGAGCCCCTGTGCCTCTCTCCGTGGCCTCTAGCTGACCTCCCTCTGCCTGCAGACAGAACACTTAACATTGCTACCCCACCTGTAGAGATGTCTGAAGAACAGGTCCCACTTCAAAGCCCTGCAGTGATTGGGCCATGATTACCATGGGCACTTGACTCATTTCATGTCCACTGAAGGACTAAACTTTAGGGGAATCAGGCATGGAGACATGGAATTCTTTGCAGTTGCTTTTCAGTGTCCACAAGATGATTTATTTTGATTGTTCTTTTAGATTCCTATCTAATGATACCAGTGGAAAAACACTTCCTATAATGCAACCAGTGTTTTTTTTCTCCATGATAGCTAGTGAGTGTAAATGTTTTTGTCTTAGTTTTTTAAGTAGGTAGTGGGCAACTGGCACAGATGTTTGCAAAGGAATGTCATTTTGTATCAGTCGAGAAGCACTTTGATAAAGCGGCACTGCCACAGTGACATGAAAGACCAACTGGGTTCAACAACAACCCTCATCTCTGCTCTGCTGTTCTGGAGCTAAATGCCAGTGACAGGAACAGAATTCACTGTGGTAACTGATCAGGTGCCAAGCGCCCTCTCCCCAGTGCCCTGCTGCACCGAAGCCCTCTGTGGAGCTGGCATGGCCTGGCTTGGCTTGGCGTGGCAGCTACGGGCCCTGCTTTGTATCTCTACCCCGTCTATTCAAGCTGTCTCCAAATCAGATAGACCACTGTCAGAGGCCCGTCTCGCATGCCCAAGTGAAGCATTCGGACAGGGTTAATAGGTGGCAGAATAAGTTGTAATGGTAAGACAGCAAACAACAAGTTGGTTTGATGTAAATCATCGTCTGCCAAATGACCAGGAGGAAAGAGTTAATTTCACTAGTGTACCCATGTAGCTCAAATATAATCTGATATTAATGATAGATTAAAGGTTTTATTATGTAGCCTAGATCTTTGTCAGGGGACATGAATATGCTTTTAATACCAAAGCAATGAATTGTCCTCACCATTTTTACAGGCAGGCGTAGTTGTTAGATATTGAACCAGGCCAACAATACATTGAACGTACATGGGCATCAGAATTAAACCAGACAGTGGTATTTGCAGTTATTGTAAGGCTTCCTATGTTTTTAATGGACAGTGAAAATGCTGTGATTTACTATATCAACAGCTGTTATGAAGGCTATTTCAACACTATTTACATGTTTAGCCATCTGCCCCAAAATACACTGTGATAATATTCTATCTGGAAAAAGGAACCAAAGCCTTCAAGGCTTTATAGCCTCAATAGGCTAATATGCTATTTGTTTTAGGATAAGCCACCATCACAAAATACACTCAGCTGTCTCATATATATATATATTACATTGCTACTGTATGTTCCTACACCACAAAAGGTCTGTGACTAAGCATACAGATTGAAGACCACATCCATGTTTACAGCATTTAACTGTCAGACTCGTCTCATCCCAAACCGCCGATGAGATTTGTGGCCTCGATGCATTCGCCTTCGACCTAAAATAAAAGGTATTCGCACGGAACCTGAAGTTGAATGCATCGAAGCACGTACTCGCATAAAGACAGGTGCACCTGTCTGCAGTGATAGCCTATTGTGTTCACTATCAAACGAGCCATGAATCGGTCCTGTCGCGCTGAATGTGGAGAATAAAACGAAAACAGGTCTGTCTCTTACCGTTCTGTTTTCAGTCATTACTCCCCATCCTAACGTTTTCAGTCCAGACCTCTGACGAACCGTTAATTCCTATCTGGCAGTCTCACTCTCTCCCTCCCTCTCGCTCATCCCCATGTCATATTTCTCCGCTGCAGCAGAACAAAGCCACGCCTCCTCCGACCGCCGCTGCCGCGTGACGTCAGCCGCTGAAGACGTTTGGCTCACGCCCTCCGATACATATCCGGGAAGGAGCCGCGAGAGGCCGCTGTGCTTTGACAAAAACAAAACACTTCAGTTCATTTTTTTCTTCTTCTTCTTTTTTTTTTTTTTACCAAGGTCTGAGATAAGTGTTTTAATCATAGACTGTTAATATATACAGTCTATGGTTTTAATACTTTATAATAATAAATTAGAAAAGAGGTTAAAAAAGATAATATATATAATAATAACAATAATAATAATAATAATAATAAAGATAATAGCAATTATACATTATTCTTCCCACAAGCAAATTTGCAAAGAAGCCGCCTAAAAAGTCGCCTGAATTGTGTTTATGTTTTCATATTAAAGTTTTTCCTTTAGCCTTAGGAACACAACTTAATCTGTAAACTAGCCTATAATTCCTAGCTCAACGTAGGCCTAGTGTTTCTGACCAATATTTTACCAGGGATGACACACTGAATTAACTATAGGCTACAATGGCAGCTACTCAGCTAATTACGTTACCGTTGAGTAGCCTAAATACTGAATTGTGGCATAGGAATTTAAGGTAACGTTACGACACCCATTTAATTTTCAATTTATATAAATCAGGCCATAACTACCTAAATTAATGTTAACGTTATATAGCCATAATATTAGACATTTTATAATTGTAGTGGCATAAACAGTTGTTTATCAGGTATTTTGGTTTGACAGGTGTCCTGTTTTTAGGTTAAACACATACATCAAAAGCTTTGCAAACAGACGGACACTGGGAAATTATATGGTGTAATGGTTTAGCCCATTAGGCTACGTTAAATTAATCTATCTATTGTGACACAGAAACTGGGTTGCTCTCTCCTTTTCTTCTAGGATAATTTACTTAATGCTGACCGCAGTCCACGCTCATTGTCCAGTGCTTCACTTGAGCGAACTGGTCTTGCAAGTTCTATGTGGGCTGTGTCACAGAGCCCCATATCGATCTGCCAGCGTACCTGCTGCACGGACACTGCGTCTTTGGAGACACTCCTGGCTGATTGTTGTGTTCTTACTTCCAGTGAAAGTCCACGGGAACAGCCATGAGGTCCGTCATAGCGTTTCTGCTCTTTCTCTACTGTGTCGGATTTATTGGGTGTAAACCCTCATCGGCCTGCCCGAGCGGACAGTTTATGCTGAAGAACCAGTGTGTCCTCTGCCATCCCACCTGCTCTGAGTGCGACGGGCATGAGCTGTTTGAATGCACTACCTGTGGAGTTGGTGAGTAGAATTTTCTTTACACGGACTTTTAACAAAGCATAATCCTCGATGGCTTTTCCAAAGGAAAAAGGCGAATTATAGGCTATATCAGGCTATATCATTTTATTTTCCTTAGGCTACTACGATGCACTTGATTTACCCAAAACTAATGTTTTGTACAGCCTAGTTTTGCAAGAACAACAAATAAATCACCACCAGCTATACAAAGTCTTCATCAAAGATAGACAATGTCCTTGCCATTAAATGACAAATTTCACGTCTGCATTTCGATTACTTTCTGCATGAGCTGTAAAAATATGATCAGTCGCATCTGGGGTGAATAATGTACTGCATTTCGGTGTCTTTGTACTTGTACTCTACACAATGACAATAAAGTTGAATCTAATCTAAACTAAATTACTTGCCATTAGCCAATATAATTTCTCTGTTTTGATTTAGTTTGGCTCCACAGATGCCTGATTAAAATCAAAGCCATGTCAGAGACTCATTCATCCAGTTGAAAGGGAGGTGGAGATGTTTTTAAAAGCAGCACCATTTAATGGTTACCAAAGTAATGTTGTTTAAAGGCTTTTGAATCAGAGGAGGAGCATTCCGCTCTGGTTTACCATTTACCCTTGTTAAACAGTCAGAGACTGCTGTACAACTTGTTGGTTTTTCTGTCACACAGGCACCTTTCAAATAGGTAAGAAATGAAGGTGTGATCATTTGTCTACCGAGCGTTCACAGTGTAATCTGATCATTTCAGAATGGGGCCTTTGTTAATCAGAGGGAAAGAAAAAAATATCCCCTTAGGCTAGAAGTATTAGGCTACTGTTGCAGTTCAATGGGCTTAGCCTGCAAACCCTGCAAGTCTCTCTTTCTCTTTCCCTCACACACACCCTTTTCTTTTAATATGCATTTTGACATTGCCACAATATCGCATTTCAATTTTTACTAACTGTATTTCAATGTACATTGCTGTTATGATGTTATGATATTTTGTTGTGTAAACTTTAGTATACAGTAGCATTTGATCCCAGTGTGTATTTGGGTGATGTTCTTTGTGAATGAAAATCAAAAGCCAAAAGTCTACCATTTTCCTCATGCTCTGTGGTTTGTTGTCATGTAGAAGTCACATTTCTCTGTGCGTGCTGAGGTTGAGTCTCTGGGAAGAGGAAGTAGAAAAGCAGCAGCAGCAGCTTGTGGCACCCTCCTCCCTGTCTCACACATGTTGTGTGCAGCACTGAGCAGATGAGACAGTGCAGTAACTCAGCTGCTTCCAGAGATGCCTCAGGTGCCACAGCTAGGCTAGTGGCAGGTGGCAGAGTATTAATCATTAGGGCCAACAGAAGACTGTGTCTCTGCCCACAGCTCTGATCTCTCCTCTGCCTCTGATTGCCCTTGTTTACATTAGTTGGAGCATCATCAGTCATGAAGTGATCTCAGACTGTGATCTGTTATTTGCAGGCCTACAGCCAACATCCTGGGCTGCAGTCATCAGTTCATGATGTTGTTCATGGCGTTGACATCCATTTCAATCAGGAGAGACTTGTTTGCAGATATGCAAAAGGTTTTAATATACCACAGCATGTAGTGTACAATGTATTGGAGATTGGACTCCATCGTTATTAATACATTTAATATATTAATAAATTAATGTAGGAGTAGTGACCCAAGATGTAACCCCCCGATGGAATCCAGACACCGGTGGTGGCGGAGAAGCCGGAAAACCAGACCTAGGAGGCATTGGAGCGACAGCCGGAGAACCACCAGGACGGGAGGTGGAAGGGGAGGAGGAGGGACAACGTTTTCCTTTAATGACAGCTGATAGCACAGGGAGAGAAGCACCTTTTTAAACCAGTGATGAGACGCTGTGATTGGCCTATGGGATCCTTAGCCGTTCCTGATTGGTTTATCAGAAGGTGAACGCCTCCAGCGCTGATTGGCTTTAGGAGGGACTGATTACTTGTTAGGTCTTCCTGAAAGAATTTTCGCTGAGCTACATTTGTTCCGCCACTATTTTCTGTTCTTAATAAATATGTATGTATAATGAAATGTATGAATCCTCAGTTTCCAGATAATTGCCTCTGATTTACTTGTTGAGACACATGACCTCTCTCTCCTTTTAATCAAACAGTTTTGATGTCTACAATATGTGGTAATGCTGTTATGTGCTGAAGGCAGTGAACATTCACACAGTTGGCAGCATTACCTCTCATCTTTCCTTCATCCCATGTAATTGTCCAGCCCATTTGGCTCTACCTCTGTATTTATTATGAGAAGCTCATTGATTTTCACTTTTAGAAGAGTCCAGATTTTTGGAAAAGGTGTTTCCTGGCAGGAGGTCTGTATGGCTAATGGCATCTTCATCAGAGGAGAAAATAGAGTAAGCTTTATGTTAACAAGTCCCCTGTGTGTCCCCTCCTCAGATGAAGATGGACAGGAACGTTTCCTCCACCAAGGTCGCTGTCGGACACACTGCCCCCGGGGACTCTATCCTGACAGAGGTCACTATGCCTGTCTGCCCTGCATAGCCAATTGTGAACTCTGCACTGATGGCAACATATGTGCCAAATGTCGGGAACACTACAAACTCCAGAATGGGGTCTGCCAAACGTCATCCTGTAACATAGGTAAATGTAAAGCAGAGTTTCTGAGTTGGCTGTAGGTTGAGAGAAAGACATTCACTCTCATTATGCTGGGTGTCTGTGTTTCAGGGCAGGTGCAGGACCCTGATACAGGAGAGTGCATTGACTGTGAGATGGGCTGCAAAACATGTTCCACAGGTAAATCACATATGCATGCTGTATTAGGCTAACAACACCATACTGTTCCCTCCCTAATGTAAGGCGGATCGGCAATGTATTTTATAACCCTGGTTATAGTGGTGCACAATGTATTTTTCTTCTCCCTTTGAATTCTAATAAATCATCAATGTTCTCATTTTTACAGAGGACCCTGAGATCTGCAACAGCTGTGTGGAAGGTTACTTTCTGTGAGTTTTGTTTCTTGTTCTATTATTATGTTTTAATAAGTGGACCTTTCTGTCCTCCCATATTTTCTGCTATAAAATCAAATGTATTCTCAGGTATTATTTTAGCTGGCTAACATTTAATATTAAGGCTGCCACTAATTATTATTTATTATTAACTGTTATATTCTTGATTATTGACAAAAATATAACAATGACCCTAACCCACTGCAACGTCCCAGAGACCATTTTTTTTCAAATTTCAGAAGCCAGATCCAGAGAAATTTGGGCATTTTTGCTTAAAAGAATTACATACAATATTAATTAGGGCTGGGCACCGAATTCAATACTTTTTAGGCACCGACCAAACTGCCTCTAAAGTATCGAGTTCTGAAAAATGCCTCGTCATTCAATACCCAATTCTCAATACCTAATGAGTAAATCTCATAAGCGTCAATGAGCCAATAAGCTCGCAGCATGCTTCTACCAAGATCTAATAATGTTTGTTGTTTACACGTCATAACTGACATGCAGGAAAAACATTATGTTACACAGAGACAGGCTCACGTAGTTCAGGAACTGGTATCGAAGTTATGGTATTGGTATCGGTACCGGTATTGAACATTTTTTAACGATACCCAGCCCTAATATTAATCTTTTATCAAAACTGTTGCTGATTAATTGTTTTTTGATCAATTCATAATTGCAGCACTATTTACACAGTAAAATTTATCTTAATTGTATGTTTGACATAATTTTGCATGGTGCCATGATTTATTAAAGGAGAAATCTGGTGCAAAATGAACCTAGGGGTTAATAACACATGATTACTGAGTCGACCGTTCTCTGGGATCTGTTTTCATGCTAATCGAATGTGACCAGTTTTAGCCCAAACCACAAATTAGCTTATAACGCTAGTCATCGGGGCACGAGGAAAGTAAAAAGAAATCTATACCACTAACAAGGCTCAAAATAGCACCACACTTCCACGGTAGCATGATGAGGGTCCCTACATGTAAACCGAAGCATTGAGAACTTTGTAAGTCTACAGACAGTTTATTAAAAAGATAGTTTATAAAGACAATACACGTATACATGTGGGCGCCATCTTGGGAAAGCAGTCATGACCAGTCGAACGACGAACGCCGTGCAACCAGTAACCAGTAACATAGCTCAAGCACGGCGTTCCTCGTTCGACTGGTTGTGACTGCTTTCCCAAGATGGATGATGGGCATTAAATATGCTGCCAAGAAATAATTAACCTCAAAATTACCTTGGCATTGTTTTTGTTAGCGTTGCCATTGCCATGCTGCATAAAGAGTTGCAGTATGTGGGGTGATATGTACCATACCTTTCCATACATTTTGTTAATTATTTTTCAACCCACAAGAAACTACATTTCCCCTGTATATCTGTTTACACTCAGACGCACTGTGTAGCAGGTTACAGAGGTAGAACAGACCTTCAATTGTGTACTTCTCCCCCAGGTTTAGGCCTCTTGGTATTGTGGTGTCGGGTTACCTTCCATTCCTAGTGATACACTGTTACCTAAGCCTTTGAGCACAGAAGAGTGGTCTGCTTCACAGAGATACTTAACAGAGTGTGTTTTTATGTTATGTGTGTGAAGGAGAGGAGAAGAGAGAAAAAGAGAGCAAGTATAAGTGGAAAGCAGAGCCAGTATCAGGTGATTATATAGGGTGCACCATCTTGACTTCACTGACTGCTTGCGTGAATCACAGCGGAGGAGGGCTGAAGGAAAATCCAACGCTTCACTGCACTCACCTCCTCTTACTGCCATTACATAGGATCAGTAAGATACTCCGTCTTCTTCTGTGAATCAACTTGTGAAACTTTTACTTTAACAGTTATGGTTTTAGAGATTTAAAACCACAAGTCGTCCAAGTCATCTCTGTGGTGCAGTACTAATTACGTCTACCATGTGAGGCAAACACCAATAAAAGAAAGCCAATAGAGCATGGGCATTGTGAACTGCAGGGAGAGCCTCACTGTGATAGATTGTGACAGTTTCCAGCACTTCAAGAAATTCCACTACTGAGGTTTTCCTGGTGTAATAAAAACTGTTTAAGTCTAATCACTTTGGCATAACTGTGAATCTGTAGAGCAAATGTTATTCTCGCATAAAACACTGCCTATTGAAAAGAGTTACAGCATGATGGATGCTTGGTATTTATTGACATTTAACTTCCTCTCTACGGAACTACGTGCAACTAAACCAATATATTGCTGTGGTTCACTCTCAATATGTTTTTTTTTGCCATTTATATATTCAAGCTTTCTTAACTTCAGGGACTACCTAGAGCATATTTGTACCTTTTCCTAACTAATTCAAGGAGTAAAAGCCCTAAACAAAAGTTGCTTTGGAAATGCTGATGTGCTATCCTGGAATGGATAGTCTAATATTTGCACAGAGGGATTCTTAAACATCCTGCAGATTCTTAAGTAGTGTACTGTTTCCAGGCCAGAGACAGGGCCTGGTCTGCACCAGCTGCTATTGTGAGTGAGTTGATGGATGCAGTGTGGCGCCTCCAGCTGTTCCTTCTCAAACAACCACCGCATCTTAGCACCAAATCCCCGGCAACGCAGCAGGAAGTGTAGCTTAGGCTGTCAGTAGTCAGATTCTTTTATGTAGGGAGGTGGCAGCAGAGGATGCTGTACTATATGTTAGTGGCTTATTGCTGTTTAGCTTGTTTTATTTAAGTGTTAAGTCTGTAAAGTAAGAGTCATTCTTGCTTCAATGTTTCATGTGTGACATCTTTGCAACTCAATATCTCAGCTCCTTTAGGCTAGATTATTTTTTTAGGACAGCCGTCTCATGTTTAATAGCTCAGTTAAGCCCTGAAGGACTAATAGGACAGGTTAATGACAGAAATCTCCCCACACCTCTGGGCTACAAATAAAACACCAATTAACTTTCTGCCTTAAGAAGAGAATAGAACCATGATACAGTAAGCTAGGAGAAAAGCAGCCAACATTATATTTTAGTCTCTGTTTGCCGTCCTTTCTGATGTTTGACTGAGTGCACCTTTTGGCCAAGGAGGACTGCTGAAGTCAACAATACAGCTGCAGGTGTGCTGTGGACTGCATGTGGTGTGTTTTGTCTTTTCTCTGGTTTCAGCTCATCTAGCCTCAGACTCATCCATGTGGGCAAAAGCTGCCTGCAGCAAAGTCATTCTTCAGTCACTGTGAAGCTTTGAAAGGGCCATTAAATCACAATAGTTTTTATCAGCTCTTTGATATTTCAATAGCTTTGTTCTGCATGTTTGCTTTAGAAAAAAGAGCCTCCTTTTGTTTAACAGCTGTGACGGCCAGTTTTAGTCAACCATTTATCAGGCAAATTCACACACATACACCAAGCCTAAATTGTTTGTTAATTGTTACAGATTATCAGTAAATACTTTGGATGGTATTTGATTTGAGTTTTGAAATAACCTTTTATTTTTACAGTTTCAGACACCAGTGTCGCAGGCATTGCCCCCAGAGCACCTATGAGGACTGGGGCAGGGGTTTGTGTCTTTCCTGTCCAGCACCATGCACAGATTGCAGGAGTAACACACGCTGCCTTGCCTGCCAGCCTGGTTACTTCCTCAATGGTACCAGTATAGTATATTTTGTTTACTACTAGCATACTAAATGATTCAGGTGTCCATTTTGTACTACATAGTACTAGTAGAGTTTGGGTTTCACAAATCCCAATTCCAATGAAGTTGGGACATTGTGTACAATGGTTTGCAAATCCTTTTCAGCCTATATTCAATTGAATACACTACAAAGGCAAGATATTTCATGTTTAAACTGATAAACGTTATTGTTTTTTTGCAAATATTCACTCATTTTGAATTTGATGCCTGCAACATGTTCCAAAAAAGCTGGGACAGGGGCACGTTTTACCACTGTGTTACATCACCTTTGCGTTTAACAAAACTCAGTAAGCTTTGTAGCTGGAATTCTTTCCCTTTCTTGCTTGATATACGACTTCAGTTGCTCAACAGTCTGGGGTCTCCGTTGTGCTTATACTGATACCAATCTGGATGGTCCTTTTCCTCTCTGGCCCGGAGGACGTTTTAAAACTATTTAAAATGTGGACTCGTCAGACCACAGCACACTTTTCCACTTTGTGTCAGTCCAGCTTAGATGAGCTCCGGCCCAGAGAAGCTGGTAGCGTTTTTGGGTGTTGTTAATATATGGCTTTCGCTTTGCATGGTAGAGTTTTAACTTGCATTTGTAGATGTAGCCACGATCTGTGTTAACTGACAATGGTTTTCCGAAGTGTTCCTGAGCCCACGTGGTAATATCCTTTACATAATGATATCGGTTTTTAATGCAGTGCTGCCTGAGGGATTGAAGGTCACAGTCATTCAATGACATCTGAATCTTTTGATGATTTTATGGACTGTAGATGATGAAATCCCTAAATTCCTTGCAATTGTATGTTGAGAAACGTTCTTAAACTGTTGGCCTATTTGTTCACACAGTTGTTCGCAAAGTGGTGAAATTTGCCCCATCCTTGCTTGTGAACAACTGAGCCGTTTGGGGATGCTCCTTTTATACCCAATCATGACCAATTAACCTGTTCACCTGTGCAATGTTACAAACAGGTGTTTTTTGAGCATTCCTCAACTTTCCCAGTCTTTTGTTGCCCCTGTCCCAGCTTTTTTGGAACGTGTTGCAAGTATCAAATTCAAAATGAGTGAATATTTGCAAAAAAACAATAAAGTTTATCAGTTTGAACATTAAATATGTTGTCTTTGTAATGTATTCAATTGAATATAGGTTGAAAGGATTAGCAAATCATTGTTTTCTGTTTTTATTTACATTTTACACAACGTCCCAACTTCATTGGAATGGGGGTTTGTAATATATTCTTACATGGCACTCTTGAGTCTTCATTTGGATTGCAAATCATGTCTGTGTTAGCAAATCTGTACCATACGATATGCAAATAGATATGTGGTTTATGCAAACAAGGAAAATTAGGATTGTGTGGTCAGGTTGTGTTCCTTATGGTCATCTACTGTAAGTAAATGCTTTGAGCTTGTAAGTAAAGCCTGTAACTATTAAAACGCACATGTACAGGTATACAGTATATTTCATGGGCATGTGGTTGCACATTATGTCAGACAGCATCATGACACAGGTGATCAGCTTATTCCCTCTTCTTCAGCCGCAAGGTCCAGTTTAAAAAAAGATCTAGGTCATTGTTTTGTGAGAGAGAGAGAGAGAGAGAGAGTGTGTGTGTGTGTGTGTGTGTGTGAGAGAGAGAGAGAGAATTTAAACAATTGTGAAATAAAGGAATTAGCAGATCCTTTCTGAGACCACATCAGTGCCACTTTGCTATTTTCTTCATGCTATGTTTGTACTAATTCTAAACATTTTGTTTTGAAAATTAGAATGCCTTTTTAGTGTTGACCTCCTGAAATAATTGTTATATTATAATTCATGTTATATATTTATACTCAGAAACATATAGTGACCGGGCGTTCTCTGCATAAGACAGCCAGGCTCTCTGTGAAACTTCCCTCAATGAATACAGGTTTTAAAATAGTGAAATGGTAAATTATATATTATCTGCTATATTGCCTGTGCTAAGTTTAGCAAGACCACTATTTGCTGATACAGATGAAATGCTGTACTAGAAAATAATGTCACTTCCTCTGTACTGATCTGCCCTGTCAGGAGGTGATTGTATTAAACAGTGCCCACCACAAACCTTCAGTGACTCCAGTGGGTGGCTCTGCCAGTCTTGCCACAGCTCCTGCCAGACATGCCATGGACCTCGGTCAACTGACTGTGACCTGTGTCTTGGTGGGAACCACCCTCTACATGGCCAGTGCCCTCTGGTTAACTGCCCATTGGGACAATACTTTGCAGGTAAGAGGAACAACCATAATACGGCTTAATTGTTTGATGGGAATGTTTGTGATCTTTCTCTAAGGGCAACTGTTTTGACATATTAGAGACAAGAAGGTGGAAGCAGGTGATTAATGGACAGCATGACATATGAGTAACAGGTGAAAGTGGAGTCAGAGATTATACTGAGCAACATGATACTTGACTGGTTGAATCCCAGATGGAAGTAATTGCTTTTCTAATATGGACGGTCAGAGCAGAGGTCAGTAGAGTGTCCCAGGAATTTGTAGGGATTCAGTGTCTTGCCCAAGGACACGTTAGCATCGTGGATGCTTGCCGCTGAAACAGGGGCTTGAACCCTGTTGAAGGACGATCTCCAACTCACTATGTCACCCTGCCGCACGTGTACTGCGTGTATTCAAGAACCATTTTAGTGGAGATATTTCAAAAGGCTTCTCTGCCTTAAAGTGCCCATATTATGAAAAAAACACTTTTTCTGGTATTTGGGGTGTTCTTTTGTGTCTCTGGTGCTTCCACACACATACAAACTTTGAAAAAAATCCATCCATGCTATTTTGAGTGAGATACGGTTTCTGAATGTGTCCTGCCTTCAGTCTCCTGGTGAGCTGTTCAAAATCGGCTCGGACTGTGACGTCACAATCCGAAATGAGCTGGCTAACCGCAACCGTAACCGCGCTTCGTAGCGTTAGCATTAGCATGCTAACGCTAATGCTAACACTAGCATGGTATCTCGTTCTCACAATAGCAAAGCACTGCTACAACACACACAAGTTCACCATAATCTACAAAAGAACTACTTACATGTGCGCCCTCATTTAGAAGTCTCCCAGCTAATCCTGCCTTGTAACTGACTGAAGTTGGAGAAACAGCCTGTCTTTTACTTCTATGGTGCTAGCTAGCTGACATGATCTACATCTGAGCTACTGAGCATGTGCAAGTGCAATCAAAGATAGTACAGAAGAAGAAGAAGAAAAGAGGTCTCACTCTGTAGCTAAAACAGAAACCAGGTGAAAAGAGGATCTACAGCAGTGAGAGAGAGCTGTGCAGTACAACAAAAATATGGTGTTTTTTGAAAATTAAACCATGTAAACCTATTCTGGTACAACCTTAAAATACAATTATGAACCTGAAAATGAGTATAATATGGGCGCTTTAAGCACAAGGATCTTCAACTGATTCCCCTTTGGTGTCTGTGTACGGCATTGGAATATAACACTCCATTGTTATCATCCATACAGGGTAATCAGGCTTATCTTACATTTCTGCCTCATTGGTTTGATCATTAACATCCCTGTGTGGATCATGCCCATGTGACGTACATTGTCAGGAGCACTCATTTTCCAATATTTTTCTAAACTAAATACTGCTGATCATTGCGAGTAAATCAACTATTTATTTATTATTTAAATGCAATTTTTGCATTACAATTATAATTGAGTTTAATGTTTGTAATACAGAGTAGTTTTTTCAAAAGTTTGAATATATATAATCCCCATACCCTGTATAGTTTGAGCCATATACAGGGCATACAGATTCTACATAAACATCAGGGGTTTACATGCATTAATAGATCACTCAGTGTGAAAAATGTTCTTCTTTTATGTCAGCAGTAAGCTCTCCTAAACATAGTGTGTCACATGTTTTGTCTAACTGACTATCAGAAAATAAAACATCAACCACATCCATCTTTTGTGCCTCAACACTACTTACATCTTATTATGCTCCCCTCTAGTGGTAAAAGTGGGTAAAGCAGACAATTCTCAAGTTTCTTTGCTCAAGTCAACAGGATTTGATACCTCTGTGTGTGTTCTGTCAAATGCGATTGTGTGTTGTTAAAATATGATATATTATAATTACTCTCTATCTTTTTATTCTTTTTATTTTAGGGAAATATAGTGAATGCCACGAATGTGATGCATCCTGTAAGACCTGCTTTGGCCCACAAGCACTGGATTGTTCTTCTTGTTTCAAAGGTACAAATATTTACTGTCTTCGGTCATGAGGATAATGAATTGAAACATTATCCCAGTTCTTTTTTGAGCATTGTGTGTGTGCATTTGTTTGTCACAGGATATTTCTTGGGTCAGGACAGTTCTTGTGTAGTGCAGTGCCCATCTGGGTCCTACGCAAACTCTGCCACTCAGTTGTGTGAGGACTGCTCGCCAAACTGTGAGGCCTGCGTGGACACCAGTGATACCTGCATCAGTTGCTCCAAAGGCAGCTATAAACTTTTTCTCCACCAGGGGAGGTGCTGGTCAAATTGCCCAGAGTAAGCAGTTGGATGAGCTAAGCAGTAGAATGAAGAAAAACCTTTGTAATGATGGTGTGTTCCCGTTTACTGCATTTCCCTCTTTTTAAATATACTCACTCATTTCAGAGGTTTCTTTGAGACAGCAGAGGGGTCGTGTGAAGCCTGTGATAGCTCCTGTTTGTCATGTGATGGGATCAAGTCGCAGTGTCTATCTTGTGCTGATGGCCACTACTTGGAGAGTGGTATGTGCAGACTCAACTGTTCACTGCGGACATACCCTGCAGATGATGGTACCTGCAGACGCTGTTCTCCCCACTGTGACGTTTGCTCAGATGACAGGACCTGTTTCAGTGAGTTGTTGGCCGTGTGGGCAGCTAAAATTACCAAAATATACCAAGTGGATGACATTTTAAAATGAATTGTGAGACTGAAATCTCTTGTTACAACTTTACCACCCCTCCTCTGGGTCATTACAGAATGCAGTTTCCTCTACCTGATGCTGAATGGTGTGTGTAAGGCGAGTTGTCCCATTGGCTATTATGAGGACATGGAGGAGGGCCGCTGTGGTCAGTGCCACCCGACCTGTGGCAGCTGTTCAGGGCCCCTGGCAGATGACTGCGAGACCTGCTCGACGTTTAGCCCTAAACTCTATAAGGGTGTATGCTCCAAAGACTGCCCCACTGGTACTTACTATGAAACTGAAGCTATGGAATGTCAAGGTGGGCCTCTCAATACATAGATGTGACTTGATTAGATTTTTAAGCAGTGTTGAATATGCAGGCTAACATAGTTTTCTGACAATGTACTATCTAGCACTGCCCTTTAAAATGGTAAGCCATGTCTCATTGTTTATGTCTCACCTATGGGAACTTTATTTAATAAAATAGTGAATGTATCACATTTTTAAGATAGAGAAAAATTGATTTATATGGCTCATAACACAACAGAAATAACACAAAACCTTAGGTTGGAAAAGTGCAGATGGTTAAACAAATAAACCAATGTCTAACTAATGTCTTTGTTTCTGAAGTGAAAAATATCAAAGGAGAGTACACTGAGATTTTGACAGCCAGTTTTGTGAAATGGAAATCCAGCACAACGGGAAGATTGTGTTTTGGCTTATTAAATATTGCTGCTTGTTAAGAAAAATCAGCAAAAAAGCCAAAGTCAACATTTACAACTGTAAAAGTTTGCTTATGCGTAGGTAGAAAGTACTAAATCCAAAGGATCTAAAACCGCAACACTGCCATGTATTATCTGAAAAGGTTATCTCGGCTTAGTGATAATGAAAAACAGTATTTATCTTTATATTAAGATGGTGGTGGTAATCACACACTCTTTTGTGAATACACTTATATGACATTCAACTGACGCAGTCTGATTTGTTTGACTATGTGCAGAGTGCCACCAGACTTGTATGAGCTGTTCTGGCCCAGATGCAAACCAGTGCACACAGTGCGAGAAGGGACTCGTGCTGGATCCAAACACATTGTTGTGTGGTGTGACGGGTGATACAGACTGCCCACCAAGGACCTACCTACACGACGACCAGTTCACCTGCATGGGTTGCCACCGGCACTGTTACTCTTGTGAGGGGCCAGGCAACGATGAATGCCAGACCTGTGCCATCCCCAAATACCTTCATAGTGAGCATTTTCCACTAATGTTCAGCTGCATACTGAGCAGAGAAGCAGATTTTTTTTTTAAAGTGTGTGTATAATGCTGGAATATTTTTCAAAGCTAAACCACATATCTCCAAACTTTCAGCTCTTCAGGGACTATTTTTAACTTTGATGACTGATGGAATTTGACCTTTAGTCATAGATTTAGTTCATGAGAATTTGAAGTTGCTGCCCTCAGTGCACCTTGAAAACGCTGCATAACAATGGCTTTCCTGAGAATATTTCACAATTTTAGTTTCACTTAAACAGCTGCATGTAATGTGTGTAATGCGCTCAAAATTGTATTTGAAAATATCGTAGCACTTTCAATTTCAATCATTTGGAGCCTTCAAAATGTTTTTTTTTTATATGAATAACTATGGATTTTGAAGTGTAAGCACTGCAATGAGTCCAGTTTCAGTTGCGCCAACTTAAAGGTATTAACTAAAGTAAATGCAAAAATAGATATTTTTTTTATCGATTCTGAATCGTAGAAGATGTGTGAATCTCATGTGAATTAATTTTTCTCAGGTGCCATAATCCAGATGAACAGGAAAGAAAAATAAAGAAGTAAAAAAAAAAGAGCATGAGTGGGTACTAACCTGGGAATGTAACTTTGCTTTTTTCCAGACAGCACCTGTGTGAGTGAGTGTCCGGCTGGTACATACGACACAAAGCAGGATGCTGACGGAACAGAGCTGGGTCTCTGTTTGCCTTGTGATCACGCCTGTTCCACCTGCGACGGAGCATCGCCTAAAGATTGCCTCACTTGTTCTCCAGGATACCTGCGTCTCCTTCAACTCTGTGTCACTCATTGTCCTACAGGGTACAACAAAGAAGGCTCCATTATGTCTCAGAATATTTACTTTAAATAAATGGCCTCACCCTTAATCCTCTAATTCATAAAACAAAGAGCATGTCTGCTTTGGAAACAAGTTGTTTACAGAGCCATTTCCAGTATTTCTTGAGCAGTGGAGCAACTTCCTCTTAAAACTTTTTTACTCATTTCCACAGAAAGACTTAAAGACATAAATCCTAAATGATGTCTGCAAATCAAAAAGATCTACGTATGTGTCTGACTTGTTAGTATTGATAATTCCATGCATTTCTTCAGGTATTACAAAGAGGGCTCCCACTGTGAGAAATGTGACCAGTCCTGTGAGCTGTGTACAGGGCCAGGGCCTGAGTCCTGCAGGGCCTGTCCACCTCCTCTTCTGGAGCTGCAAGGCACCAAGCTGTGTGTTGAGCACTGCCCACACCGCTTCTATCAGCTCAATGACATCTGCAAGCAGTGCCACACCAGTTGTCAGACCTGTACAGGTACAGATGAGAGAGATATTAACTACAGCTAATAACTTATTTCTCAATCATTTTGTCTCCTCCCCTTACTGTAAATATTCTTCCAATGCGTCAATAGTGGACATTCACCTTTAACGTAAGTTCTATATTATGACTGTGTGTGTTTGCAGATGCCTCGCCTCAGGGATGTGTGACGTGCGACTGGGGCAGCATTTTAAAGGACAAAGTCTGCTATCCCCGTTGTAAGGAAGGAAAATACTTTTCGGAAAAGGTGCGCTCTTAGTTACAAGCCATTTTTCTTAAGATAAGGTTAAGATTAGGGCTTCCGACTTATTTTTCTCAAATACAAAAGTGCAAAGCAATCCCATTAATTCCTTGCAAAATTAGTGCACTGCTATATATTGCAATAGTGGGTGTACTGTACTGTAGTTTTGGTTATTTCACATAAGAAATATCAGTTTTTGTCTGGGCTCTTCGTACTGGTTTAGATTCAGCTGGAAAAATGTAATGTCACATACTTCTGTGCACCAATCAGGATGTAGCATTCTTTTATAACACAATGTGTTGTTTGCTTAAGTTGGCCACAAACCACACAGTTCTCAGGATAGAGTGTTAAATACGTCATCAAATGAACTAATGATATTTCTTTCACCTTTTGATTGTTGCTCAATTAATGATGCGTATGTAATGCTATAAAGCAATCTTTAAGATTTGAAAGTGTTTTACATTATGGAGCAAATACGTTTTCACTCTCTGTTCCAAACAGTCCACATTGCTACAACTGGCATGTTTTTATTTCATGTGCCCAGTACAATAATTTGTGAAATTGTACCATTGTAGGGAACCTGTGAGCCATGTAACAGCTTGTGTAGGCATTGCACCGGCCCCAGACCTGACCAGTGTCTGACTTGTCACCGTGATGCTGCTCTTCATGCTGTGGAGAAGCGCTGTGCGCGCTGTTGTCAGGCTGGAGGGAATCAGGACACCGATTGCTGTGTTTGTGACAGCCGCTCAGGTAAGGACCCTGCATATCATAACAAACAGACTTGTTTAGATGCGACCATCTACTAAAGTCAGTTTTTTGTTCTAGCTCTGTGTGTGGAGGCCCCCCAACCCAAGTCAGGAGACAATCAGGTAACAGACCTGGATATGTCGTCTAGAGCTCTGAAGCACACCTCGGCTGGCTTGCCTATTGCTTTGCTGCTAGCACTGGGGTTGGCTCTGGCTGTGTTTGCCTTGGTCAAGGCTCATGCCAGGAAGAGGCTTTGCTGGGGCCAAAGCTATGAGAGGCTGAGTGGCAGCGCCAGCATCAACATGCCCCACGGTGTTCCCGAGCCGGACAGTGGAGACGAGGTGGATGTGGTGTACACCAGTAGAGGTGGATCAGTTTATCGACGCTACAGCTTTATCCATGAGCAGGACACAGATACAGACCAGGTTGTGGATGAGACTACTTGTCTCAATCAATCTTAGATACATTCATACCAGAGCTTACAGTATCTAAGGAATGTGTTGTGGATGCTCACAATATCAAGACTGACAGGTGAATTCAAAATAGTTTAGTGGTATTATGCTTTAGAATGTTGCTTTTTGAGTTCTGGTGTTTATTCTACTTTACAAAGTGCCTGTACCTGTATAATGCCCATTCTTAGTTGAGGCATTTTGAGAGTAAACAGTGAAAAAATACATATATTTATGTATGTATGTATTACTTTTTCTTTTCTTTTTTACTTAATATTAAAGAGATATTTGTAACAGTGTAACAGTGAAATGATCATGTATAATAATTGAAATCTGCATGATTAGTTGTAAATATAAATGTAAATTAAATAAAAAAAATGTATACTTGATGCCCTTAGTGCACCTTGTAAACTGGCTACATTATGATAACTACTGAGAATATTTGTATATATAGTATCATAAAATAGTATTGAAAATGTGTTAGTGTAAGCTGATAGTGTACATTCTTTCCACACCTTAGTTTGACACACCTACTTAGGGGGCTGATTCATCTTGTGTTCATTAACTGAAGCCATGCTCCACTGATCAAACTGTAACTTGCACTGAAGACAAGGTCAAGGTTTGCTGTAGTTACCTCAAGCAAGAAAAATGATTTTTTCAAGGTTGTTGAGGAGCCAGATGCTGAGGAGCCAGATGCTGAGGACCCTCTCTCTCTTCCTCATGGGTACGTTCCTTTTTTTTTTCCTTTGGGAAGCTGGCTCAAACAGGCAGTCATCGCCTGATCTTATAATACCACAGCAGTTCTTTACTGATCTGCCTGGCTGCTCGGCTATCATCAGTGGAGACGTCGAGGGCAGGCAAGGCGAATTAGAAGTTCTTCTGGCATCCAGGAAAAGACAGCATGGTTTATCTGAGGACTTCTACCTTAATGTGACAAAGGACTGTTCATCTTACATTAAAAACAGAGGTTTCATTACAGCGCCTCTGAGTCAAGAGGAGAAGGATTTTCCCATTGCCTATTCCATGGTGATCCATGATAAGATTGAGATGTTTGAGCGACTTCTACGAGCTGTTTACACTCCTCAGAACATCTACTGTGTGCATGTGGACCAGAAATCCTCTAAAGAATTTCAGAAGGCTGTGGAGGCAATAGTTTCCTGCTTTTCTAATGTGTTTGTAGCCAGTAAATTAGAAAGCGTGGTATATGCCTCATGGTCCCGAGTGCAGGCAGATCTGAACTGCATGAAAGATCTGCTGATCTCACATGTCCAGTGGAGATACCTCCTTAACACCTGCGGGACAGACTTCCCCATCAAAACCAATGGAGAGATGGTTCAGGCACTGAAGGCCCTGAATGGGAGAAACAGCATGGAGTCTGAAGCCACCAATGACAACAAGAAAATCCGTTGGCAGTATCATTTCAATGTAACTAACGCTGTCATCAGGACAGATGTGAGGAAAAGTCCCCCACCCATTAGCAGCCCAATGTTCACAGGAAATGCTTATATTGTGGTCACAAGAGCCTTTGTGGAACATGTAATGCAGGACAGAGAGGTTCAGCAACTTCTGGAGTGGGAGAGGGACACATACAGCCCTGATGAGCACTTGTGGGCCACTCTACAAAGGATGCCCTCTGTTCCTGGATCAATGCCTGCCAACATCAAGTATGATGTGTCAGACATGCAAGCCATCGCTCGTGTGGTGAAGTGGAGCTATTTAGCAGGAGATATGAAAGATGGAGCCCCGTACTATCCTTGCACTGGCACTTACAGAAGAGCAGTTTGTGTGTACGGAGTTGGTGACCTCCCATGGCTCCTGAGACAACAACAACTCTTTGCAAATAAGTTTGATCCTGAGGTTGATGATGTCGCTATTAGATGTATGGAGTCAGTTCTGCGTTTCAAAGCAACATTGTTTCAATATCCATTGTAATTGAAATACCATTGAAATCCTGTTGATCTATAGGTATGATTTAAACGTTGTTTCAATGATAATGGAGGGTGCAACATGATGAAGAATCAACATCAGAGTTCGATGTTGATTCAATGACTTTATCGTTGACAGCAGGATGTTGATTTAACATCGTTTCAATGACTATTTGCTATCTGGGTTAAGGCCGGTTACACACTGCCTGCGTGGCGTGAGCGTGGCGTTTCTGTTGTGTGTCAGCTGCGTGGATTTTTCTCGATGTCTTTGGCTGCTATCCTTGTCTGGACACATGTATGTTTCCCATCGATAGAATGAAATACCATGTTAAACATAAATATATACTGATTTTATTACAGCAAAGACAATGTCGGCAGTATTGACGGCAAAATAGGCTACAGAATATTTCGTTCTGTATTGACAGGTGCAATATTAGAAAATCGATTTTTTTTAATCTGCATTTATATCAAAACCTAGAGACTTTCAAACATCAACATGTCATTTATTAATATGTATTCACGTCTAAACGACATACAAACATATTTTCCTATTCTATTTTGCCTGGAAACGCTTCCAACACGCGTGGGTTCTATTTCTAGCATGCACGCGTCACGCAGGCAGTGTGTAAGATCTAACCTGTTAACGTGGGAGCCGAAATATAAACGGACACGCCACGCAGCTGACACGCTTGCGCGACGCATCCAGTGTGTAACCGGCCCAAGCCCATGAGCCACTGTTAACAGATCAACATTCCATCGTTTGGTAAAGGTTGCAATCATTTGAAACATGAAATACATTATAATGTATTAAGGCAACAGTTTGTAGTTAGAACAGGTATATAGAAACCCTATTAATGTATTATACATTGTCAGGAATTCTTTATTTAAAAGGTCTTACAATATATATCTTTCAATTTATATTATCTATTTAAAAATGGAATGTAAAAATGTTAGTCAGTATATTGTTATGCTCTTATGTAATTCTTATATTCTGTGCATTTTTAGATTATAAAAAGATGCTGATGGATGGATGTTACTGTCATTTCTTTCTAGAATATTCTTTTTATTCATAATTTCAATGAAATCTGTATTTGTGGTGCCATCTAGTGGATTCTAGGTGAAAGAGACATGCATAACAACAAAAACATTACCTATAGCAATTTGGGGATTATTTGAAATTTTTACACTTTAAGGGCTGCTGTATAATTATATCTATATGGTTACCACTGCAAAATTGGTACTAAATGGAATTAAAATAATACAAAACAATGATGTGCATTCATGACTTTACTTGGAGGAAATGTTACATTAAGACCTTCCTTGCTTTAGATTGTTGCTTTCACAAATGTTCTCCCTCTATAAGTCAGAGGGCACATTCAAGTGAGGGGCAAAAAAAGAAAACTTTATTTTTCCCCAGGCAGGATTTTGATAGAGAACATCAGCGGTGAACAGTGAAAAAGGTGCTGTCAAAACTTATTCTATAAAATGCCACTCGATGGGTCAGAGAACCTAAAATGCAGTTTAAAATCAGAGCAACCATAAAAATATATTAATTTCTCTCCATAGTCACCTTTTGAATATAAATATATATTTCAATGTAATAAAGCAGAACATGCATCAACCATTTGTAACAGAGTGCTTTAAATAATGTGTAGATACACCAATAACTAGGAAACACCATTAACTAGAAAACACCAACAAGCTAAGTTTGACATGATATAATCGGCAGTACATAAAAAAAAAATAAAAGATTAAAAACATTTCAGACAGCATGTGGAAAAAAAAAAGGTTCCACGATGTAACAGGCAGCATAGTTTCAAAAAGGCACTTTCTTGAGCTAAGTCTTCAGTCACGTTGTCCAGAACATAAACATAAGAGTGGCTGTTGGAAACATTCTCCTCCTCCACATCTGGCAGTGCGAGCAGCGTCACTCTGGAACAGCAGCAGCTGCGACCTCCAGTTTGCCGTGCATGTCCTGGTCGATCCTGCAGACAAATTCAACCGTCAGACAAATCTGTGTGACTGGGATGGGATGTCATCTAACCAGGCTAAGACAATAACAGGCTACTACACTGCCCATAAACACACCTTTCATACAATCACATCCTGAAATGTGATCATGGCCTTTACACCGTTGCAAAAGGGAATTCTGAGAGAATACTTCTATTTTTTTCTTTTTTACTTACCAGACTTGTTTTCAGCATACAACTGAATGCCTAATATTACCCATGCTTTTTCTACTGAAAGCACTTTAACTACCTGGGCAATACAAACCACTATTATCAGTTGTTGTATTATTATAATAATAATAATAATAATAATAATAATAATAATAATAATAATAATATTAATAATAATAATAATAAATAATAATAAGGTTCTTACACCCCTTGACACCTTGCAAGACAAATGCACTAATGTGAACTTGTACGGCATAAGACCAAAATCCATGTTAGGACACAGACGGCTTTTATTATCTGCAGCACACACTGCAAATAGTCGTAGATGTCGTGCAATAAGAAAATGCATATGCATACAGGTTATGCAATCTTTGCAAACCTGTGAACAATATGTTACAACCCATAGCCATGTGATGAGTGCAACCTCTGTGCATAAAACTGTGCAATTTTTGTTGACACTGTCAGAAAGAACTCCATGGCAATGTGTGATGTTTCGCTCCATCTGTCTTGCAAGTTTGCCAATCAACTAAGGAACTCATGCCCCTAATGACAGAAGAGGAACTAAAAGAGTCTCTTCTGCAACCCCACAGTTATGACTTTTCTAATGTTATAACATGCCATGATATATCTGCAAATTAATAACCTCACACCTACAACTTATTAGTATGGAGCAGATCATTTCTGTGTGCATGAGAAAGGCTGACCAAGGTTTGTGGCAATTCCTAAACATCAGCAGTGAGTGGGTATGCAGTGAGTCATGCAGAGCTGTGAGAGTGGACAAGCTGAGTGTTCAGTGAGGGCGAGTTACTGAGGGGAACCATGTGAGGACATGGTTACAGTGCAACCACAAAACCACAGTGACCAAGACAAGCTACTTCCTTGTAGTTCCAACCCGTTGAGTTGTACAAACATGAACAAACTTACCCAACATCAACCATATCAAATTCTAAACCTGTTTTTTTTTTTTTTAAAACATGCAAGTAAGAGCTACCTGATGCCCCAACTTTAATATCAGAAAGCAGCAATGCAATCATTGACCTCAAAACTATTCTAACTTGTTCTTGACATAAATCAATAATTCAGCATCCCAGTGGAGACAGTACCTTGGGTATAAAATGGGCTACAAATTTACATGGTACGTTTTAAACCACAGACAGCTGATATTATTTTGAGGCAATAAATAGAGAACAAATTTAACAAGAATCATCTTTGAAATGAACTTCACAGAATTGGCCTCAGAAATGGGTTTTAGTTGGTTAAACAATCACCAAGCCACCTATTTTTAGAAATCAATCAAATAGCTTCTCAGCCTGCTTTTAAGGGAACGTCCTAAATCTACTGAGAGGAAAATGTGGGACATTTTGGGGGAGGGGGGAGGGGAGAAGAGTTGTTGATTTTGGCCAGAAGGTAACTGCAAATCATCCAACTACAAACACGCAGGACAGAATGAGGTGTATTGGTACATTTCTGAAAGCCAACAGATCATTTCGTTATTAGTTTTGTGAAATGCAAAAGAATTGCTGAGGCTGACCCTGGGTGAAAGTGCATATACCTTTTACGGCTTTTCCTATTTTTTTCGTCGTCAAACCTTAAGAGGGGGCAGGGAAATAGAGTTAAGGAAAGGAGAATTACACAGCCAACAGCAACCAGACATCCAAAAGAGCAAAAACGTTTGATAAAATGAGATGTATTTGTCTTTTCAAATGCCACTTGGATACAACACCTGCCTTAGGTAAAGCCCACACAAGGACAAATACTGCATGAGCAATCTCTCAGCATGAGCTCAATAGTTATGTGTATCAACAAAAGGTTAACATGAGGAAATGACCAATGCGTTCTTTAATAGCTGTTTCTGGGACAAAATGATCTAGATGCAGTTTTCAGTAACACTTGTTGAAATGTTAAAAAGAACTCACATAGCTATACTAGGCTCTTAATGTATATTCTAAAAAATACAATGTTTAGATATTTGTAGTTTGCATTTGAATCGTTTCTCCATCAGAATACATATAGTGTAAGTAAGTAAGACAATCGTGCCAGACAGCGTCTATGGTTTTGGAAAAACCTAAATCTTGCTCGGGAATATTAGGGCTTTGAACGAAGAAGAATTGTGCAAAATTTCAACTGAGTCAGACTCATAACCACTGACATCTTGTCTACACCGGCCACACAGGAAAAGCAGAATGATGCTGTAGCACCACCTACAGATGAAATGTAACCAAAGTTTGCAGGATCAGTCAGAGCTGATACTGCGTATGGCCAAAATGTTACTCGAATACCTACTAGAATTTGGGAACCAATTAAAGCCAAAACATCAAGGCACGTTAAAGGAGTTACTTTTTTCTAACAACTGTTTAATTATAATTTGTACCAAGTTTGGTGGGTATTGGATGAAATTTGTAGAAAGGAAGAAATGGAAGGTGACCTCTACTCATGTAGTCATGGTTTATTTAGCGACTAATTCAAGTAAGCAGCCATGCATTGCTCCACGGCACAGCTGTTAAATCCCCAGGTCCACTTTGCTACCTTAAACCGAGAACCACTCTGAGATGTAAACGTATAACATGTGAACGCTTACTCAAGTGTTAGACTTGACCCCGAACACCTTTTCATCACTCAAGTATGAAAATCAGAAGGGAAAGAATCATGGAATTTCTGATATGGCCTTGGTTTTATATTTATTTATTAGCTTGCGAGACACCTAAATATTTTGTCTTTTAACGAGACCTTTGTCTTGTTTTAAAAGAGCTTAAACAGTTCTGATGTGTTTGAGTGGAGAATACTTACTGTTTGATACAATCTGGTATGGACACATACTCCATTGGGACCAGTTCTGCAAGGTCTGTCAAGCTGAACACATACTTGATTTTCTGACTAAATTTGGAGCTGTGAAAATAAAAAAAAGCAGGAAATGTCAGAATCTATAGGTTACTGGAGAAGATCTTCAGTTCATCATTCTAGCAGCCTTAACATTAAAGTTACCTTATAAAAGGTTTTGTGATTGCCAGCAGGGTGCGAATAAACCAAGAGGGATGGACAATTATCAAAGACTTCAAGTTCTTCCTTAACCTGTACAGAAACAAAAAAATGAGAGAAGCTGTCAACAATTTAATCACATATCGCACACGATGCAGCCGTTTTTAGGACTGGCCTGGTGCCTCTGCATTTGTTGTAAGAACTACTTGTTTTTGAGTGTATTGGCCACTCAGACTCACCTCCTATCAATCTGCTGATAACACTTTCGGAGCCAGCCGACAGTTGGCATCTTTTTCCGAGAGGTCGCCCCATTCAAATACACAATCATATAGTTCTCAGCAACCAAAAGCTCCAGCGTGCCGATGACGTACCTGCAGGACACAGGAAAATTCCATCAGCGCTGGTTCTGAAATGTTCGCTCACAAGGCCAGACAAAATCAAATAAACAAAAACTCACTTGAATAAATTGTCCATGATGTATCTGTAATTTGGTTGATTGCTCTCCGGCATAAAGCACACAGCGAACACAATTATGGCATTCAAACCATCTCCATAGTAACCTGCAGTGAAAAATCAAAAATTTGATTTCAGTATCAAGAGACTATTTTCATTGTCAAAACTTTTTTTTTTTTTTTTCATACTATGAATAAACACTGACTGACCAACTTCTTTCAAACATAAATGCAATATAGCGTGTTCATCAAGGAACACAGACATACTTAAAATGATGTATTTGTGTGTGTGTGTGTGTACACGGGCCACTGACCTCCGTGGCTGATAACCTTCTTGTACGGCTCGATGGCCTTCATGTCCACTCTGTGTTCCTGGTCTCCGAAACGAAACACCCTCCAGCGTCGACCCTCCTCCCTCTCCTCCGAGGAGGAGTACTCCTGGACCGACTCCACGCCCTTCTGTAGGAGTTCTGTAGTTTTCGGCTTGGGGAGATCGTCTAAAGGAGAGGAGGCATTTTAAAGCCACAGCTTGGATGCTTCACCCACAATGAATGCGTTTGTCTGATGTTATCAGATCTATGCTGAACAAATTATTCATAAAATGTTTAGATCACTCAATAATTCATGACTGAACTTCTCAATCACATGCATTTTAAATCGTTACACTGAATTTTTTGCTTTTATATATATCTTTTGTATCTGGACGGCATGCTTTCTCTCTGAATCAACACCAACAATCACATCTCAGCTTCCCTTTTGCTTGAGCTCAGCATTTACAAATACCTGATAGAGTTTCCTGGGGGAAACCCTGCTATTGTTCCCTGCACGGGAAATCAACGTGTCCAACAAACACTGCTGAAAGGATAGCTGCACGATGTGCACAATGTGTAATTCTGAGCATGTTGTAGACATCAAATGTTAAAATGATCGTGTAGGTCAAGCATGCAACAAGCAGAATCAAAAATGAGTGAATAGTGCAACCAAATCACATCAACACTTTTCTGAGGATCTGTCTGTGAGCGTCCCATTTCCACAATATACCAAATTAAACACAATGCTCTCCGTTTCTTCTTTAGAGCCCTGTATGATCCATATATACAGATTTAGCATGGACATGACTGGTAAAGGGTTTATGAAATAATCTACCAAATTAATCATTTAAAACCCCATTATTTAAGATCTAAGTGGTAAACTGCCAAAGCAATGCATGTTCAATTAAAAAGGCCACATATGTATATGCTATAAATGGATTCATCGATTGATGTGTGATATCTTGTAAAATATGACACACTGAATGACTATTAACTAAACTGCACCTTAGCAAATGCTAAAATGGCTAATATTCAATAACTGCATTCGGACAGAGCGTGTTTTAGCAGCCTGGGGAGACTTTTTTTTTACGTTTTCAATGAGAGTAACGTGTTGCAACATGCAAACGCTCTCTGTCTGATCGCGGCCTTACTGTGCAGATTAAACCACTTCTTAACAGACAGGTTGCTACTGATTGTTTCCTCAAATGTAGGAATATTTCAAGGAAAGGAAAATGACATGCATAAAAACATTAACTGAAAATGAAGTGTACGAAAAACAAACAAAACCTCCCCATGATTTGTTTAAACAACTGAAGACCGAGCATAATCTGGACAATAGGAGTTGATTGACTCATGGTTGGCAGAACAAAATGGGGGCTGTCCAAGAGACCTTACCACAAGGAAGACCTGTTGCTGGCCTGCAGCCTGTTTCCAGGCTGAGAATGGAAACAATTCTTCCAAGTGAAAAAGAGGAAGGCAGCAGTGTGGAAACACAGAAACAACAAAGCACATTTTAACTACACTTAAGGCTGTTAGCTGCCTACCCAAACCTGTACAATCAAGAACGGGAAAAAAATACAATTGATCCAAGAACCAGAAATAAAAGACTGAGGTCTGGCAACACATCTGCTTCTGTGTTACAAGCCAAGAAGGGTAAATATTTCATAAATAAATTAAACAACCGTGGACTTTATCTAGGTCCAATTTGAAAGCCTCTTTGCACCTCCCACCTCATCAAGTCAATCTATACTTTACTTTTTGAACTTTCAGTATTAATAAAACAAACTGCAACAAACAGGTACTGAAACTGTGATCATTGTCACTGCATGATATAACATTCTTACCTTCCCATTCAAACTCATTACTGTTGTCTGAAGGTGTGTCTATGTCATCGAGGTCCAGCTCTGTACTTTCATCCAGCTCATCAGAGAGAAGAGAACCTTCACTGTGGTCCAGTGTAAGACTGATGTCCGGAGCTGCAAGCTTCTTCTTTGCCTTCTTGCCATGGTCCATTGCATAGCCTAGGGTAGATGCCAGATCATCAGTGGTTATACGGTTTGTAAAAACTATTAAAAGTGTAGGTCCTGGGTTTTTCAAATCTATTATAATACAATACTCCGTAAGTTCAGCCAAAGCTAATATGAGGCTTCTTTTTAGCCAGAGTTACAAAAATCAAGTGGTATCTTCCAATGTTAGTCTTTTACTACAAAATTCCCTCTTTGAATACAGTTTTTGCACGAAATATAATAAACTAGAATGATTACAGCGACCAATAACTCCCTCAACGTACATACGGTACATATGTGAATTTTAAAACAGACTTGAAAAAAATGTGAACATGTTCTTGAATATTGCAAAGCAATGCATGTTATTCTTTTTTCCATTACCAGGGTCCATCTCTTCCGAGGTTCCAAAAAGCTCATCTTCAAGCTCCTCTTCCTCCGGTAGGGGCCTAACAACCAAACAGCAGGTGGTCATGCCTTCAGTAGGCTTATTTGCATGTGACTTTCAACACACAAACATGTGAAACAAAGCTGTGTTATGAGGGACCAACAATACCGTGGAAAGTCCTCATCCTGCCACTCTTCCTTAAGTTCAACTCCTTCCATTCTCAGGCGAGCTTCTGTTGTGGCGACTGACTCTTGACGCTCCAGGCTGGGAATGAAAACACAAAGAAGGTTATGCCATCTTTTATGTTTAATGATATCTAATTGTTAACAGGCCCTCTTGTACTGCAGATGTATTCAAATCAAGAGCGGGGCCAGCAGAGATTATCCGTAACAACTAAAACACATAACCAGTTGTCTGACAACGGCTTCTTGTGACTTGAACAATCCTCAAAGGATTATGGGGGAAACGTAGACCAGGAGTCAAAGGCAATATATTTCTTGGGTTAATACGTCAGCAACTAAAACAAAGTTAGCCGATATGGATAGGGACAGTGATGGAATGCTGTCGCATAACACACTTGACTAAAGCTGCACAGAAGCACATGATTATACGATCTGCAAACAAGGGTGGGAATATGTATGTTCTGAATAGGATAGGCTATGTTGAGAAAATACAACACATTACTGCAAAAGGTTGATGTGATTTTGAAGGATTCAATGGAGCAAAATAAAAGAATAAAATATAATTCCTAAAACTGTCTACATATATGATTTATATAAACTCTACTGATGTGCATTGTTCATACTGGTGGGTCAACAGAAGCCTCTACTGACCGTCTCAATGAACCTTTACAGGTTTGTAGATCAACATTTGAAATCTGATGCAACAATTTTTTTTTTGGCTTTTAATATTCCAAGAGCTACTTAATGTAAACAGAGTCAGTACTTTAATCTCCCATTGCCATTTATTGTCAAATTGTTCATATGAATTGCTTAATAACTTCACTGACCAATTTTTTTCACTAACACCCAAAATCAATACAGCTAAACTTACTCCTCAGTTTGCGTCACCTAAGATTTTTATATGCCAAGCATTATGTTCTTCAGTCCTGAAAGACGATGTGGGTGTATTCCCTTTTTTAACTAACCAAATACTTTGATTTGACATGTTGTACCAGCTACTGGCTACTTTGTGTTGCGGTGCTAATCAATACATAATTCACAGTCCTGCATGTTGATCGAGAATTTCCTCAAGAGTTTCAGCTTACAACTGGCCACGTAATCAGATCACTGGCTACTTGAAAGCTTACAAGCTTGTTTTTAAGGTCTTAGTTTATAAACCATAAGGCCACTCAGTAATGCTGATCATGGTACTGTTTCTATATCTTTGCTGTACAGAGCTCCCCTTGATGCATTAATCACATACACAACTGTATTTGTGCTCCCAGACACAAAAACATTCTGGGCATTCTTGGTACTCAACATTTGAACAAGTTTAGGCCCTAGCTGTTTGCTCATGTACGTATAGTGCTAATCCCCACATTACATTTGAAATCCAACTGAGAGACGTAGAAGTGCCACAGCCAGACCAAGCTGCGTGTAAGTGGAATCAGTCACATTAGGGAGTCAAATGGAAAAATGAATGACAGTTATATAATAAAAATAATAGCAACAACACAGCACTTAGTTGTGAGTTAAATTAAGCAGCAGATCAGACTGGAAGTTTTGACCAAAATGTTAAATAAGAAGTTATTTTTCATGCTCATGATTTCATCAATCTTGACAGGAATATTATTTAATGCTCACATCATTGCTGTGTCTACACATATAAACTCTTCTTATGTCCCATCTTTATGATGAAAAGAGTGGGGAACCATGCTTTATTTGAATTTAGTTACATTATAGCGATACAGTGCAAGCTGGTTGGACCGACTGCAAAAAAGCCTTAAGTTCGCCTGGCATGGTCCTGTTCACAACAGTCTCTAAGCTAATCGGTCTCTGTCAGATAAAGATCGGATGGGTCCATTTAATTCTAGGGTATTTTTGAGATCCTAGTGTGGACAAAAAAGGTTGAGATTGTACAGGTATTACTGTTATTGTGTCCTCCACCCCCTCTACAATGTTCAGGAAATAAATGTCATACCAGCCTCAATCTACCTTCTACTTTTCCTTCTGTTTTGGCCAAGCTACAAATACAGGAATATCGAAAGGTTTGGGAAGGATATGTACTCTTCTTTTGGTATTAATGCCTGTTTGTAGGCTAAGCATTGATTTTGAAAATTGTCTGTAAACTGTATATTTAATAGAAAGTGTACAGTATTAGTCCATTTTGTTTTCTGGGTCAAACTGTTAAGTTTTGACTATATGGAAAGGTCTTTATTTTTTGCAGCTGAACAAAGCAAATCGTGGCAATTAGCAGTGATTTTGGCAATAATGCTGGATAACCGCTGGCCTTTCAAATCCAGTGCACTGGAAAACATTCACACACTTGAACATAGGCAGCCATCTGGTTCAGGTGCTGGAGTCTGGGAGAACAGCATTCTTGCAATGGAGAATTGAAACCCAACTAGCTTCTATTGTTTATGTTGCCAACATGTACATATACAGACCTTCCAATGGGTCCAGGTGGCGAGCGTGGCTGGGGAAGGCTCACTGGGGTCGAGCTTCTTGCTCCCGGCTGTTTCTGTTCATTGTCTGGAGTTTTCTTTTCCTGTGGCGTACCTCTTGTTTTGGTTGGACTCTCTTGAAGTGCCTCTTCGCCATTTTCGACTGTTGAAGCTGAGCCATTTTCTAATTCGTCTAAGTCCTCCTCCTCACCTTCTCCCGACACTCCAGAAGATGAGGGACTAGACGTCTGTCTGTGACCCAGCTCTTCATGAGTCCTCCTGGGTGTGACAAAATCTGGGCTGCTATTGTTCAAATTCATATCACTTACACCCTTCAGCACCGCTTCACTCTCAATCACATCCGATGCCATGAGTTTCTCCTGTCGCCCTAGTGCTAGAGCGGATCAGAGGGAAAGAGTCCGACAATAAAACGTTAAAACAAAGGTTTGCCAGTTAACCAAGTCAGAGAGCTGGACCTCAATTAGCTAGCGGTACACAATTTCTTTCAAAGTTTGTGGCTAGCGTGCTAGCCCTCGTCCGCTACACAGCTAGCCAAGAGGACAGTTGTTGTTGACAGCTAGCTAGCTAGCGGTGCGAATTAACAGCAATGTTATTAACCAAATAGTGTTAAATGTCACACAGTGTGCACAGATCAAAACGTTTCTAAATGCGTCACAGTGGGTGAACTCGGAAGACCAAGAAGTATGCTATCTTTGCATAAGCAGCGGTGCGCAGTAGCTAGTCCTACTTATTAAATTCCTCCCTTCCTTCAAAGTAACTTTTTCTACTTTCCTTGCCTTGCCTTCCTTCCTCCAAGTCAGAATGTTCCCTTGCGGACGTAACGTCAGTCACGCTAGCTTATGAGCTAACGTTACAGTTAGCTAGCTAGCTAACTAACTTAGCCACAGCAAAAGACAAGCGAATGTTGTCCACAATCCATACAATCAAGCTAGTTGTCAACTAGCTACGACATAACGTTAGGACAACCGTTCCATTGATCCATGTAACGTATAAAGTCAGTATCCGCTGATTTAACTAGCCGGGTCCACCGAAATCAATCTCCGCAATGTAACGGTAGAAGACGGTTCGGTTGTTTGCTAACAACGCTATCTAACCGGAACATTTTTTTTTTATTTTTTTTTTTATCTTTATTGAAAAATACATTCAAATATACAACATTTCAAAAATATGGCAATAAATAAATAAAAATAATTGGAATTAAAAAATTATAAACAAACAAACAATTAGTTTTATACTAGTTTTATATACAGGCTATGGTTTTACACAATATATAATGTGTCATTCGAGTCCAAAAAGTAAGTAAATGTGGTAAAAAAGAATATATATATATATATATATATATATATCTTTTCAACGTTTTTTTACCCTTGTTCATGCATTGCATCTATCTATGTATATATCTATCTATCTATGTATCTATCTATCTATCTATCTATCTATCAATCTATCTATCTATCTATCTATCTATCTATCTATCTATCTATCTATCTATCTATCTATCTATTTATCTATGTATAAATCTATCTATCTATCTATCTATCTATCTATCTATCTACTATCTATCTATGTATAAATTGCAGGAACGTCTGTCTGTCTGTCTCTCTGTCTGTCTGACTGTCTGTCTGTGTGTGTGTTATGCGCATATCTCTCGAACTATTAGTCCGATGGATTTCAAACTTGACAGGTGTCTTGCTACAGCCACTCCCCCTCTCGCACTTCACGCACACTGACTGAGCACTAAACCTGTTTGAGTCGTGACTCACTGGGATCTTTCACCCGACTCTTTAAAGGAACTCATGAGTCGCTCATGCTACAAGACAACACCGTCTCTCTCTCTCTCTCTCTCTCTCTCTCTCTGCGCGTGCACACACACACACACACACACGCATAGCCTAGATATGCAAAAATCGGCCTCTCGCCCTGACCGCAGCGGCATGCTGGGAAAAATGAGACAAAAAGTCGTAATAATAATTTTCAGCATTTTTTAACCCTTGTTCACACATTGCATATGTGTAGATGTGTAATGCAACAGAATTATTTTTTTTTTTACAGTTTTGGAAATTTTCAAAAATTGGCCTCTCGCCCTGGGAAAAATGAGTAACTCATAAAAGTAACAAAAAAAATCCTAATAATTCTTTTCAACGTTTCTTACCTTTGTTCACGCATTGCATATATGTAGATGTCTTGGATCTTGGAAAATGTTATTTTTTTTTATTATGGGCCCCAGAGCGATAACCACTCCAAATGTGGTGCTTGTATCCACTTGTGAACGATTTTCCCCCTTATGTGCTTTTGCCATGTCATTTTGACTCAACTTTCCACTTTATTAGGGCCCGAGCGCCGACAGCGGCGAAGGCCATATTGAAACTGAAGGAATTCTTTATTTTTCCGGCAAATGAATCGCCTTTTTGAAGGGCTTAACATACTCAAAAGCTCACCGAAATTGGCGGTCGCATCAGGCCTGGTGAAAATGTATGTATTTTAAGGTTTTCGGGAATAGGCGCACAAAAATGGCTCGCTAGTGCCCCCTATAAAATTAAAGAAAATGAGCCCCTGCAGTACGTTTAATGTAGACTAACGAAATGTGGTACACATATGTATCATGTTAAGACGTACAACAAAGCTAATTGGAGCCATACCCTTAACGCAACAGAAAGTCCGCCATTTTTAATAGAAAATTCTAAATGAGTGTGATTTTGGCCATTTCCACATGTTGTACTTTAACGAACTCCTCCTAGAGATTTCATCCAATGAACTTCAAATTTGGTTTGTGCCATCTTGAAACGTTAAAGATGAAAAGTTATTAAAACTTTTTGTCATAGGTCATGGCTGTGGCGGGGCGGCCATTTTGTGTGTTTCGCCAACAAAACAGGAAGTGGGTGTAACTTGAGTGTACATTGTCCAATTGGCTCGAAACTTTTCAGAATTCATAAGAGTCCAACCCTGAGGACATCTAGAGACAGAGAAGTCTTAGCGCCCCCTAGTGGCAACAGGAAGTAGACCTAAAAGTCAAGGTGCTATACTTTAGTTCGAAATTTGTGCGATTTTGGCCATTTCCACATATTGTACTTTACCAAACTCCTCCTAGAGATTTAATCCGATCGACTTCAAATTTGGTGTGTGCCATCTCAAGACCTCAACGATGAAAATTTATTAAAATCAAGACTTTTTGTTGAACGGTATGGGCGTGGCGGCCATTTGTGGCATTTATCGATGAACGAAGAAGTTGTTGTAACTTTAGTGTACATTTTCATATCTGCCTGAAATTTCTCACGTTTGACAAGGGTCCAGGCCTGAGGTCATCTATAGGCCAAATTTGACTTTTGGTCATAGCGCCCCCTGCTGGCAACAGGATATCAGCCTAATATGACAAAAATCATACACTGTTATTGATTAAACAACCCAACAGTAGATACCTAGCTTCACCTTGTCGAATTACAGCGTTAATATTCTGCTTAAATTATACCCTACTGTTGTAATACACTGTCATAATAATCCATATACAATAATATAAAACTCAGAAACTCTATTCTGCATAACAAGTAGGCTACTTATACTTGTGATACAAGTACATTGTGTTGGTAAAACTTTTGTAGTTTTGCTAAAATTTTTGAAGCAATGACTTTGCATTGTAACCTACTTGCACCTAGGTAAAAGTACTTATTCTACGACTGGTCTATTTGCATTTGTATTGGTATCAGTCTTAGTAAGCCAATTAGTAGTCCTGTGTATTTTCTCAGTTTGCAGCTTCAATCCATAAACAACCCATGTTTTGTTGCTATATGCAAAGACATACATTTTCTACACATGGTTGGAGTAATTAATCTGTTATTAACTGATTGATACATGTGTGGACTTCCACTGTCAGTGTATGTGTTACATCTAATTTATTTTTCTTCTTCTCTATGGTTGTGGATAAACATGTAATTCTATAAGATTTACAATTAGGATTTGAATCTGATTTCGAAACAGTTACAATATCACTTGAATAAGATTTACCCTCAGAGACTAATCTTTGCCACTAGGTGGAGGCAGATGCTCACTTAAACCCTTGAGTCTGTGAGGATGCCTTTATTGATAAAAATCTGTCATAACTCAAACCCTTGTGAAAAGCAAACTGGAGCAAAGTCTGAGATGTAATAGTAATTGAAAATATAATTGCATGAGCCAGCTTTTGACTTACATTTAGATGGTTCATTTATCTATAATTGGCAATGACATGTTTCTTCCTCCCAATTCAAGTAAAATGACATGTCTTTTTAAATAGTGATATTCTCAAATTAATAGGGTTGCAGTCACCCCTCAGGTGTGGCCTTATCAATAAATAATTCTGGAGAGTATAGAACATGTCCATCTATTTAGTTTTAAGAGCTTTCATCAACTCTCACTTTCAAACTGAATTGAGCCAACTGCAACAAATGCGATATAATTTCTCTTTTTGGGATAGTTATAATTGCCATTTTACTAACAGACCTCATACAGACAGCTATAGATCTAATATAATGACGCTGCCTGGCTAATACCTCCTCTGTGTGCAGCGGATCATTCAGTGTAATTTCTAATTAACGTTGCTATTTACTCTGTTGGACGATTAGGCCTCATCACAAAAGGATAATCCAGTCAAATTGAGAGTTTATGCTTCCCTTCCACCTTCCACCATGGTGCTGTTTGCTAATGAGTCCTGTTGCAATTATCTAACAAATTAAGACAAATGTTGCCTGTTTAGCCATGATAAATGCATTGCGCCAGCCAGGCTATAACACATATGACACAGATAGAAGAATGTATCCTGTTACAGAAAATAATAAGAATTACAGTGGAATTTTTGATATAATTTTTACTTTGTCCTCCCTTTATTTTATTTTGTTAAAATAATGAAATTGTGAAATGTGAAAATGCAAAACATGATAAATGAGAATAAGGGAGCTTTTTAACAAAAATCCTACCACAATATGATATTGTTATGACAGAAAAAGCCAGTGCAAAGTAGCTTTAGTGACTGTTAGATGATTGTAATGTTCGTGTTGCATTGTTCATTACAGTAAACCTCTCTTGTCAATACGCAATGAAGTGTCAGGGAGCAGCTATTGTTGTTCATATTAGCCTAGTAAAGTAGCATTGTCTGATGCAGGATGTATCTCTTTTTTAAAGTAATACAAGAACTCCAGATCTCAACACAGATGCTGTGGCAGACCCCTCCTTTCATGATGAAAGGAGGGATGAACTTTAGGATCAGAGATGGAAGCTGTAACCTATTTGTGAAGCAGAATCATTAGGAAGGTTCTCCAACCAATTTCCATAAGTGGGGTAGCGGGATGTATTTAGGCTACTCGAAGTATATCACTAATGAGAAAAGACAAAAAGGATTCATGTGCATGTTTTATGCAATCTCTTTCTGGGTGTAGATGAATAATTATTTATGATTGCAAAGCCTAAAAGGGAGGCAAAAAGATAGCAACTGCAAAGAGACTGGTAAAAAATTTAAAGGGGAAGTTAAATGAATATTTAAGGGAAGATGAAATATTTAATGGAAACAAATGAGCAAAACATTTAAAACGGCATGATAAATAGTAGTGAGTGCCATTAAAATGACCCTCTTAATTTGTTCCATTTGCTGCAGTAGCCATAAGGTCTCACTCATAATGGTGCTAACTGAGGACTCCAGCAACTGTTGTCAACATGCCAGTCATTACTGTATATGAGGACATTGTGTCTGTTACCCAGGGCTGACCTCATAGCTGAGAAATACTAGCCTTTGATTCAGTGCAGTTTGTATTGATGCCACAAGGCAGAAACAATTCATGTTTTATTGACCTTCAAGTTGAGGTTAGGGTTCTAAAAAAACACATAATGACATAAATTCTGAATATAGTTGTAGTAAATTTCTCAAAAGACATTCTGCATTGTAGGGTTTACGATAACATCTATGTTTCAGTCAGATACTCTACAGCACATTTTGTAAATGTTCACCTATCAAAATAAATGAAACAAATCTGGAGTATGTAGCAGCACAGTTCATTTGTTTTCCAAATGCGAAAAATGATTAAATCAGCAAACAAATAATTATTCAAGTCAATGAGAACAATTATCTCAAAGACGCCTCTGAGACTTGGATGTGCATACTGAATTGATTAATTATCCTGCTAAAGATAATTGAGTGGAGCTAGATCTTTGACTGCTTCCTTTCAACACTCACACAACACACTTGCCTCATTTTGATCTTGAAGGAATATTATCTTCACCATCAATTATAATATGTGGTCATCACGAACACTTCTTTTTGTGTTAAAAAAAATAATTGCCGTGGTGTGATGACATGTGAACGGACCAGAAATGTGGGAAAGAGCTGTATTTTAATTTTGCAGTCATCTTGCTGTGCAGATCATAAGGAAAACATGTCCATGGCTAGAAATCAAGGGCTACTCATCTCTTCTTGAACCTTAGTCCACCTTGTCAGTGACGCTGTGTCATGCCCTTACTAACCCATGGGCAGACTATTACTTACGTCTGAGCCAGACAGAGATCATTACCTCTGTGAATGATGGCAAGGTAGCCCGGGCCCAACAGCTTTATTTCCCAGCCCAACTTGGCGGACACAAGCCATCACATCCTGTTAACAATTCCATGGCTCCACCATAAAGATAAGCTCTCTCAATCAACTCTGTCTGTCTTATTCGCCACTGAAGGGCCATCAGTCATCACTAGGTGGGACAGGAGCCCTCCATATTCACTTGTGATTGCCACCGTTTAGATGATTCAGTCAGAATCACCGGGATGTTTATTTCGTATGTGTACTGTTTTCTGATTAAGGGACTTCATGAAATATTTATTCTTGATATCAGCATTCAGCTTCATGCAATCGGTCTTTTCACTCTGAGCAAATATTGGTGCATTTTATGTGGAATCTTTCAAATGGTGAGATGAATTAAGTCAGAGGCTTTGACATTTTGATCAGTGAACATAAGAAGCCAATTTTCACAGTCAAACCACATGAAGGTCATTTCAGTTGTGAAGGATCTGCTTGCCATAACATTTAATCGTTACATCCTTATGATTCGTTTACATGTGAGATCAGGTTGATATTTATGTATAAGCACACATTCTATTCAAGGCCTTTTATTCTATTAACCTGTCCTGTCTTTATTAGATCCTTTATACGATAATTCCCATATGGCTTAGCCTTTGATAAATATGCTTTTAGGTCTCTCTAATTAATGCATTCGCTGTGATTTTCTTCACTTGTCACCCACTCTTTAACCTCATAGCAGAGGAACAGACTTTTTTTTCAGACTTTTCAAATTAAAGGTCCTCTGAGACGCTGTACATGTGTGAGCTATAATGATGCAGTGCGCTGTACAACCCGATATCTTATCTTGAGGGCCTTGTTGAAATGTTTTGAGTAGAAATTAATTATATGACCTCACTATTATGGAGTGTGGATATATTCCAAGCAAACATGCTTTATTTTATTGTGTCTACTCTTAACTGATAATTCTGACTTTTTTCTGTTTGATTGCCTCGTGAATTGAGTTTCTTTTAATAAAGGTTTGGTTGTGTTACGAACAAAATATTCAGCAGATATTTGCTTTGTAATTAGGTTCCCATGGTGGTTGAAATATGAAGTGTTTGTTGCTATATCACATTTGAGTATTTGATGATTTGTACCAAGAGACTGTAACTCTTTACAATAATTTGAATACAAGGGGAGAAATGTAATAAAACAAAGCTACATTTAGATTCGTGGGCACAGACCAACAAAGCAATGGCCTGGTGTTGAGACAGCATTTCTGAAGGGACACAGGAGGATAGGCCTCCACTAGCTAAGTCTACTTTTTCCAAATTAATTAAACCAATTCAGCATTTTTAAATGTTCTACTCAATTGTTCCTGCCATGTGACCAAGGGACCATAATAAATGAGGGGATAAGGTGGTGATCAGCATCCACTCTTGGCCATTTTTGTAACAAAATTTGCTTAAGGAGAGAAAGGCCAGCTGTACTCTTAAAGCTGTAATCTTGAAGATTTTCATTAAAATACATGTCTGTTAAGTCACTATCTATCGCTGAGGGTGGTAACACAATGGTGAGTGATTGTTGAAAGTATTGCAATATTTATCTGCAGTATTACAAACTGTGTCTGGCATGACATTTCCAGAGGAAAATTCTGTATTACAGTTTTTCTATAGTGTATACAAACAAAAAATGGAACTATGCATACAATTAAAACTTGAAGCTTATGTATTAACAACAGAAGCTATGTCCCAATTCAGAGGCTGCAGCCTTCGGAGGCTCCAGACCGTAGAAACAGAATCAGATTCTATACTCTAGACTGCTAAACTGCTAAATGTAATTGTTATCACTCAAATACAAATTCTAAATCAATTAGGACTGGAATATTAGGATTTTATTACAATAAAATATGTTGCATAAGGTATATAATATATTTGCCATTATTTGCAATAAAACTATGTTAGCAACTCCAGTATTGTTTGATTATTTCAGCTGTCACCTGTCAAAATGTTGTGATGTGGCTAAACAGGAAAAATTACTTTAAAAAGTCACTATAGGATTTGTTGTCTGTTTCTCTGGTAACAAGGTCCAGGGTGTCTGGTGCTTGAGCAGAGTCTTTACAAATAGTAAACATAGTCTTCTCTACACATGCAGAGCAAAGGTTGTTAGGGAGGAACTCAGGTTCTTGGGTGGTCACAGAGAGCGTTGAATTCACTAACAAATAAGACAAATAAGTGAGCATTTATTGACTTTTATTCAGATCGCCAGAAAAATTGGACGACAGATTTTCTTTCCCTAAACAGCCACAAAGGACATGTCGTTTTTTTAAAGAAGTGTGTAGTTAACTTACTGTAGGTAATATTAATTGATAAATTAGCATCTTTAAGAATCCACTCTGTAAACTAAAACCATTGGACTGCAGATGTGGGATGTGATTATGTGATTTCTCAATATTGTAGTCCCCAGTATTTAGGCAGTTACCTCTGTTTGCCTTGTGGGGCCCCAAACATGTGCAATTACTTAATAAAGTATCAAGTGCATTTATGTCACAGTAGGAATGATGGATCGGTCGGGTTGAACCTTTCCACATCGCTGTCCAAAAGAGAGCCTGATAAAAACATTTAAAGGGGGTCTGTTTATAAGCTGTCATTTTAAAATGAAGATAAAACATGAACTGAAACTGTACATTTTCTCACTACAGTTTGTATGATGATATCTTATGATTTTATTGTCACAAGATACATGATTTGCAGCATAACTACAGTGTAAATGTGTGGTATTGTTAGGCGAGGGTCATGTTATTCAGAGTTTAGAGTTCGGAGTCAGTTAAGGTTAATAGCAAAATGTTGGTCATGTTTATTGTTACCGTTAAAATACTAAGTAATTGAATACTGCCTAATTGAGTCCACGTGGTCCACATTTGTTTTGTATCATATACATCAAGGTAACAGCACTATTGATACAATAACAGGGCATATTCCATTACATTAGGGTCACTAAGGACACTCATCTTAAAGACTCAGTAAAGAGTTATCAAATTATTTAGACAAACTAGAGTTTTGACACTTGACTGAGCTATCAAACAACCTTTAGTACATCCATTGTCAAAATGCCAAGAATCTTTCAAAGTCAAAAATTGATCAATCCCTCAGCCAACATGAAACTCTTTGAAGTATATCCTTTTTATGTAGTCTGTCAGAAAAGCCTACCGGTAACTGTCAGTGAATGCATCTTACAACCAGTGAGTGATGACAAAAAGCAAAACTTATAATTACTCTTTCTGTCACTTTTTTATGAAAATGTTTAAGTTACCATCTGCACAAAACAATAAATATTGTGCACAAAAGCTGCTATTTCCCCCGCTTTGGCTTCAAGCCCTCTAAAGAATTTATTCACCATTACAGCCAAACATTGTAACTACAAAAATACTTTTCCTTGTCTTTTAAAAAGATGAAATATTTTCTCTGCTATGTAATTCTCCTCTCTGTATTTCGAGAGATACTGACCTAAAAAGGTTGATCAAAGACTGTTGGAACTCTACAGCCTGCAGCAACCAATAAATTGGTCCATTCGATGTTTTGCACTGACAAATTATTCTCCAGAGTACTAACATTCTTGGTAGCAACTCAATTAGCAAGAGACAGATGTAGCAAGAATTCACATTTATGTTTCATAGACCTTTCAATATTTTATTATTTCAGTGCATGTTAGCACGGACCCTTTTATGTCGCAGAAATGATAACTATTTGCTAATTCTCACATAAAGTGATAGTTGTTTTGGTGCGTATTGCAGATTTGTAGGGGAAAATTACACTGTGTATAAATCCCTTTAGGCTTTTACACAATGTTGGAATGGCCTTAAGCGTCTATATGCTTTAAAGTGGCTGTTAAAAGCCAATATTTCTTATTATAGCTGAGGGGAGACCAGTCCCGCTCACTCTCAATGTAAAGAGAAGTGTCGACAAAGGAAAGTGGAAAAATCATACCTAGGAGAAAAATCACTTATTAATGTAACCCTTTGTGAAGTTTATATATTTAAACTTTATGAGTTCAGTTTGTTTCAGTCTATCTTGTGACAAGATCGTTGTCTTGTTGATAACTGATGGAAGGACTGCAAAAATCCATCCCCCTTATTGCCATTATTTTCAGCAAACAGTTAAAAAAAGAATGCCTTTTTTATCTCATCATATTAGTTTGATAGTTTGAATAGACTACATGTAATGAAGGTGCTCATCCATTAATTGTCTGACAATGCACTGAAAACACTGTACATTCATTGTTGTCTTTTTAAATAAAACAATGATTTGCCATTTTCCTGGTTTTCTTTGCACAAGGGAATATAGACTCACATATAGTCATTAATATGCATGGGTCCCTCTTGTCTATGTTTGGGCATTTGATATTAACCCTCAGAAACACTGGTGACCTTTTGCACTAAACCATATGGTTAACAGTAAGCCATCTCCCTGCTGTTCAAGCATAATTTACCTCAGAAAGACACGAAAACAGAGAGCACAACACAACTCAATGAAGATGTGTAAAAGCGAGGAATTCAATTCATTTAAGAAATTTAGATGAACCATAACGCATATATTTTTTATACTGTTTGTATATGGAACATACATAGTGGACATTCTTCAGTGTATTGTGTATTATGGATTACAGAGCATAAACAACATGAATATATGATTATACTTGTGTCATGAAAATCAAACATTAGGGATTACCACCTTATGTTACAGGAACTGAATCCAGTGAGTTATGACATACTCATACAAATAACACTAGCATTTTTATAAAACATGCTGAGCCTTTGCATGTGGCGACAGTAACAAAACACATGGTGCGCTTTCTGCTATGCAAATATGAAAAGGAACCAGAGCACAATAACAGCTTTATTGTCTCCCTGTACATTTGCCCAGAACATCTGAGAATACCAGACTGCATAATGAACTGCCAATGAAATGTTCCCTCGAGTCAGTCTTCTGATTTATTAACAAAGTTACTTTTTATTGCCCATTTCATTGTAAGCCAAATTAGATAAAATGACACCTTTCTGAAGAATAGGACAGTGTATTGTCTTTACCTAAAAACATATGGTCATGATAAATGATATATTCCTCATCAAACATAAAGAATATGATCTAAAATATACTAACTAAATAACCCACACATTTACTACAAGGTGTAAGCCCACATTATTTCAGTGCAAGTGTATGACCTGTTTATTATTATAGGTGGGTATTATGTATTATGTACTGTAAATTATGTAAACATAGGTGTTTATTGTCATGTGTATTACGAAAATATAGATTAGTGTCATGATGGGCTATTTTGCATCTATAATATATATATCTTTATGTCACTGTTAGAATTGATGAAAATGTAATAGTATTAAATGGATTTTTAAGTAAGTTAAAAAGAAAAATAACTAGTTGGAGCTGATTCTTAAAAAAACCTTTTTTATTTACATTTTTGTTATATGTATATACTGTATTTTAACATATTTCATAATGTGTGGAGCTGTGACATATAGTCGTGAATATAGTGTTTTCACCACTTGTTATTGTTTGCCTGTCTGTAGCAATTTGATTTCATATAGATATATGCACTATTTAAGATAGTGTGGTAGAACAATACTGGCCATATTATACTTTATTGAATGCAGTCTAGCTGCCTGCAATATATAAAGTCACTTGAGTGGCATTTAAAATGTGATGTAGGGCTCCAACAGTTGCAGAAACGTAGTTGCAGTACTCATCACAGTTTGAGATGGAGTTGAAACTGTTTAATGATTTAGATCAAAGTTAAAGTTAAAAAACTGAAAGCAGAAGGTGTCGTTTGTGGCACCACATGAAAATGTCTCGCAGCATAGCTTAAAGAAGACAACCAGAGGGTTGACGAGCAGTTGTGAGAACATCAAACAGTTCTGCTTCCTACTGAAGAAATACTAGAGAATTTTTGGTAAGTGAGGCTGTCTTTTTAGCTGGCAGAGATTTCAGAGTGGGTGTTGCTCTTAGCAGCAGGGAGGCACCAGTGGAGAACTACCTGGATAGCTTTCCTAACCACAGACCTCTCCCAGAATGGATCATTAGCATTGTGCCAAAGATGGATGGCAACTTTCTGCACGACTTGCTGGCCGCCAGTGTAAGAGCAGGGCTCAGGCTTTCCTCTGGTCCCTTGGCCTGCCTGCTGACCTGCTCCTGGGTCTTAGTTAACATTCAGGGGGCCCTGACCTGAAAAGCAGGCTTGGCAGCAGAACCAAGGTCCCATCCTCCCCAAAGAAATTAGAGATGGTAATCTTTCAGGAACAACTTGCTAACCTTCCCAGACCATGTTAATGCAATAGATGCAGCTGATTGCCCTGCTTCTGTTTTGCAGCCCCTCTGTGCGTCCCTGTCACTGGCTATGCCAGGTCGTGTCCAATTTATGTGTATTTGACAGCTCAGAGGTGACAAATGATGGCTAGGCGTAAAAGAAGGTTACATTTAAACACAGCACAGGTCAATGGGGTAGATGGCTGAATGCTAAATCATTGTCAGGGAAACTAATGATACGACATTATAAGACAACAGGGCACGGTAAAAGATAAAGTGCAGGATGTCATGCTGATGCTATAATCAACCAATGTCTATTTCAACCGCACATTTATCTTGATTTTGCATAGACATTCACATATTCTAGTCATTGCTGAATGGACACACTGAGGAATTCCATACAAATAGCTATTTATGGAACTGGATCCTTTTGTGTGGCACAAGAATATCATGACAGTATGGTTCCCGGCTACATTTTTATGGCTGGAAATATAATGACCCTTTATACCCTTCTGCCTGTAATACTGTTGGGACTATTCCAGTTCCACTGTAATTAAAACACAAAATACACTTTGTGAAGTATAAGAAACAAATATTTAATTCTTTGTGTCTAAGATCTGTTACACCTGCTGTAGCAATTTCAAAAACACACAGGAAGTGTGAATAACAAACACTGAAAGAGCCTGGGAACCGAAGCACGAGTTGTGGCATCTTGACAAGTCTTTAAGTAATTCTTACAAGAACAAACACCCCAAGGCTCACTTGCTTCATTGCTTAAGTCAAAACAGAGAGTACATACAGCCACTAGGCTGCCACGGAAATCAGATAAGTAATGCCCTCTCTTTCAATAAGAAAATGTAAGTTCTTAAATGGTCATCACTGAGCAAAATATGGGCTATTCTATTATTGGAGGGTGTAAACTCAATATGAATGTGGTTATACTGGCATCAAATTACAAAAGCATAATTGTGTAATTATTTGTATGAATTACTGGGATTGTAAACTTGCCTTTTTGTTATCTTGAAGTTTTTTTTTTTTTTTTTTTTTACAATTTTCTTGTATGTGATATGAATACACACCAAACATGTTATTTCAGTAGGTCTATATCTACGTGTTTTTTGTTTTGTTTTTTATTAAAAGGAAAATACATTGTGGCAGCTAATAATAACCAGTACCTAACTCCATGTAGCTGGAGGTTATGTGGACATGGAGTGTCCAGGATCTCAAGGACGGCTCACACTCCCAGATTAAACAACATTCACTCTCTGTCAAATGGCCAGCTCCCAAAACTGCCAAGCCAGAGGAAAATGAGCCCCCACACGACCCTCGATGTGGATGACAGGATAAAACATAAGACAGTTGTGCCTGAAGGAGACTCTGGATAACGAAATAATCTTTAATCTCTGTCCCTTCGAGGCACTTTCAACACCTGTTATTCTTGATGGCATTGTGAGAGAGGGCAGCTCGCAGAGTCATTTTAAGCCTGGTAATTATTACACTAATTATTCACTTCGGTGTGGGGTGATTACCAGTCCTCGTTCAGGTGAATACACGTCCGCTTGCACACCAGCTGAGGCCAGAGCAGCTCGGTGGAACAGTTGTTCCACTCCTTTTTCCCTTGCAGATATTTGACCTCTTGTCATGTTTGCAATCTGTACTTTGGGGGGAAGGAAGAAAAACAGCCAGAAACTTTTAATTGCTCAACAGAAACAGGAGTGAAAAGCACAGGTTTTGGCCATCTGTTCAGCCCACACCATCTCTTTAGCAAAGAAACTTCCTATTTAAACAGGTTGCATGGTATCCACCATCCTGTGTGATGGATCTATTGGGGCATTTCTCATAGCAAAGTTGTTGCTATGCTGTTCTACGTAACGATGAGACATTATTTCTCTTAAATTAATGAGTACCCATAGTATGTTTTTTCTCTTTCTCATCAATAATTGATGAATCAAGATATATTCTTTTCATTTAATGGGATGCATTTATAATCAGAGCTTGGGGGGTTGAAAGCCTTTAAGACAAATAGTTCTGCTCTTTGACTAGATTTAATTCAATTAGTAGAAATACAACATCAAATACTATGCCTCCATTAACAGATCTTTCATGTTAAAAATGAGTATCATGAATATTACATCTGTGGTCATATGAAAACAATTATTCTCTCATACTGTGGAGATATAGAAAATGCATAAGTAATTTCCCTATATTGTGCAAGTAGTGATGAGTTTTAGATCTGACAGATATTAACTATGGGCTGTAATGCCACATCATCACAGGCTGCAATATGAAATGGCACTTCACAGAACCCATTCAATTATAAGATGATATCCAAAGAATCAAATGGCAGTGAAAACTGTGAATTTGACTTTTAACTTTAGGTTTTGGTGGGAAATGCGTAATGCCAAGAACACCTCCTTGCTAATCATCGATAATCTATATTTTTGTTGTTGTCAACTAATCCCTGAAAAGATCAAAATGAATAATGTTAGTTTGTCTCTCATTACTTTCCAACCTCCCCACCCTGTCTGTGGCCCTCAGCCTTAAGCCCATTCATTTATAATGAAGAAGTAAATGTTAAAAAAGGGTCACAAATATTTACTTTCATTGCTAAACAATTTGCTAAAACTGCTGTGCTATGTAGTTTATAGCAAACGTTACTCAAACCTTTCACTGCAGATTTGTTGCGCAAGTGACTATTTACGGCACCACAATGGTACATGAAGGATTGACTCAACATAAACTACAGTCCCCATGCTAATTGTAATAAAGGAAAATTTTAGCAATTGCAACAATGCATTCATACTTGTTAGTAGGATAAATTCACTGTTAGTTTTAGTCTTTTTATGGAGTTTATCGACAATGAGAATAATGCACAATATCACCAGACTTATTCTTCCAGCACACAACCTAAGACAGGGATCTAGAGCTTATGTAAAGATTTGGATATACAGTGGAATTGGAGCATAAAACATCTACAGGTAAAAGAAAGTCAAGTGTGAGGAGGGGACATGGGCAGTATGAGCAGATTTTAGAGCTCACATGATTTTTCTTATTAATAGAATTCAATCATAGCAAATGAACTGATTTAATCCATCAGTGATGAGGGAGATGATGATGTCACGTATACATTAAAACTGTAAGAAGTTTAGTGTCATTTAACATTTATCCAGATAACTTTGCATCCATCTTCAAAAGTAGATATATCCCCCCATACATGTGATGCAAATACAGCCATCAAATTCATTTGATATTGTATTTTATTCTCTAGCTCTTATAAATAAAGAAAAATGCAGAATGTTGTTACTAATATTGTTGGTATACACACTAAATACATCATATCGCACCCACACACACACCTACTGTTAACCTTAAAGAAACTCAATGACAAAAATATATTTTTAAAGTTAGAAAAACCTGTGATAAGAAATGTAACTCTTTGCCGGGCCTCCTAAAGGTCAGGTTTCACTGTCTCTTGAAGCACCGCTAAAATATAAATGTGCTGCAACACCGTGTCTGCTGATTGCTTTACTCTCTAGGCAATGTCAATTTTGTGAAAGTACTTTCAGATTAAGTCGGCAGGACGTCAAGGGCCCTTGTAGAAGCTACTGTCTTGTCTTAGCGAAGGGTCCGAAAGCCCTTGTCTATTACTGGAGACACCCCAAGGACAGATGTTTTAGGCTTAGGGGGGTGATGGAGAATAATAGCACATTAGATTCCTAATGTCTCTCGGATGCAGGACTCGGGGGACACAGAACTCCTGGGTAATCCAAATTCATCTTTCTCTTTCCCTCTGTCTCTCTCTCTCATTTCCTCCTTTCTTTCTTCTCTTTCTTCGCTCTAACCAGAGTTGGGTCCCGCTCTGCCTCTTGAGGTGCTGAATCCTAGCCCGAAGCTACAAGCTACACAGACCATTCATCAAAAGCATGACCCTCTCCAGTGAGGGACAGGATGCTATGGACTAATGAACTCAGTGCATGGTATGAACGTATGTGTGTCACATCTCTGTACATAAGGGAGGGAATCTTTATTTGTTACAGGCCATCAAAACACATGCATCATATTTCAATATAAAGAGAAAAGTCCACCTCCGTCTGATGTGCTTGTCCTTGTGTTGGTTGTGAAATTATTTCACTAAAAACAACAGTGAAAGACTGAATGTCATTGTGATGTATAAAGTGTCATTGGTCTCAACAGCTGACATACATGCGAAACAGATGGATGTTTATGTTTTAGTGTGGAAAAAGTACCTGCAGCAACAGAAATTTTGTTTCATTCAATCTTTTGCCAACTTTTTTTTACAAGGCTTTTCAGCCTGTTAAATATATTACAATAAAGCTAATATGTAATGAACAGCACTGTGATAGTATTCCCCTCTGGAGTTTTTTTATTGTCATACATCATATGTAAATTGGGAATAAAGAGACTTTTTTGTGCCAGCATGAATGTGCGGTGTACACATGCTAGTGATATGAAAAAAACCCTCCCCCCACCACTCGCGTGGAGCCCCCACCCTCTTCTCCAACCCCAGGCCAAGGGTACACCTTGATGAGTGAAGAGGGAGGCTAATTTTGTCCTCAGGCTTAATTAATCCTATGTCTTATTTGATGAATGGCTCCCAAATTGTGCTGTAATAGTGGTATTTCTTTGTGGAGGGGGCTGTGGAGCAGAGTATTGACACGAAGCTAGGAGAAAGTCAAAGTCGGGACTTCCGAGAGGCTGGACTTGGGGCTTTGTTTGTAAAGTTGTAGTCCTCTGTGGACAGTTTAAGCCCTGTCCTCTGACGCCAGGCTGGCTGCAGAGAGTGATGGTGCACTGCAGGGAACATGTGTTTATGGATTTCTCCTCGCTAAGATCACTATAGGAGTCCACTGCCTTTGTCTCACGCTGGGTTTGTCAGTTTTGAAAACATGATTTGTTGTCTGTAAATACACACTGTGGCCTGCGACGTTCTTTCTGTGAATATCTGCCTCAGGGGGGCAACACATTACAATGATAAATCCCATGTTTGACTTTCTAATGAGAGGTGCCTAAACTATTGAAAACCATCACTTTTCTATATAATGAATCTAAATGTGACGCTAAATTGTTCAGTGGTTTGACCAAGGTTATAGTTAACTGAATGAGGTACCTGAGATTTGCCATATGTCTGACTTGAAAGTAAATATAGAATTTTATTGAACATTTTTACTATTTTAGGCAGACTCCCAGCACAACTGTAATATAATATCATTATTGTGATGTCTTTTTTCTGTGCTGTAGAGGTGCCTCCAGGCCATATGATATGAGTCTGCCCACATATTCAGGACTCTTGCTTTTGCCCTGTTTAATATGAATCATTTTGTCACAAAGGGTTCTGCTTTACGTATGCATTGTCCTAACAGAGGTAGCACTTAAAACTAACGATGTCATAAATTTTTCTGGCTAATGTGGCAGGCGTAAAGGGAGCTATGGCGGGTGGGGTGAGGGTCTGGTGATTTGAGAGGAAGGATGATGAGATTTGGTGGCCTAGCCCAAGCAATGAACTTGATTAAACTAATCTCATCTCTATCAAAGCATCACTCGGATCCCTCTTGTCCCATTATTCATGGCAATGGGATAATTACACTGAGATGCATGGAGCCAGACAGACAGCACTGTGACACTGGGCCCTCAGACCCTGGGCTATGCCTCCACTACTATGTGGCCTGTTCATTTTAAACACAGATTAATTATGGTCAATGGGATGGTTCACATCTGTCACTCTTAGTGAGAAAAATGGAAATGATTGCCCTCAAGATGATAAAGGATGTATATTAAGTCATCTGCTGGTTGGAGGTTCAATAGGAATGAATACAATCAGCATTTTGATTTTTAAAATCATCACCATGAGTGTCAGAATAATGTGGAAAAACTGCAGTAGACGTGATAATGTCAATGTTTACAGCCATTGTACCAGGAAACTCACAACCCCGTGTCCTAAAACCAATACAGAGATCAGTTCTCTGAAAAACTCAGAGTGACGTAGACCAAATTCCCCTTATGGTCGGAAAAAAATGAAGTATTACAGCTAATACAACTCTTTTTACTTCTAAGAGAAACCCCATGCATACTACTATTTCTGTTTTCTCCAATACTTAATTGTTACTTGTGTTTACAGTATGTAAAACTCTAAGTCCTGCATTGAACAGACAACACCATTTATTTAGTCTTATTGGATTTCAAACTTTATTTGGGGTAATTTTTTACCCTAAGCATGAAGAATGATAATATCTGTTAATGCTGCTAAAGCATGATATATTAAACAAATTTTCTGTGATTCTACTAACAAATATTTTCCTTTTCAAGTAAAATGTTTTTTAAAAATAATAATACATAAATAATTGAGTAATGCAATATTTATGTAATCAACTCAGAGGTGTTTGTGGTACAGCGCTAACGCCTACACACATCACTAGTTTATACTGTGTGCAATCTTTTCAGGCGCTTACATTTGCTACCTCTGAGTGCCTTATTTATTTATGGAGACTGTAATAAAAACATTTACACGAAAAAATGTATAAGGCCTTTTTCTTTAGTTCAAAATAAATATAACTAGTGGCAGCTTAATTGGACAGAGTGTGTTTTAACAGGTTTTGTGTCTTTATTTAATTTTTGTTTGGATGGCTGCGTCAAACACACAAACGATACATTTTTGTTCAGCAAAGCAGTAAGAGGTGATTTGAGTGTATGTAGGGTCCCCCAGTGCCCACGCACACACGCGCACACACACAGTCCAATACACCCCCCCCAAGGGACTTCTGCGGGACAATAGGGAGGGATGAACAGACACGAGCAATAGACACCCAGCCAGTGTAATTGTCTCCTGTAGTCAGTGAGCTCTGCTCTGCCACGGTCAGAGTGTTGCCCTCGGTGCTCATCTGCAGGTTGTTTTTAACCACCACAATGATTGGGCGTCTTCCCCCGAAAGCCCCAAGGATGTTTTTCTCCAGTTCAGCCTTTCAACTGTGTCCCAGAGGACTAACATCGAGTCACTGACAAGTGACCATACCCCTTGAAACTAACAAGATTATTTAGTTGCACAGTGTACTAGCTTTCATTTTCTGTCTTCTTATTTTTGAAGTCTCCATTACCTGAAAAGACTTGCAAGAATGGCGTTGTTGTTAGAATACAGATCAAAACCTGCTCCACAAGAATATGTGACTGTAAAATAAATGTTTATTATAATAAACAGCCCGTGCCCAGATATGTGCAGACATGTTTATTTTCTTCTTCAGGGGTTTATGTATTGAATTAAAAGTGCATATTAATTAACACCCCTCTCTTTGTGCAGTAATTCTTTATATTTGGATTTGGTCCAACACAGTAAACATGCTCTCAGATGCAAATGTTTATTGCTGTGTTGTTTGTAATAGTCACCTTTCATTGAACCAGCATTTTACATGCTGTGACACAACGCTTACAGATTGCAAATTAGGAATATTTTAACTTCAAATACAGGAAGTTTAACTTAAAGGAAAACCCCACTTTTAATACAACCTGGCTCTTATGTTTTGTAGTTTTGTTACCATATTGTCCATTTTACTCACTGCTTCAATTGCTGAGATGTGGACACATACTGTAGCCGCATGTGTCCAGAGTATATTGGGGCAGTAGTCAGATGGTTGTAAACAAATCCCAGTTTTTACATTTTATCCAAACAATTTTGTATTCAATAAGAATTGAAATTAGCCCATTGTTTTCAATGCACCAACCACCTAATGGACATGGTGAGTTTATAGTCCCTTTGTTCTTCACTGTTAGAACTTCACTACACTTCCTACACAGAGTCAGGGAAAAGGTCACGCTCCAGCAGGTAGTGAAGAAGAACCTGAGGACTTTAAACCCAGTGTTTCTTGGGATTTGACTTAAAACTTGCTTATGGTTCCACCTTGGGTTAGTAATACACTAAAGTTTGAGTTGAGAAATGTAGGGAAATACAAGTCTCACATGGCTTTTGAACAGGTTAAATCTCAGACATCAAAAGCAGTTTAAATGAAGGAAATGGAGTTATCTACCCCAGTATACATTAGAAGTGTGTTTCATATTGCAGATATACAGTACTTCTGTGTTTGACCTGCAGACTGACTTGATGTGCATCAATGTTTTGTTTATATTGAGACATGGGACGTGATCAGGACGACTAAGAAATCAATGAAAAATCTTTTTTTTTTATTGTTTTTTAAACAGGTGTGTGTCTGTGTTTTAATGGCCTCATTGGACTCTGGAAAGCTGTTTCCAGTGGAGATCATGTGTCCCCTATATTCAATCAAAATAGATGAATGGAAACACGACTTATGACACGACTCGTGTTAGAAGTTGTGTGTCAAACATCTTGTCACGCAAGTGGAGACGCATTCAAATGCCAGGTGTGGACTGATGTACGTACAGCTGTCCACTTTTGATTGGATCACCCAAGACGCATGTTAATGCCAGATCTGAACAGGGCCTAAGGTGTAATTCATGCTTTTAAAAGGATTGACTATCACTGCTGTTGTTCAGCACTGAAGGTACACTGTAGAAAACCCTCACAAGTCTGGCACAGGAAAAGTGTAAAGTTTCTAATTTCATAATCCACACTAAAACAACAAACTCACCCTCAGAAGACAGGGAGGTCATGCTACATTGTTTAACATGAAGACTATGCATGATGAACCCCACCTCAGCTATGCCAGCATATACAGTATGCTTTTTTGCCTGGTTGAGTGTGCTTTACAGATTTTTACTTGGACCGAGTCTTAAGTAAATCAATATGTCTTTCAAGCATGGCCATTAACAGCAGTGTCCTTTCATTCCCCTTTTCTCCATCAAACCACACTAATCCTGATTTACACAGTTTAAAACCTTGGCCACATCCCTTACCTTCCAAGGAGATAGGGTAATTAAATTGGTACTTTTTACAAGTCGTACTCAATAAATCTGAATAAATTAACAAGGCATTACTAAGACTGCTACATTAAATTTGCATAGTGTGTTTAATGAATATGCAACTGCAAGTGAAAAGGTCTGCTACTGTGAACTCTTGAAATTAGCATAACTACTTCCAGCATGTTTCTTAAATAATGCTCTCATTTGCACATCACTGAGTTGGCTAATTCTAACTTCAGTCAGTGTAGCCTCATAATTAAGACTCTTGCTTTAATTTTTAATGAAGTTTATGTTACATCAATCCTGACAGTAATGAGAGGGACATGGAAACAAAAAGGCTGCTAATAATTAAATTCACCGACCAGTTTGAGGCGTAGTAATTCCTGAGGAGAAATTACATGACTAATTATTAATTTGATATTCATACCATTCCATGGGTAGACTCGCATAACTGCTCATCCTGGTGCCAGTTATGCTGAAATGCAAAATGCCTTTTCACTGCCCCCATGACTGGGAGGTCTCACATGGATTTTAGTGCACAATTAATCATGTTGACACTCACGATTAAATGCTTTTTATTGGTCCCGATTTATTAGGCCATATTACCTGAGTTGGTTTAACGCCTGTTGAAGTCTGTCAGTGAGATGAGGACATAAACAGAGTAATGATTGAATAACAGTGCTGATTTGAAAGCAGTTCAGAACTGGAGCTGACTTTCAGCACTTTGATTGAACCAAGAAAATGTAAAAACTGTAAAGAAAGACTGTCTCTCGCTCCCGGTCATGGCTGTTAACTTTCAGCATTACGAAGTTTGCTTAAATATTCCCAGACTGTGTTTGTACAAGACTACATGACTTACAATTTACAGAAAACTTTGCACACCGAGAAGGGAAGACAAAAAAAGACACAAGTCTAAAAATGTTGCAATGAAGAAATTGAATTCAGACCTTGTTGTGAACATTTTCATTTGAGTCAATTACCATGTTTGCCTTTATTTTCTGGGGGTTTTTATGCATTACTTTTTGCTGTTTTATGGTTTGTCAATTTTGGGGATGTATTTTCTGATTGACACTTATTATCTCCCACCTGTTGTCCCCCATATCCCATCAGAACACTGAATGAATGCATATAAAGGTCAGGTCTGTTATTTCGCTGTTTGACAATGGCTAATTATTCACTGCATTTTGTCACAACACACACCTACAATACTTAATATGGAAAAAATTTTTTTTAAATTGTTCATTTTCGCAATCAGCTTTTTAAATGGCACTTACAAGAAAAGGGAAAGTTTGTATTTTCTCTTAGAAAATTGAAGTGGAGAGTCAGGATACGAATTGTGGAAAGTTATGTAGTGGTTGTAATTTAGTGTAAAGACGCAGATGCATTCAGCTACATTAAAATGACAACTTTTCATAGAGAAAGTGGACACATTTCCACCAAAGCTCTGAATTTGTTATTGAGGACTTTTTGAGATCAAAACATGATAACAGTGAACAAAGTGTCATTATCATCTGGTATCTGAACCCAGTTGAGTATGAAAAGACTCAGAGATGAGAAACAGAGATATTTTTGATCAAAATTGTTCTACATGCAGACCCTCTCATCTTAGTTGTCACGACAACTGGCTATCCAGCTGAAAGTTAATTATTTGGGATTGTAATAGCTCTGGTTTAGGCAAGGGAGCTGAACATTTCCCCAGCTGATAAGGCTGTTAATACTCTGTCTGTGCCTACATTCGCTGTGACCGATAAAGATTTCTCCTGGCATGCAGCGGTACTTGACATTTCACAGGATTCTTCCTGTGCTTTTCCATCAGTGCATTCTAATAGCGTAAACCTCAAATCCAGATTAAACTTGTTTGATAGAAATGTAATTGCATTCTTTTGTGTGCATGCAGTCTGTGTGTGTTTCCCGTCTACAGTATAATTCAAATGCTTTGTCACATCTGGAGTACTTGCCCCTGAACAGGTCAGTCAACAAAATTATTTTTCAAGTGTAGCCCTTAAGGGTGTAGTAATCAACAGCACAGTTCATCAATTCTATTACTACTATCCTACGAAAATACATCTGCTCATATATTAGCTACAATGCTGCTTCAAGAACCTTTAATCAACAGGATTTCAGACACATAAATACATATTTCTCTCTAGATATTAGCCATGCTTTCCAAGGTCCTTGGCCGGGGTTGCATCCTCACCCTGACAGTGTCAAAGCAGTCTGGTGGAATAATGATGCCGACTCTGCACTGTGCCCTTCCTTATGAGCATGCTTTTATAGACACACAAATATTCAAGCCTCATCTTAATTAATACGACAAAATCCTTCTGCGGGGTTACTTCTTGTGCCCTTTTGATTAGCCGTGGATTAACAGGACCTTTATGTTTTCCTCACTGCACCCATGTTTTCAGCTCAGGTTAGCTCCCCTATTACTAAACAAATGAATTAGTGCCTGGAAATGTGTCATGCATATTACCTTTCAGCAGGAGGCACATTGTGCTGGTCAACCATAAAGAAGCAGTGCAAAGCGGACCATGCAACATCGCTTGTTTGCGTTTCTCTTTAAAGCTCTTTTGTGATTTAATGTGAGGCTTGTTTATGCTTAGCAATGCAAATTTGAGTCTTACAGCAGCATATATCACACACCAATTAAAATATATCAATAGAAGTGGCACTTGGTGATTGGTCATTGTGTTAGTCACCCAGGAGCAAAGGAGTGAACACTTCCTGGGTGGCTGCAGTCTGGTCTTGTAAAATACAAATACTAAGTGACATTAAAACAAAGGACACTAAAATAAGAGAGATGTAGGTCAGAAAGAGCAATTTAGGTGTTTGAATATGTCTCTCTTCTGCTTTGACAGCTGGACGTCCACACATTATAAAACTTTTTCATTAAAATTTCCTTTGACATCTTTTCATTCCGTTACCTTCCCCGTGGGTGTCCCCAGCATCAGCCATGTGTTTTTTGTTTACGTGTGTGTTGTAAACACTCCTGTATTGCTATTGTGTATTGTGTTGTTCTGGTCTTTGGCTCTGTTAGCCACATCCTTGGAGACCAGGCATTTCCCTGATGTATAAGATGAAAGACCGAACAAAATGCCCCTCATTTGGTCCCAGTTGGTTAAGCGTGTTCTGATCACTGCCAAGGTCTGGATGAACATAAGCCACACAAAGGGCCGTGCCTTCCAACCACACAAGCTCACAATAAAAAAAAAAAGCATTTGCCTCAGTTAGATGTCTTACACGCTAACCCCCAAAGGAGAGATGTGTTGGTGGCATTGCTGAGAACATGCCTAACAAACAACAATGTCAACTTTCTCTGAATTGATCCCAGAGTTCAAAGCTTTTCATCCCTCACTATCCCATACCTCAGAAACTTAATTTAACTCAAGTAAAAAAAAAACAGTATTTCTCTAAAGTGGCCCAATATATTAATCCATTTATTTTCTTCAGTTACACCTTTTATCTGGGTGTGTTGTGCATCAGCATTTAATGACACAACACAGTTCTGCTTTAAAAGCCTCCCTCTCTAAACTTGGTATACCTCCAATAATATTACTTCATCCAGTGATCCTTGCTGCACAGATTATTATCCACCTCAAAGCCTTCCACCTCATTTTTTATCCTTTGTGAAAGGTAACTCTTTGTATGTGATTGAATTATGTTAATTCATACTTCTTTTTTTTTTGCATAACAGCCCTTTTATCTTCCTGCTTCACGGTGAAAGTTCACTCTTCTGTTGAGTTTGTTGTTAATATATTATGATCTGACATTGCTTAATATTGCATTATTCTCTCATTTTCAACAATATATACAGTAACGAAGAATTATTTTTCATATGGCACCAGTTCATTATGCAGTGATACATAGTGTATTAGTGAGGGCTTGTGCATTTTTTTCTCGGTATTGAAATGGACTCTGTCATATTGTTATTCTGTTTTTTCCTCTCATCTTTTACACATTTACATTTCTTCCTGTGTCACCATCTTCGCAGCGACTTTCTTCTTGCTCTTTGCTCCTTCCCTTTTTTATCTGTCAGATGGCTAAGTATCATGTGTAGTTTAATAGGATGATTTGTTGTTACAGAGTCATCTGTCACCAAAAGCTAAATGATGAAATGAGAGTGTGAGTAGCAGTGTCTTGTCTGTAATGAATTATGCAGTGGGTCAGGGGCCTCTGTTTTGGTTTCAGTCGACGGCACAAACACGGACCTCAGGTAGTACACTCATCAGTCCTGCTGTTTCTCACCATATGGAGTCAATGAACTGGGACACCCCTCCTACACACACACACATACGCACGCGCGCGCGTACACACACACACACACACACACACACACACACACACACACACACACACACACACACACATTGCACCTGCAAATACAAATTCATAGTAATACAGTAGATATCTGGATAGATGTTTTATATTGTCCAAAATTGTCATTTTACAGTGTTACTAATTACAGTGACTCATTAACTGTCAATTAGCTGTATACTTCAGAAGATAGATAGTTAGATAGATAGATAGATAGACGTGTTTAAGTGTTTAATTGGATGAAACAATTCACAAACAAATTGAATTAGATGTTCCCGCCTCTGTACAATTGAGATATCTGTTACAGATGATGTGCCGTATAATGAATGCCTAATTTATGTAATTAGACCATTAAGCATAATCCGAGCATATGTTGTAAATGCCCTGAGGTCTTCTTCCAGGTACTCCCTCTGATGTCACCCAGAAACAACTAATGGAGCGGGCTGCTGCGAGGACCATAATAATCCCGCTGTTTGATCAAATAAACATTCACCATATTATAATATCGAAGATAGAGAATTTAGTCTGATTTCCTTTTCTGGTCAAAAAATTAATATTCAAAAGGCCAGCATGTGAAGATGACCTTTTAAATAGTGTGAATATCCTGTCATAGGCTAAATTTGCGATTGAGGAGGTTCTTGTGAGAGCCCTCCGCTAATTAACTGTCATCTTGCTGAATATTCATACCTTTTCATCAGCGCGTCCTTAATTGCACCGTAAAACATCTCTGGGGGCTGAAATCACCACGGACTTAATTAGCAGCGCAGGCCTATTGGCTGGGTTGGAGAGTCACAGTTTGCAGCAGACAACAAACTATGCCTGCTTTGACTGAACGTGTGTTTGAACACAGAGACCAGGTAGATAACAAGTCCCTTTAAATCTAGAGGCCTGCTCTCGAAAATCTGCGTGACAAAAATAGAAAGGTGCGGTAATTTGCACTCACAATTCACTGGGATTATAAATGTTTGTTTTAAAGATGCGAATTTGTTCACCTCCAGCAATGATTTGTCTATTTGGTTGATTAGTGGCCTAAATATACATTGCCTGCAGTCAGCAACCTGCGTGCCTTAGAACCTAAAAAAGGGAGAGAGGAAAAATAGAAATCAGCACAAAAAAAAATGCTAGCGTCCAAAACCAACATTTCTAAAATATTAAAGTTTAAAAGGTTGCAGATCAAATGTGTATTTTTTTTATTTTTATTAATTAGCCTAATAGTAATTTGAGCTCACCCCTGGGATAAATGTTTCCCTGTGTAATAATAACCCTCATCTTTAAATTTCTCTTAATCATTCCCTGAAAGGCGGATTTCTTTCCCTCTCCCTAGGTCTGGGTGGCAGCATATCTCAACTCGATTCAGTGTGACAATATTGTTTGGCTATCATTCGCTGCTTTAGGATGAATGGCATCGATCCTCTTTTAACAACATTTGTTTCCTATTGTGTTCGGGGGTGCAGCAGAGGAGGGCAGACGTGTGAAAGTGGCTGTTTGATTCTCTTTTTCATCCCCATGACCTCAGCTTTTGTGTCTCGTCACCCTGGGAATGTCACGCCTCACTACTCTACTTTAAGATGTTTCAGAAAGTGCCCTTTGTTTTCGCTCCTCTTTTTTTTTCTTCTTTTTTTTTTGAAAGCTCACACAAAATTGTTCTTGGTCCCCCTCCTGCTATAAAGGATACTTCAGGCTGAGGCACGGTTCACAAGTGCAATGCAATTTGGCTTATCCCAACCTTTGTTCGGGTTTCTACAAATGACCAAACATAGTGCAGACTTGATCTACTGCTGCTTGAACTCAGGAGTTTGGGAGCAGCTAAAAACCCTATTCAGATTCAGAGTCATGGTGGCATTTTTTGTGTGTGTATTCGACGGGGACAAAAGGTCTACCAATATCCCATAACCCTGAAGCTCAAAAAGCCACACCGTCTGTGTGTGTGTGTGTGTGTGTGAGAGAGAGAGAGAGAGAGAGAGAGAGAGAGAGAGAGAGAGAGAGAGAGAGAGAGAGAGAGAGAGAGAGAGAGAGAGAAAAAAAAAAAAAAACTCTTCCTGCTCCTCTGTGGCTCGGCTGGTTAATGCGAGTGTTGCAGGTTAACTTGCAAGGCACTAACTTGGAGTGACAGCCAGTTTGTAGTGCAAACATGAACAAATAAAAAGTGCCAAAGGATTTGCCATTTCATTAGGAAAATGTAAGATTAAGAATCGTGCGTAAAAATTCTGAACAGTCTGTGTGGCATTCAGAGGATTTGCTGCATGATTCAGTGTTTGCAGTGCGATTTTAATAGCTCATTTTAATCACAGTTATAATTTTGCACGCGAAGTATGTCTGGTTGCCTTGTACGCGGACATATTAATCTGAGGGAGACCCAACAGTATATTTTTAAATGAATGAATGAATGAATGAATGAAGGCTGCTGGATGTCAGAAGATGTTTGGCACTTGGCAGTGTGTTGTCATTATCCGCGGTGATGGGTCGACTGGGCCACTTCCTTTTGGACAAAACCTTTTCAGCTGAACATTAATGGGAAATGGCAGGTGTTAAAAGGCACTTCGCAGGAAGAAAAGAAATCATGAAACTGCAAACTGGAAGTTTTAGGCTACACTCTTGAAACAAAATTTCTTTTAACTTTTTTTCTCCAATATATATTTATATAGGCTAATGTATAACCTCCGATAATATGAAGTATTACATTAATTAAAATAATTAGATAATTTCTTTTTTCCTTTTCTTTTTTTTATTGATTCAGGGTTTTAGATTGTTAAACCGTGCTCTTCTTCAGCCTGCTCCTGTTTTCTGGGTGAAAGTAGCTCGGTGTCCCCCGCAATGCGATTCTTTTCGTAATCCGTCAGACTGGTGATGGGGTGCATTGTGGATTTATGGGGGGGAAATTAGCATAAATTATGAGCAAATCTGCGTGTGCGTGTGTGTGGTCCCTGGCATTGCAAACCCTCCAAGCGGAAAGGTGGCCCTGGCCAAAAGCTTGAATAGCAATAGCTCAAAATAGGCTTCCCATTTGGTTTTCACATTCATATAATTGACTTATGGATATTTTATACAGTTTTCACCACACCATCCTCAAGGGTTTATTTGCATTTCTGAAGTACTTTTGAATCTCCTTTACATAAACACAATAGACCTGATTGCCTCATGAAGTTTCAGTTTGAACAGCGTTGTTTGCATTGTGTTGATGTTTTCATATCGTCTGCTTCCTCTGCGCAGCTTTGGGCAAAATTAGCTGAGAAAAACTAATAGTCGGCTCATCAACAAACTTGCTCATGGCAAATTATTTTGTATGGCATTTCGTAAACAACATTAGGCTATAATTAGGGGGAGACGGCGAAATCCATTTTCGCGAGATTTTTTATCCGTGAATTCAGTTTTCATTCAAATCCACATCATAAAAAAATATTAGCAGTGCATAAAACACTCAATGGAAAACTGCACTCATTACACACACCGCTGCACAAAGGAATATTTTAAATAAATGCACCTTTATGTTAAATACAATAGGCTACACATCTGCCAACAACAGCACAGATATAGTTAAAACAAATTTGCGACACGGTATCATTACGTTACAATTTGACAAATCATGTTCGTGTCCGTTCAAATTCCATATATTCTTATGAATTGTAACTGTAAAGTCCGCTGAAGAAGTATTAGCGCATACCTTCACACACTGAGTGCCATCGCAGTTCAATTCCGGTTGCCGAGCCTTTTCACCCCTTTTTCTGTCTTCAAATGGAAATGATTTCCATTGGCCCAAGGTGTCCATGTAAATAGGTGTAAATGAAACCAGATTATGCCTTCCTCCCAGCCCCCTCCTCCCATGGCAATTGTCATGTGATAGCAAAGAGGTGGCACATTAATGGAGCGCCTCTACAGGGGTCTTTTCTGCTCATGTCACTACATAAAACTATCAGATGGTTAGAGGAAGGCCATGGAGGCATCCACTTAGCTCGTCGAGGACGCCAAATGATATTCAGCTCTGCTAGCGGGACAAGCTGACTTACTTTGCAAGAAAGACTTACAGCAGCCGTCACTCCATAAATGTGCACCGTCCGCCCGCCTGCACACTGCAGAGGCGCTCAACCTGGCTGTTTTACGCACAACGCAACTCCTGCATTGCCGGCATTGAAACTTTCCTCAGCGGTTGTTTTCATGAAGAGCGACAAGCTTTCGTCAAGGAATTAAGGGAGACTACTTTTTTTTTGTATTGCTTTTCTGAAAATATCGAGGATGCCTCGCCCAGGGAGAAACACGTACAGCGACCAGAAGCCACCTTACTCCTACATCTCCCTCACTGCCATGGCGATCCAGAGCTGCCCGGAGAAGATGCTGCCTCTCAGTGAAATTTACAAGTTCATCATGGATAGATTCCCTTACTATAGAGAAAACACTCAGCGGTGGCAAAACTCTCTGCGACACAACCTGTCCTTCAACGACTGTTTCATTAAAATCCCCCGGCGCCCAGATCAGCCAGGCAAGGGCAGCTTCTGGGCTCTGCACCCCAGCTGCGGGGACATGTTTGAGAATGGAAGTTTCTTGAGACGCCGCAAAAGGTTCAAACTGTTGACTTCATCTGATCATTTGGCCCCGAGTAAGCAGTCGGATGCTGCCCATTACCTCCAACAGCAAGCTAAACTGAGACTGAGCGCCCTGGCAGCCACTGGCACACACCTTCCCCAAATGTCAACTTACAACCTCGGAGTGTCTCAGTCCTCAACTTTTAAGCATCCGTTCGCCATCGAGAACATCATCGCCAGAGAGTACAAGGTCCCGGGGAGTCTGGCGTTCTCCACCATGCAGTCCATGTCTGCCGGGTACCCGCTCCACAACCAGCTGACGACCGCCTGGCCCCACATGTACAACACCAGCATGATTGACACGTCGGCCCCAATCTCCATGGCGAGCAGCGACTACAGCGCCTATGGCATGCCCATCAAGTCCCTGTGTCACGGGGGTCAGTCGTTACCGGCCATCCCTGTGCCAATCAAGCCCACCCCGACCTCCATGGCCGGTTTCTCGGCGTTACCTCCACACATCCCCGCGTTTCTATCAAACTCTCCACAGTCTCTGAGCCCGACGTCCCCACAGACAGCAACGAGCCAAAGCAGCCCTGCAACCCCGAGCGAGACTCTGACGAGCCCCTCCACACTGCAGTCTGTGGCTGTGCACTGACCAGCGACACTCTCCCCAGTAAACGAACTGCTGGCCGGCTTCCCAGGCCCCTTTACTAATCCCAAAGTTTATATTTTCTGTCGTCGGAAACTATCAAGGCGAGTTGCAGTTGCATATCGAATTATTTGTGTATGTGTTGAATGTGTCGCTTTAAATTGTGTCATAGAAGTCCAGCACAGAATCGCACAGCGAAGTATTGCTCTTGAAAATATAAATTATTTGATAGTTATATTTTTCAGTTTATTGTGAAATGTGAGTGTTGAAAGTGGAGCCACTGATGGGATCCAGGGGACGTTTTGTTTTGGCACCATCAACTCTGATTTGAAGTGCTTGCAATTCCCGTGGCATTTTTTTTCTTCAGTTTTATCAAATAGCAAAACTTTTGCACCGTTTCTGTGTGACCACTGTTAATGTCAATGAAATTGCGAGGCAATGGCTCTGTTGTTTTTTTTTTTTTTTGCTTTTTAATACTGGAATGATGGATAAGGGTATACCAAATAGGACTAGGATTTAGATTTGTTCTTACCATCCCTGTAAAAAAAAGAAAGCAAAATGAGTTATCAAATCTTTTCAAAATGGAAAAGTAGTATTTGAGACGTCCTCAAAATGCAAGATGTGAATATTTGCAAATAACTGATACTGAAATGTTGTAAGATGCACTTTTTAGTTTTATGTTTTAGATATCTATTTTCCAGAAAATGTTCTGTGAAGCATTTAATTTAAAAGGCTGTGGTGACCATGTGTATCAGATGCTGTAAATTTGTACTTTTGTTTTTTAGGTAAAAGCATGCATTCTAAAAATTTGTGTTGGTACTGTTGTTGTTATTGTTGTTTTTTGTTTGTTTAATTTTTGCAAGCATGCGTGCTTTTGAAAAGTGTGCAAACAGTCTGCAATGAATTGGAAAAAAAAAACTGGTCATCGAAATATTTTCTCATTAAAAGTGAAGTAAACAATCAAAAATGTTTCTGAAGATTTCATCTAAGACGATGTCACATATTATTGTTTATATTATTATTATTATTATTATTATTATTATTATTATTATTTATATTAATACAGGTCTCATAAAGTTATTATTCAATTGGCAGCACATGTTTTTATCGGATAGGCCTACCACTTAAATTTTTCACAAAACAATAATATTAAATAATAATAATATTAATAATAATAGTCTTTAATAAAGACAATGATAATAATAACAATACTTTGATCTGTCTTGTATCCTGACTTGAGAGTGTGAGAGTTAGAGAGAAGCAGTGGGGAGAGAAATGAATCGTGCAGTCGATTAGGATGCATGGAGTTGCGATGCCATGGTCACAGCGCAGACAACTGGGCTCATTCATCAAGCTGTAGGCTAAACACAATTAAGCCCAACAATAAACATTTACAAAAGCTGCACACAGTGTCCGAATTAATGCCGTTGCATATTTTCGACTTCAAATGTCATAGAGGGCAGTTAAATAGCCTAAGTGTCCTGTTGATTTTTTCGACTGTTTCGACCTTATATTTACATCTTATTCCGGGGAACTTTATTCAACAGGTTTATAAATACAGACGGAGAATTTGTAGCAAACAAAGTGCAAAATTTAGTTTTATTCTTTCATTCGATTTGTTTGCCGGATAAAAAAAAACGCGCTTAACTGCCTCCCCTATAGAAAGCAACAGCCTATTTCGGGGTATTAAACAAATACATTAGAATTCCGTCACTATATGCAATCGAGTAGATCAAATAAAGGGTCTCGGGCCACTTCATTCTCCTTCATTCACTTGAATTGAAAGTGCAAAGAATAGCAAACTTAGACTGGGCCACCAATGTAGATTTAGCCTTTTTTCAGCAAGACAAAAAGACTGATTTTTCACAAACACATTGCTGACTGGGGAACTAGGAAACGAGCTGCAAGACCCTTTTGGAATTTAAATCCACCCCTCCCCCATGGACTGTTTGGACAACAGTGTTAGTTTTTTTCGCCCCGCTTTGTGCATTTCTGTGTGTAACATTAATTCTGACTCTGGATGATTAAATGTATTGAAACTGCAACGGCAGATTACAAGCTTTTATTTTGGATCAGATTGAATTTTTCTGGCTGGTCATTACAATTACAATTTAAATCACATTAACACACATAGAACTTTTTCATTGAGAATATAGAAGCAATGACATCCAGCAACTGAAAAAAAACTACTGTTACAATACTATATATATATATATATATATATATATATACTACCAATTTATGCTTGTGCAATTGTGTTCTATTCATTTGGATTTCAGTGTACTTAACTTTGTCCTATTTAGTGTGTATTGCCCTGTTATAAATAAAATGTTAATGTGATATATATAGATGAATGTCTGTGAATAAGAAGTCATTCATTGCGAGAAACATCCTGTCATCCTATAATTATGTTTAAAGACACAGTGCATGTTCCATGAAAATTACTGACACACATCAATGGTATGAAGTTTGCCTAGAAAAAGGGCGTTGTTTGTTCCATTAATAATAATTCAGCTTTTCCAAAATGTTCAAATGAGCAAACCAATTTAACCCCTAAGAGAGAAAGTGTGAAACCACAGGTTACAGGTGGGAGGGAGAGGAAACCCATGTTAGACCTCACCAACTCGTCTGACACCTGACGCCCATGAAGTTATAATAAATAGTGTGGAAAACTTTTTTTTTTCCTGAATAAAACCTTCTGTTTCTGACACTACAAGCTTTTTTTTTTTTTTAAATCTGCAAACACTGCCCAGGAGTTTTTACTTCTCTTTCCTTCCACAATACAAATGAAATCTCTTCTTGCTATTTCTGCCTATTATAGACAATGTTTCCATATTTTCAGCATCAGTATGAACTGAGTTGTATAATCCAAGTCTGCATTGTCCTTATTCTCTTAACTATGGTCCACTTAGACAAAGAAGAAGGTCATCTTAGGCAGGGGATGAAATATAGACAACATGCAAAACCCCAATGTTGTAGTTTAATTAAAATAATTCATTAAAGTGGAGGCCCAAGGTAATTAGCATGTATAATTTATGATTTGGTTAATGCATGCATGGCAGTGGCCTCTGCAATAAACTCAACTTAACCTCAAGTAGGGAAGTGATACGGACAGGGTGCTGTTATTTACTATGTGTTTATTGTTTGGATATTTGTCAAGAGGAAGCAAGTGTTTCATAAAACCCTGGATGTTATCTGGCTTCCACTGCACACAAACAACTTATTTGTTTATGAGTTTATCTTGTGGATTTATGCTCCCTCATAAGAGAAGCTGTCAGGTTTGTTGTGAAGGAGAGATATTGGGAATTGCCCTCACTTTTCTTTTTGGCGTATGTGTTCACGGTTATCCTGCTGGTCACTATAGTTGTTGGAAAGTAGTTTATGCCGGCTCTTTGAGCTGACAGAATGAGGACATGGACAAGCACCACCAGGTAGCTCTGCTCCTCTCTCACAGCAGACAGACTGTCAGCGCTGGCTTTTAGAAGAAGCAAAATAATCAGTGATAGACAAAACTTGCATTAATTAAGCTCGGCAAATGTGTCAATCCTTGACAAGCCTTTTGACATTTTCAAACATGGCTAGTGGCTACATTTTATTATTTCTTGCAAGTACGTGTAGTTTTTGTCTATACAAAAACAACAAAGTAAAACAAATATTTTCAGATAGAGCTGTGGACCATGGTAAACACATTCATTTTAGTGGCAAATAGAGCAAAGTGGTGCTCTCCTGACGGGCGGGAAAGGAACTAGGCTACTGAATGAGAGCCCTATAATGTCTGAGATAATATCAGTCTTTTAAACCTGCAAATCATACACAATAGGATCGTAGTGAATCTTATCATTCGTAAGATTTTGTCAAAGATCATCCTTCTGCATTACACGAAATAAAAAATAAAAACTGGCACAGAGTGGGAATAATACTCTTCAAGTGAACTCCTCACGATGCACATCATCATTATGAGACTATATGGTTAAATCATCACTCACAATGTGTGACTCCTAGGTTAAATACATTGCATGGCTGTGTCGGAGGGCAAAGGGCAGGTAATAGTGGGCAGCTGGAGGGAGAGGCACAGGGATGCAGCAGCGCTCAAGGCTGGCTCAGCCAAACACCCATGTGTGCATGAAATTAGAGTGTCAACATCTGATTCATGCTGCTGGGTGGTGACTGTGAAACAAATTATGTCAGCGGGTGGCAGTGGCGAGATTCCACTGAGCTGCAGCGGACAGCGGCTGCGTGGAAGTTACAGCAGGCCGTAGATTATGTTTTATAAACTGTGATGACACTTTTTTTATGTGATAAAGTTAAAGGTTCACTTCATGCTCAGGCTCATTGCAAAAATGAGTGACAATATATTTTTTAAGAATTATGTTTTTTTTTTTATGTATTCTTGAGCTGCAGACAGTGAAATTTAAGCTCTCTGATGGAAGTGGGTGTCGTAAAGAGGATCTAATGGTTCCAGGAAATGGGGTGATAATTGTTATTCAAGATAAGGATGCATATTGTCGCAGGCAGGGTGTGAGGTGCAAATGAAAGAGTTCCTACTGACACTGTCAGCAGCGAAACAAGGTTTTCATAGATAGAAATGTCACATGCAGCAAAACATTGAAATTATTTCAAATGTAATTTTAAGTGGAAATACATTTTGCAAACAGTAATCCCTCTGTTTAACATTTAACATAAAGAAGAAGGAAGAAACATCAAGAGCACTCTGTTGCTCTTGATGTTTCTTCCTTCTTCTTTATGTTAAATGTTTCTATGGAGTCTTTCCCAATGGTGTCTATGGATAGACCATATGTTGTACAGATTGTAAAGCCCATCGAGGCAAATTTGTGATATTCAGCAATATAAATAAAACTGACTTGACCAATAACATTAGATGCGATATTCTTTCAGTGGGGTACTGGTTTCACAGTGACATGACAGTCACTGACAGATTCTTCAGTTTACAATATGTGATGCAACATTTGGCATGCCTCTGTACATGGATGGGTCTCTTGTTATTGGCTCCTGAGTGTTGGGCAGGTTGAGACATGCTGAGACAGACAACCCATAGAAACTCATTCATCACCATTCAGGCTCCAGCCTTGTCAACCTCAACCTCCAGCCATTACATCTGACATCCATCACACAAGTACTTCTTTATTTCATCGGTCAACAAAAGGTTAAAATTAGTACGTTTTTTTTTGCTGTGTCCACATGTATTGTGTTATATTGCTGCTACATCTATTTTGACTCTCCAGTGTTTAATTTGGCATGCCTGTGAAGGGTGTGTTCTGAGAGCAAAAGTGTGCGCAGTGTCCCAGGTTGTCCTGTCGAGTGTTGTAAATCTGTTACACTTGCAGGGTATTAGATCAAATATTTATCTTTTAATTCAAAGACGTCCCACAGCTAAGTTTGACCAAATGCTTGTTCATGCAGAACGTCAGTGTGGGAAGCAAACTAAATACAAACAAGCTTAATACATGCTTTAATGAAGGTACTTAACAGGTTTGACACTACAATGTTTTTGCTTCTCAAGTGCTTTAGCTGTTAGGTGTTAGAACTGTAACAGATTCTGTGGATTTTAGCAGGCTGCTATTTCCCCTTTTAAATGTGGCACGAAAAGCTAATTTATCACCTTTCTTTGGGATCTTATCGTACCCTCTCCAGCCATAAACTAACACTTACTCAGGACTTCAAAGGTGTGCTCGGTAGCAGAGGTGAGAAAAGGGCCTACATCCACTTGGGGCCAGTTCCTTCCAGAGATGAGATGGAGCTGATTAGCAGGAGTGTGCAGCGAGCCCCGTGGGGGCAGCAGCTGGAGGAGCAGGGAGAGGTGTGAGTTTTGACAGCTCCTGTTTCTCCCCTCTGGATACTGCAGGGTCAGAGCACCCAGAGCGGGCCCGGGCTCTGCGCTGCATAGGAAGTCAGCAGTAATTGCCATTCAGCCAGTGGGACAGAAACAGAGGCAACAATAACCAGCGAAGAACACACAGCCGTTTCCTCTTTGTCTTGATGTGTTTGAGGAAGGATGCTACCTCCTCTCTGACAGAACAAAGCCGCAATAAAGTCCTCGCAATTGAAATACCATCTTGCAGAAGTTGCAGAGGAAGACGCGTCTTTCTGGTGTAGCTGTGCACGTGGAGCCCTTCCCTACCCCAGAGAAGGCCCAGATGGCTGCTTGTTATTGCATAACAAGGCTGTATTGTTCTGTTAATGTAACTTCATCTGTCTTTGATCTAATCTCATGTTGTCATGGCCAGTGTGAAAATCCCTATCAAGTGCATGATCCAGCACTACGCTCATTGTGATTGTGATAATCTCCTGCATTGAAATTCCACTTTGTTCCTTTGTTTCTTTGTTAGTGGACACAATGTGAGGTTAATTAGCAGCCACTGGTAACCTCTGCGTTCCTGGATCCTTCATCACAGCTGAAGTGTACTCTTCACTGGGGCCGCTGGCACTGACAAGACCAAACACAAGGCCTTGAGCCAACTGAAAGTAAGCAGAATACAAACGCAGCAGTAACTTAATCCCTTTCAAACTAACACACAGAGCCCAAATGTATGAACTGTAATTGTTTTTCTTCACGTCATTAATTGCTCACGACATTGTTTCCTTGCTTGGACTGAAAACACACAGAGGAGGAATTGACTAAACCAGCATAGAATCGGGATATATTTTTAGAAAAGGTTGCAGCGATCACGTTTGTCGAACATTAAAAGGCTTTAATGTGGTTATTATCTGATACCAATGTGTCACAGTGTAATGTTCTGTTTCTTCTGTGGTGCAGAAGCTCTCAGCACAGTGCATTTATCTGAAATATTGCCCTTCCGCCACTTCACATCTCCCCATTCCCTGGTGGTCTAATTTATGTTAAGTCACAAACCTCCCCTATGGCTGTTTTGAAATGTTCAGAATGGAGACTGTGTGCTCCAGGTTTATGCCAGCACCACAATCCCCTGTATAATTGTTCTCTATGGGAAAGCACATCTCAGTGAAACCATCTGCAAGTCCATGGGGCAGTTTCCTAAGAATGAGTGGACTTCTTAGGGGGTTCCACTGCAATCCAGTTTCTCTTGTGAAGCAAGTAATTAATTCAAATCTCAGGAAGTCAATAGCTGCCTGGATCAGAGGCACGTAGCACACAGCTGCTGATACCTCCGAACACACTGCTTGTCTTCTCAGGAAGTCGCCAAACAAAAAGGTTACAATGGGCGCACACACCCATACACGGCTCAGATAACACTTGTTTTAAACTGTGATTTTTGTGCACCCTTATCATACGTTTGCACACTTTATTAATCTAAATTCTAGTGATGATAAGAGTCACAAATACTCTTGGGAAATGGGGTTCTTTGTGAATGATGTAATGTACTGCCATTAAACAAACTTTCAAGGTTCTGTGGTTCCTCTAGCTACAATTATTTTATCAAGGGTTGATTAGTTTTTTCATGAAATCAAAGTAAAGAAACAGACTATCGATTTAACTTGGCAGGGTCTTGGTATTCCCAAATAGTTTAAGTCATCTTAATATGGAGTTGAGTTTCCCAAAATTGTGTGCAAAGAAGTATGTGTGGCAGTTTTTATGATGATGCATTGAAAAAGTGATGCTCCTCTCATGTTTTACTTTTTTTTGGGTCATTAAATTCATTAGCAAAAGCACAAAATGATGAAATGTGATGAAAGAGCCAGGGCAGCACTTTAAGAACCAAAAATGAACATCACTTGCTTGCTGCATCCATCTTTCTTTTCTACTGCAAAGTAGAGCAGATGAGAGGAGTGAGTCACTTTATTCATTCTTAAAGTTGACCAGTTCTGTGTCACCATATCTCTGATTTTGGAATCATTTCAAGGGAATAACTTGAAGGTGTCGGACTGTATTTTAGAGGTGAAATCTAACTGCAGTCACTTGACAGTATGATCTCCAAGCTGTCGGGCAGAGATCAGCGGGACAGGAAGGCTCAGTGTGTGGGAAGTGAAAGTTTCTGATTCACAGGCAGTAAACTTTTCTCTCCCCTTCTTCTCGAGACGGGGCAGGGCCGGGCTAAATGCCTCGCTGGGCTGCTCCCTACAGCTCATTGTTATCCAGTCTATGGAGGAAGCCACTGCTGTGCTTCCAGCCTGTCTCTGACAACAAGTGTAAATAAGGATCTAAATAACAAACAGAGGAATGCAAGCCTGTGTGTCACAGTGAGCTTCAGAGAGCTCCGCTTTAGCTCCACACTGGCCACCTTAATGACTTGGTCAAAGGGAGCGTGCAATGGTCGGCTAATTTCTTTTCTCTGGCATCATTAGATGGCACTGTATGGACAAATGAAAAGCAAGGCCAGTATGTGTGTGTCTGTGTGTGTGTGTCATGGATTACTGGCTTTGGCCTTGTTGTAAAGAGAGCTGGAGAAGAAAATAAAGCACAAGTAACATTTTTTACATATTATGTGGTGTCTTAAATGTGGTTCACATTGTGAATTAGGCTAATATAAAAATCTAATTTAATTTTGCAACATGTTAAGCATTTAAACACCTCTCTTCCAACACACAACACACTTCAACAATGTTGCTTATTCATACCAGTTTGATGGTGAACATCTAGTTGAAAATGCCTCAATGAAGAATGATTGACACTATGTCTGGGCCCTGCGGCCGTGAATGAATTATAAGCCTTATTTACGATTCACGTGTTAAGTAACTCAAGTAAGTATAGGTTGTGCTAGGTTCATAGCTTTGTCTTTTGTTTCATTCTTTAATGGAGGACTTGCAAAAAGAGAATTTGGACTTGTGTTTGACATGTCCAAAATGACATGTCCAACATGCCTTTCTTGTTGCCATCAGCAGCCCTCAACACCTAAAGGTAAAACAGGCATAAAGCAAAACTAGTCATTGTTGATGTTTCTCATGAGAGCAAAGTAAATACTTTTGTTTGCATATGATTTTCCGACTGTGACTAAATCCCCCTGTTGTCACCCGAGTTTCCTTCCACTTGACCTTTGACAGTCAGGAGCCCTTCTTCTTACTGCATCGAGTGTGTGTTGTGCAGCTTGATTGAGAGTCCTCGAGCATATCGGCTAGTTATGAGTCTCCCTCCTTCTGACACCCTCTCTGGTGTGGCGGGAGCGTTGTGCAGGGCCTGGAAAAAAGGGCTTGCCCTTCTGGCCACAAATCAGCCGGGGAGGCAAGCTTGTATCTTCAAAGGGTGGGCTTCCACCCGTGATTTACAGCCCCCACAGAGACGAAGTTAGGCACGGCCACTGTCTCTGCACCTGGGCCTTTATCAAGCAGCCAGGATGAGCTCTTTGCAGAAGACATTCAAATGTACAAGGAGCAGATTAGGCTGACTCAATCTTCTTTTGCTCGGAGAGAGAGAGAGAACAAAAAAAGAGAGAACCGGCTGACTTCAAAAAGACCCCTTTCCCTCTGCTTCTTGAATGAGTGAAAGGAGTTCAGGAATGAAAACAGCCTTGTGTATTCAAAGTGCTAATTCACAACTTATTCCTCTAATACACTCATGAAGCACTTTTAATTGTGTTAGTTCGCATTCCAAAGACATGTTTGTAGCTTTTAATTGGAGGTCTCTTTGAAATCATTGAAATGTATGACTTGTGGGGCCAACTTAAACAGTTCTCATGCGCTTGGCTTGGAGGGTGGCTGGCTTTCATTCCCAGGCCTGGGTAGTACTCAAATATTGGCTTTTAGAGTAAAAATTATCTAAATATAAAGTTTGTTGTTGTTGTTTTTACCATGATCATTACAATATCTAAGGTAGTTGCATTTCTGACAGAAAGGTTTGGGTGATTATTGATGGTAACTGAAAAAAATATATACAATCATGTTTGACCTATTGATTGATCCATTTGTTTCTTAATCCTCTTTTTTACATGCCCATTTAAATTGTTTGTTGAGGTTTAGAGGCAATAAAAGATGTTTGGCTCAAAATTGTAATGACTCTTACACAATGAATGAAGAAATTACTTTGTGTGCTAAAGTCTGAGAACAAGTGTAATATAATCAATAAATTTCATTTTATAACTGCATACAAATTTACAATTGGGATAAAACGAATTTCCTTTCAGAGGACTTTAACTTAATTGTAATTTATTTTTTTTATATTTTAATTTACGTGTGTGTGTGTGTGTGTGTGTGTGTGTGTGTGTGTGTGTGTGTGTGTGTGTGTGTCCTGTGGTGGTGGTTGGGAGGAGTGAGGGCTGTAGCATATTTCTCTGTCAATCTTCACACATGTCTACAGTGTTCAATACACTTTGGCAACCTCTACAGGTCTCAGTTACTTTTTTCAGATAAACTATGGACTTCTTTCTCCCTGAATGAATTCTTTCTTAAGCCATTCTGCCTTCCTCTCCTGAATCATCCTTTAATCCAGAGAAAAGGCCCCGTGAACTGGCTGTCATTTAATGCTGCCACTGCCAGGACTCTTAGCTTAAATAAAGTCAGTGTAGCATGAATCTAATTCTGTGGATGTATGGGACGGTGAATTTTGCGTCTGGAGAGCCAGTCCTCCTCAAAAACTCTGTGCGAATGCCTGGCGACTGCACAGTTACCCACAGTGAAAGGACCACCCACTTAGGGTTGAGAGGGGATTTGCAGCTTTCCTGCCTGCTCATTCCTTTCCAGGCCTTTCTGATACTGTTTGCAGCTCATCCAATTGTGCCACTCGTAACGTTACTCTATAGCTGTCTGAAAGCAAGCTTCAACTGTCAATCTTTCTTTCAGGATGATATCCATGCGTATGTTGATACATCTTAAAGGATTTCCTGTAGACATTGAGTATACTTTATTAGATCTTGTTAATAGTTAAGTTCAAGACAATTAGAGACTTATCAAATGTTGAATTTAGACTCTGTGCCTTCATTGTTTGCAGCACAAAACATACAATACTAAGCTGCACCTTATTTTATGTCTGGTAAATGGTAAATGATTGTTGTTGGAAGTGCCAAATGTAAGAGGGAGAAATTAATTTCAGACACTTTACACAGAGTTTAAAATTTTGTAAAAAAAACAAAATTATTATTTCACAAAAGCACATCCAGACATCTCAACATTTAATGTCAAATGTATTTTGTCAGTTTTCTCAATGGCTCCTGTATTTTGAATTGTAGTGCTTTCTTTTTCTCTTTTTTTTTTTTTTTTTTTTTTTCTTTTTTTTTTTCTCTCTCTCTCTCTCTCTCTGCTTTTGCCAGTTTTCTTTGAGGTCTTGTATATTTGGATTTCCCGCTTCACTGCTCCACCCCAACATGTTCATTTCCAACTGCCCATCTCCATTTACAACCTGTTTTTATCAACTTTTTTCACAAAGCACAACAAAACAGAGGGAGGGGAGCCTCACTGCTTGTGGGGCGCTAACACAGCCAGGAACATTGTCCATGAACTTCTCCTCATCTCCATCCCCCAGTGTTATAGACAAACAATCCTTTCCATATGCAGTGGAAAGGGTCATGGCGTTAACAGAGGGAGGAATGCTTTGGGGAGAAAATATTGTTCAGCAATGACACAGAAGTAATTTGGGTCTCACTGAGTGATTTCATCAGGGCCTTTTGTTGCCTCAAAGTGTTTGACCCAGAGGTCCCTGTCAGCCCTGTTGTTAATGGGAGCCAGAGCAGAGTGACAGCCCCAGAAAGTAAAACATTTTACTACTAATAGCAGGCCTCCAGAGGCTTAGGCATAAATATTTAAGCTCTTCTCCCTTGTTCCAAATACTGGGGGGTCTCCATGGTGCATTTATCTATAATGCAAGAAAAAGAGCAAATATATCCGCTAGATGCTACTATGGCGGCTTGTCGGTATTTCTTTCTCAGAGTTGTTAAATGGAATAAGAGTTAACTAAAAGTTTTCCTTCAGCAGGAAATTGCAATAGTACTGTACATTGTTTATAACCCTCATCAAGCTTCTTGGGGCTTCATGACTAAAAATATATGAACTCCCATCATCAATAGGGTCTGAGAAGATGTCCCTAACATAGCCTGGCATGAGGAAAAGGTACTAGCTCTGGCCTATTTCTCAAAGTAAACTTCATTAAAAAGGCTATGTGGCTTGTGAAGGTGGTCTGACGTGCCTTGAATGATGGTCTCCACAAACAAAGCTGCTACACAAGCCATCGAATTATCTCTGTCAAACTTTGGCGTAATCTGAGCTGATCCTCTTAAAAATATTTAAATGAAAACATTTGCACATCAATGGGCTCCATGGCAACGCTGTGTGTATTCTTCTTTGGGGTGCCTCTTTAACACTGAGCTTTAGAAAAGCACATCTCCTCTGTTGTGTTGACAAACAACAAAACAAACAATGTTAAATGGAGGAGCTGAAGTTTTTCACATCGTTGATGGATAGAGGAATCTGAAAGGCTGAAGGAACCCGAGTTGAATGAACACTCAAGTTCGAGACGCTGGTAATTATATGATTGGTGCTTGGGATGTGTCGTTATACATGGGCTATAAACCAGAGTGAGAGCATTTTGAATAAGATGACCAAGGTTGTGAGAGTGAATCTAATGCAGGGCTCTTCATAAGTATTCACTGAGCCGCCTCATCAGTACTTTATAGCTGCATATTATTGCTCTGTTAGGAGCGCCTCTCCCCCTAGTGGCTGGAAATAAATCCGCCTGCATGAACTCAAAATCATCTCCCTGCTCAGGTTTTGCCCAAACAGCTCCGACGCCTTCTGAATACATTAGAACAGAAACTCGGGCATTTTCGCGGGTGACACAAAATGTGATTATGTTTGTGAAAATAATAGTGCTTCCGTGGTACTTCCTCTGCATTCTGGGAAATGGGCAATGTATTAATATAGCTTGTGGCTTAATTGGGTTTTGGATGGTAGATTAATTAATTTGTGGCTAATAGGCACAAACATGAGAAAACAAACTTCTTTACTTTAAGCTCAGGCTGTACATGCATCTAAGTAAGTAATGTAAATTATGCAGACTGTGTTGATTATTCTGACAAAGAGGTGCTTTAAAAGATTACTCCTTCCTGGCATTTTATCAATTGTACACTTCCATAAATAAGTTATGCTGCAGATTTGAATTATTAGTCTGCTTTGCTCTAACAAATATTGTGCAGTGATTAATGACACGGCTTGTTTATAAGTGAACTAATGTCATCAATTTTGCAATACAATAGCTTGTAGACTATATAACATACCGCAAACACACTCTGCTAGTTTGTACAACAGAGTACTACAATATACAATAAATTAGTCTTTACCAAAGTACTAAAACTGTCACTCTTTTGTAAGTATCAGTATTAAGACTGTCACACAATCCAGAACTTGTTTTAAAAGCTAATAAAAGATTTTCTGTTCCCTAAATCTGCAGTTTTATCTCCTTAGAAAAAAACTGTATCTCTGATGCAATACAGAAAAAGATCTGGGGTTCAGCTAAGCCTTGTAACTCTGCTGCAATCCATGCCTGCAAACTGATAGCTTACAGAAATAGAGCCCCCAACCCCCCCGGTCCTCAGCATAAAATGTGCTGTAATCAGCAGAACATCAATTAACAGTTAGAAATAAAATGTCACCTTGCCGTTTCAGGGGAGAAGACTTCTCCCCTCAAGCTTTCGTTTAGAAAAGTTTTAATTCTTTCTTATGGTAATTTGCTCATTGTGCTGTGTGCTAATACCTTTAATACCAAATACTTTCATTTACTTGGGGTGTTAATTATATTTGCAATGTTTTAGAACTCAACAAAGCAATTAGAGCCTAACAGTTGTATCAGAAAATGTCAGTATTCAAATAGGTTGTTGTTAATCTATGTTTTGTATTAAAAAATGTTGACAGAGATATTCTTTTGACACAGCCAAGATTAACAAAGACAGACTAATTAGAAAGTCTGGACATTTTCATGTGATTTTAAGGGGATGTGCATAAATGTTAAGTTCATGTTAATCTGATGCACAAGCTCAAGCAAACACACAATCTCTCTACAAAGGCAAACGCTAGTTAATTGCTTATTCGGCAAATTCAAGCAACATGTGTTACATCACAAAATAGATGATTGATCATGAGATCATTTTCACAAACAAACTTAATACCACAAAGATCATATTAGTGGAATCTCCATCATGTTCAGTGTAATACAAATTGCATGCACATTTCTTTGTCATATAAAGACTTCAGTGCAAATGTTTCAGGCCACTGTATCCACTTTGTCTGAAGATTTGGGTCCAAATAATGGCTTTGGAATCCTAAAGGCAGGACGGATGTGAGACAGTGCTGAGGTGGGACTGTGCAGCATATATCAGCCGAGTCCTGCCTATGTGATAATTCTCCAAAGTTAAACAGCCATAAAAGGCTTGAGAACTCTGACCTTCACAATCTAACTAAGCAAGAGAAGCCAATGATGTGGAAGAGACCCATCGCAGCACTCGCATGATGATAAACTATGCTCCAGCTTTGCTAAAAAATAACTGTATGTCTTTGATGACATATATAGCGGCAGCATTTCAATACGATCCCAATTTATTTTGCACTAAAATGGTTTATTGTCGGCTATAAAGCATATGCAGCAAGAGGCGGAAGGACGAGGCTGCTTCAGTGCAGCGAGTGTGTCTCAAAGGCATATTGTTCTCTTGTGCAGCTCAAGAGCACATCTCAGTGATGTGCCTCAGCTCCACGAGAAGGCCGTAAAAACTATCAAAACTTATAAACCTTATCATTAGTCTGCCTCTTGTCACTCATTCCTGCTACTTTACTCACAGCTGAGCTGTTTTTCGACGACTTTCTACAAACTTCTATCATGAGTGGGAATTTTGGCACAACAAAAAATAATTTGATCTCATAAGAAGTGTTTTATAACAACTCTCCCCCCCACCACCACCACCACCACACCCACCACCATCGCACACACACAAATTCAATGAATTTACAGATATTTAGACTCCCGAACGGTATTTGTCACTTTGTGTCAAAAAGTTATCATAGAGAATAAAAGAGGAAGAAAAAGAGGTTTTGCTTGTTGTGAGACTCGTGTCTTGATACGGGGTCATTTACAATCCTATAACATATTCAGACACTGAGCAGATAAGCGAGCGATACATCTTTCACCATGCCTGCCCTTCACACTTGTCATAGCAGCACCATAAACAGCATCCATAACAATAGAGCCCACAGAGGGGAAAAAACTCCAATATGCAGAGGAGCCTGGAGCTAGGGCATACTTTGCTAAGAAATGGATATGTTTTTCAAGTCGTTGTGAAAATATGAAAAACATTGTTCTTGTGACAAGCGATACATTCTCAGCAGGAATTTTATTTTGCTGCAAACAGCCCTATAATTAATGAATAATGTAGTGTTTAGTGAGAGCGTTCTATTATTTGTATACTTGGTAGAGGGAATCTTTATGGGTATGTAATTAATCATAATTAAGAAGATTTTGACAAGAGCTTGGGGACAGAGCAGACAAAGCCCTCTTTCTATATTCCCAAGGAGGACACTATGAAATGATGGGAGAGGTATGCAGGCAGCTAATGAGATATGTTTCCACCGTTGTAGGTCTTGTTATGATCTTTGGTTTCCTCTGTGTTAAGGGAGATCATTGAGGGTTACAACCGCTGGCTGGAGAAGGGAGGATGCACACCTCCTTGTTTCTCTTAACCCCCTCCTTAGATCTATTACAGTGCACTTCACAAGGCTAAGTACCATTTAATTTAGACACCCTCCCATATTTATCTTCAGCTTGTGATTTATGGGGTTTCGAATCTATGCACTGGAAATGTAGGGTATCTCTTTACTGTGTCGGCCCGCAGATGTTGCATAAACAGCTATTCTTTCCTTAGATTAATTGTTAGTGGAATTATTAATAAGTGTCATGATAGTTATTTACAAATTATTACAAGCTAGTTTGTGTGTATATTTGTGTTGTTTCTGGTGGGGGATTGAAAATGAAGCATGGCAGCATAACATTAACACAGGATGGTGAAGTCTGACCTCTGACCTCTGTATATGCTTGTTTCATGTAGCACATTGTCTTCAGTGATTCCTTTGCATTGCCCTGCACATTACATATTTACACTTATGATTATTTATTATTACATTACATCTTGCTTTTTTTCAACATATATTCAGACATTTTTTCTTGAACTTCGATCCTTTATCTTTCTTTCCTCTCATCGTTATATTTCACTCTTGTCTTTTAGCTGCAGGAGAACATCACATTGCATTTCACTACACATATTACTTGTGTATGTGACAAATAAATCTTGGACACACACATATTACATATCTTCAATCTTCTCCCTGAATATCAAATGAAACTAATTCTAAAATAGTTCTGATGAATTGGTATTTTTTCATAGTACTTTTAAAATGTAACACTATTGCTAATAATTCAGCTAAAGCTACAGTATACTACTTTAGTGTTGTTGAATTGTAGGTCTTTTTCATACATGAAGTACAAGCATGCTCTGTTGTACAAGTATAAGGGAAGTGTAAAATAAGATAAGGTGGCCAACCAGAGCAAATGCGCTATAACACTTCCACTAGAAGAAACATGCTGCAAATACAGAAACAATGCAAAGTTTAAAAAAAAAAAAACACAGACGCCAAAAACACACGCAAAAGAAAAACGCTGAAAATATGGAAACGATGCAAAGGAAATGAACACAATTTGGAAGTGAGAGTTTCTCTCATCCTAACTCCACCGGTGTCTCCTTCTATTAGCCTATTGCATTAATGGGGGATGACCTAATAGCTCTAATAGGCTACATAAACTTAAGGTTCTATACTGTAGGTGATCCACTTTTTGCAATGATATCTTTGCTGCTGCTGCCTATATCTTACAACCATAATCTATCATTGACCCCATATTGCCCTATAAGTATTAAATAATGCTTGTTTGTCTGCACCCTAGTCACATCCGGCCCTAATAGATTCAGGACATTTTTGCATTTTGTTTCTAAGTGTTTGATATGTACCTTCCAAGTAAATGTGATATCTAGCCATAGACCCAGGTAGGCCTACTTAAATTCAGACACCCTCTTCATCGGCTGACCATATAGGCCTAATGTTAGGGCCGTCCGCACCAAAAACGATTGACTATACAGCAACAATGTGAGCAGTCACACTGATGTCCAATTAGTGGCGCCAAGCACATACTTAATGCACTAACTAATTACAGGAATGTCACTGGTAATATCCTACATGAACTTTGCTACATTTTATGAACCTAAAAATAAGGTTATTATCTAATGGCGGACCTCCGTGTTGAGAGGAGGGGCGTGAGACGGTGAGCGGGCTGGTTGTCAGATTTGTGCACAGCACCTAAATCGACAGCTCAGTCGATAATCAGACAATGATAACTTCCAAAACATTCACTTCCAGTGTTTTTTGTGAAATGAGAAATACTTTAAAAATATTAATGTTTAAAAATACAAAACTGACACAAAGTCACGCCACACCACTGACCCTCGATGTGGAACAAATACACTTTCATATTCCTGAGTGCTGTTAATTGTTAGCTATTTAATTTTCTGTTTCACAAAGGCAAGAAGGTAATCTCTCTGCAATGTCATCTGCCGTGTCATGTTGTAAATTTGGATGGCCAGGATCCGTTGTGTTGACTGAACATGCAGTGTTTTTCTGTTGCATGTATTTTTTTCATGTTGCATGCAAGTTTCTCCTAATGAAAGTGTTTTAGGCCATTGTAGCGCGTTTGCCTTGGTCGGCCACCGTAGAAAACACACTTTCAAATGATACAACTTGAGAGAGAAACAATGATAAGACAGAGGTCAGTGACCTCAACATGGAGAAAGGTTCCTGGGGGACAGCAGCTTGTCAGCACCTGTATTTACCTGACTGTGTGTTAAAGGTGTGCAGAGCTGACAGATGAAAGTCCTGAAACTCTTTAAAGTCCAAAGAGTGTGAGAAGAAGAGGCACCCGTGTGATGAATCACCCCGTTCCTCGCCCCACCTCTCTAATTTTCCTTTTGGAAATGGAATGAGCTTGTCTGTGTCTGCGCTGTTGCTTAATTGCTCTTTTCACAAGCAGCGGCGCTGAGAAAGTGAGATGACTAAGTGAGCATACCTTCTGCAGCAGCTGCTTACTGGAGGCTAATGCCCCGAGAGCACGCATACTGTCCTGACACTGGCATTTCTCACTCTGCGCTGCTCCTCCGGTCAGGAGCAATAACACCTTATAGATGAATAATTTAGCCAGCCATCATCCACAAAGACAGCCTGAGGAAGAATGGCCTCAAGGTAGCGTAGTTCACACATGTTCCATTTGGTTTGGGTGCTGTAAATAAAGAAACGGAGTGAAAGATCAGTAAATCGATTACTAGCTTTATGATAGTCGAGATGACAGGGATATCATACTTTCTGTAATAAGATCATTATGAGCAGGAAAGAGTGGAGATTTGTTGAGTGATCTGGAGAGCTGTCCCACTTGGCAAAATGCTGAATTGTGTTTGATTTCATAAATAATTGCAGTCATCAGGGACACACATTGTTTTAGGCTTAACCGTGTTGTTTACCCATGCCACATGTCTGAGGGAGAGACACTGTTGTGGATACACATCGCCCTCAAGGAATCTTACCAAGGGCCCACAGTTGGCAAGTGTATTAAAGGCTTTTTCCAGTGTGTGTGTGTGTGTGTGTGTGTGTGTGTGTGTGTGTGTGTGTGTGTGAGTGTGTATGAATAAGTGAGGAAGAGAACTTAAAAGGGGAGAGAAAAACAACATGCATCCAGTACTTGAGGTATTTAGGCAAAGCTGTAAGCAAACACATCCGTAGCTAATGAGGCCTGGCATATGGAGTGATGATTGGAATTCATCATAGCTCACTGTTGCTGCAGTGCAGGAGTGTTATGCTCCATCACTTATAGACAACCACTAAAAGACAAGTAGAAAAGCGTCGTTTTCCACCCCAGTGTTAACAAATTAACCGACACATATGTGGGCCAAAAAGAAAGTTGAAAAGAAAGGTGATTGATTGTTCCCTTGTTGCCTTCCTGTCAGCTTGGTTTCTGTCAGCAGAGGATACATGAAAGATGGAAAGCATCAACGCCTCTGGCCCAAATCCCACTTTGCACTCACAAACGTAGAAATTCTTCGAAAATAACAAAAAAAGCAAGAACTCATGACCCCAAGAGTTTTCAGAATAAAAAGGAAAAGAGACATTTTTTTTGGAAGAGGTATGGCTCTCACTTCTACATTAGTTCATCAGAGCCTTGTGAGGAAGTCTCTGTGGTGGACTGTGTGTGTTCAAATGTGTACACTTGCATTTGTGTGTATGCTAAAGAGAGCTGAGAGGTAGAGGCATTGGAGAGAGAGAGAGAGAGAGAGAGAGAGAGAGAGAGAGAGAGCTGATTAGGAATCAGTGTTTATGCTTCCTCTGCCGAAGATGAAAGGGAGTGGAGGTGGAGGTGTGGGTGCAGGTGCTTGAATCTTTATCTGATTGTCTCCCTGCACAGCGGAGGGACTGCTATGTCCCTATTATGGGTTAGAGCAGCGATCTCAATAGTCCCAGTCACCCCTCAAAAACAGCAGCGCCGTAAAACAGGCACGGTGCCAATTAGGATGGAGCAAGCAAACATATTCCTCTTTGAAAAAAAAAGAAAAAAAAAGAAATCCTGATGAAAGTGCATATTGATGTCATAAATTAGAAGAGTACAATAGATTGTTGGCTGTTTGTGTGTAAATGTTTAATTAACCTGCTTGCCTACATCACTGCTGTGCTTTGCAGCTTAGGAATCAATCTACTTAGCAACCCATTTAACAATACAAGGCCTGCCTTGTGTGACACATTCATTGGGGACAGCCGAGCAGTTGTTAATGTCTTCAAATTAACAAAGCCATTAACCCAAGTGATAACGGTCTGTTTCATGTGTATGTGCAGGTTGTCCAAGGACGATAACTCTGTATAAAACCTAGGTCTAATTTTCTTTATGGCTTCAGTTGAATTATCTGTATTCTAATGATCACAAACACGTTTGAATCGGGATGCTAATGATCGAGGATGAGTTCAAACTAGCTGTGTTTAATCAGGAATGAAAAGGGGAAGTGTCACATAGAAATGTTAATAATAATTCAATATTCCACAGTGTGAAATTGCCATTTATTGTTCACCCTCAGCTCTCAGTTTTCACTAAATCAAATATTTATCCGGCATACTGCATGTGAATGTTGTGGACACGGAAATCTTTAGAGCAATCTTTTTAATTTTTTTCAACAGTGGTACATAATAGTGAGCAGTCTGCACCCCCTCCCTTTTTCTGCAGAGATCACAGAACACAGAGGGGGCCATGATGACCCCATCCCAGAGGAGCGTGCTGTTTTGCCTGCAAGGTAAAGAGCTGCGATGCAAAGGAGTTTTTTGATTTAATCACCGTGCTCCACACTGCACAATGTGTACTAGGAGATGGCAATTATAACACCCGTGCCGGCCTGCTGTCCTGCCCGTGTGGTGATGCATTCCCTGGGGCGTCACAAGGAGACAGTGGCGGGGGGCACCGCTACCATGAAAGAGAGCATAAAGCCCCCCGCAGAGACACCAGGCTTATCACTCTGCACTAAGAGCCAATGACGAGCTGCATCATCGGGGCGTGCCACACTTAGTTAGTGCCTCCGTTTGAGCAGAATAAACACTTCCAAACAAGGTGCAGGGTATTTTTGTGTCTTCTTTTGTGTGTACTTTTCTGCCATTCCACAAAATCCCAGCAACGCACTGACCTATTTACCTTCCTGCTTCAAGTCGATTTGATTACACAGCTTTGTATACTGTGGTTTCACATTTTCCTTAATCCTCATATTAATGCCATTCTCACAGTCCAGATTTAAAGTACCCGTTTGATTGTATTGTTTCTACTAAAAGGAGAGGATACGGTATTATGATACAATATTGATATTTCCATAAATAAGTACTAGTGCCAGCTCTACCACATACTGCATTTGTCAGACTTCTTCACACTGAGAGGAACTAGCTCAACAACTTTTCATATTGGATCAATCCTACAAGGAATATTGTTGTTTATTGGCAAACATCCTGACACATCATCATACACAATATAGCGGGCATGAATAATTAATATCCTCTCATACAAAATATTCACTCGCACTCCAGTGGTGTTTACTCCCCTGCAGACATCCATGCTGAGGATAACCTCTGCTGTTTAGAGGAGCTCCGCGTCTCACTTCTCTGCTGCTGAATACTGGGAAGTTACAAGAGACACAGTAACAACATAAAAGCAGCGAGAAATAGATCAGTAAATACACAGCAGCACTGTTTAAAGAGTGGCTCGAAAACACTTGCGATTGTGTTTTTGGAACCAGGAAAAATATTGCAGTGCGGCAGTGAGGCCAAGAACAGGTGACTGTAGAGAGACTGAGGCTAACCTGGGTACAGGTGAGATGATAAGGAGCTTCATCTGACGTCTGGCATTTAAATAAAGAGAGTTTTACACAGGGGACACATTTATAACACACTGAAAGGATGGTTTGTTTAGCCCACACAACAAATCTTGTTTCAATTTGTTGTTTGATTATAATGATTGCTTTCTTTTCAGTTTCTTGCACATTGGCTAACTCCGGCTTTGTTTGGTGTATTTGTTCAGGTTTGGCACCAGCTGTTAGCACATGTTTGGATTAGGTTTTATTAGCTCCACAGATTTATGGCCTTTCATCTTCAGGATTTCAAATGTTGCTTAAATTCATTTTCAGCCACATGAATTATGCTCTAGACAAATTACTGTTGTAGTTCATACTTGTGCTACATTTGAGCACATTCATATTAAAGTTAGCACCTCTGGTTTAGACTAAAAACCAATAGACTTACAAGAGAATTTTGTATACCTTAGCGAATGTAACCCAGTTGGGTCCTGTAAAACATGTACAGCTGAATATTAAGCTGGTGACTGACTGACTGATGGAAGATGGTGCAGCCCTGGGGAGATGTCTTTGTGGGAGAAAATGACACTCCCCTTGTAACTGTCTCGGAAGTCAATGCTATCACGCTGTCAAACTCAGAACTTGCTTCCCGCATTTCTTTTATTTCCCCACATCTCTGCATTCGAAATCATTCCCACAGCCTACAGCTATGAGCGCAGACTTTTAGTGCACGTCCGCTCTAGACGGGAAGTGTGGGGGACGGGGCGCATCCTGGGCCACCCTCACCAGGGAAAGTGACAGCCTGGATAATTGGCACTAATCAAGTGACTGCTTGTATTGAGAGAATGTCGCTATCTGCACAGAGAGCGGAACAAGGTTGACCCACAGAGGTAGTGCCCAAGGCCCTTACTCTCCTACAATAGATTCTGTCAATCTGCAGGGTGTGACAGTCATCGTCTACCAGCGCAGTCCCTCTTTGGTCAATATGCAGAAAAAGAAAAAAGAAGTAAGTCAAAGATAAAGAAAGAAAGAGAGAGGGGGTGGTGGGAGAGGAGAGGGAGTAAGAGAGACGTTTCCTATTTCACATGAAAACTAGGATGTTATGGAGAGCATACTACATTATTCTTTTTTATAATTTCTCTTACAGCTATTGCTTTGAATTACAGAGGACTTTTTGTCAAGAGCGAGAAGGAGATGAATCAAAAATTCATCTGAAGAAGTTCTGCATAGGGCGAGGCGAATATACCTCTGGTGGAACCAACATTTGCAAAAGTTCTATCTCCTTAAGCAATTATTAGCGGTGATAGTTTGACATGTACAAGAGTTGTCAACAACTGACTTTAAACAAAGTACAAAGCAGAAGTAAACAGTGCCTTGGGCAAAATTAACTTGGGGGACTAGCCACCTCATGAATTATAAATGGCCATCTATTACTGCAGTGAGTGGTACTACCAGGAGGCTTCGTTCATTGGAATAGACCAACCTATTTTCAACAAATCTGAAAGTCAAGTGACAGCGAGGCGCTAAAGAATGCAGTTCAGGGAAAAATGAGCCTGTTATTTAGTAAACGAGTTGTGTAATTTCTAAATTGTACCAAACTAACCATGGAATACCCTCGGGGGGTTTGTGTCATCTGTTATACACGTTTGCCTACTAACTGCCATTCACTTGCAAATTAATTCCCTTTGCAGAGCGCATTTTAATCCATCTAATTAGCAAAGTGGCCTATACATAAAAGCCTATGTTTTATCTTTTTAATCCTCACCACCCTGATGCTGCCTGGAAATAATTGAAATTATGTCAACTAAGATTATATCGCGTCACAATGATTTTGATAAACTGGACTTGTCCTCATTGAAGAACCCTGTGAAATGAACACCGTTGTGTTTGAATCTCAGGAGAAACAAAGTTTGAACTCATCAACATAAAATAAATCCACGGGTTTAAAGTATTTCCTCTTTACATACCTTAAGAGTATTTCCTTTGTCACAATTCTCAAGGTGGAAATGTAGTACATCTACTGACCTGAGATGACAAAGAAGAGGGATTAGAGAAGCTCCCAGATGCAGCTGGGCAGGAGCCACGAGGAGTCTGGCTGGTCAACATTGATAAAAGACGCCAGCCTGTCCTAACCAGGGACTCGTGCCTGCTTATGCCTTGTGGGCTCTGTCCCAGAAAAGTGGTGAGACGTCTGGATTGGCACCTCTCTGGATACACTGCTGTAACCACTGGAGAACTGTGAAGCCTGAACTGCTGAGGCTCCCTGTAGAGCAAGCCGCACACCAAAGGCTTCTTTAGACATGCAGAGAAAATAGATGCTGAAAGTCAATTAAACAGAACACTTAAAGTATGAGACTTATTTTGTTTTGTCTATCAGAAATTTGTCACCTTTTTGTTTCGAGTGACTTACACAATCTTTATGATGACATTAATTGTCAAATCTAGAAGATGCTGGGCTCCAGCTGCAGAGAGTGACGGCAGTTTCCTCTCCTGTCAGATAAGCATAAGATGATGAAGTTGCACAAAATCTGTGCACAAAATCTGTGCAACCAAAGGGTGGGAAAACTTTGTCTGGTCTGACTTTCACACACACACACACACACACACACACACACACACACACACACACACACACACACACACACACACACACACACACACACACACACACACAGTTTGCTTTTTCCTATGCCACATTCCCTTTTTCCTTTTCTTTTCCTTTTTGCAATTTGTGAGTCTTTGCACAGCATGTGCAGCTCCGCCTCATCTTCAAAAGACCAGTAAATACAATCCTTTTACACCAGTGGAAGTAAATACATAGCTGAATACAGAAGGAAAACAACACTGTGATCTGGCTCTACAAACACCGTGATTGGCAGGTGTATGGCACAAAGTGGGATTCAAGCACAGCTTCACACATTAATTGTAGCTGCCTTTAAAGGATGTTAACCAATATATATTCAATGTTCCCTTTTTAGACTCAGTTCTGAGGAGTCACTCTTCAAGCATGGCAGCATTATGTGAGCCGCACTGCCGTAGATTTCAGGAGACTTGAAATACCTTTTTCAGTTGGAGCGTCACTGCAAAACAACATTCCCCTCCAGCTGTTTATTGGCAGCAAAATAAACTAAAATAACTTCAGTTTGTTTTGAATTGAAAGTCTTCATAAATGAAAATAAACAGTGCTGCAGCTATGTGCTGCCGCATACTGTATTCTTTCCCATAGAAATGAATATATATTTACTTTGTATACTTTGGCACATCCGTATTTCATTTTGTCTTATTTTATTTTGATTGTTTTGATAAGGTCCAGAATTATTTATCACCCTGGACACCCAGGCCATTGTGCTTTCTGATTAAGGCCTTCAGATACAAGTCTATGCTAATCTGAAGAACACAGGATTTGGTGAGGAACTTTACAGATGAAAGTAGCTGTGCTCTGATAAAAGGACAGTGAACACAACACTGCATAACATTAAGGTGGAGTTACTTCTACTGACTCATAATTGTCCAACATGCCTGGGAGATACACAGATGAGTTCACGGGACACCAAAAAAAAAATCCTCGCCCCTTGTTTTGCATAATACTCAGCTTTGCATGGCAGCAGGGAGGGGCAGGTGCCAGTGATCTTCCCAGTGTCTCCAAGTCATTTTGTTTATCATTCAAATGCAAACCTTGTTCCATTATCCATGAGGCAGCGGGAGTAACGTGTTAATGTCCCTTACTCATGGCTCGTCTTCTGGTCTGAGATGACAGCACCGCTCATGTCACAGATGATGAGAGACAAAGGGCAGACAAAGGGAGGCAAAAACAGGTAATTACTTCATACCTACACTTTTATAAAGGCGACTCCCCTCAGCATCCATTTTTCTGTGTATTATAATTAGGCCAACCAGGCCATGGTCTGGGGAGGCGTTTGAGGACACACAGACTTTGGGACTTTGATTAAATCTGAGGTGTCAAGCAGACATGAAGGGACTCCACCACTTGTGCCTTTCACTGTTTCTTGTGTTTATGCTGCATGCAGTAAAAGAGTCTCCTCATAGAGATCCTTTGCCTTTATGCTGCTCTATGTGATTGATTATTTAGTGGAGAACTCCACAGCTCAAATCAGTGTGAAGCCAGCAAATAAAGTCAAATAACAAGGGGAGAGTGCAGGTCTGAGGGAGGGAAAGATCTCAAGATGTTTTTGAAGCGAGTCAGAGTAGCCAAAGGGCAAGTAGATCTTCACGCTTTCGTATCCCCCCTTTTTAATATTTCTCCCCCGTTTTAATGATGTGCTTCCTATCCTTGAGTAAAGTTCTTCATAGCCAGTCTTTTTGCCAGAGAGGTTTTTTTTCTCTTTGAAATAAAATGTAAGTATATATTTAGTCTCCTAGTTTAGAGGCTTACAGGCCAAGGAAGAAATTCAAATTATGCTTTTATGAATAAGCATATTGACGGTTGTCTGGCTATTGCCGAAATGTTAACAATATATTAATAAACAGTGTGTAAGATCTGCTCTAAATCTTTGCTGGAGGAATGTGAAGCTTCAGTTTTAAATTAACAAAATACCACTACTACTACTAATTATTAAAACATATATTTTTGTATGATATCTGTATGAGAATACAATACGTTACTATACTAATTAGTATAAAACTATCTTTTTTATTTATTTTATTATTTTTTGGGCTTTTCCACCTTTAATCAATTGGACAGCTAAGTGAGAAAGAGGGGGCGGGGGGAACATTCAGGAAATTGTCTCAGGTAGGACTCAAACCCTGGACCTCTGTGTCGAGACATAAGCCTCCCAGTATATGTGCGCCTGCTCTACCCACTGAGCCAACCCGGCCACAGTATAAAACATAATTTACATATTTAACTCAAAAAAATAAACTGACAGGACTAAGTGTGTATGTGAATGAGGATGTATATACTGTAGGAATATGGGGACTTTGCATAAAGAAAAATCAAATATTGATGATAGTGGAGAAACCGCCAACAGAAAAAAACAATGAAATACAAAGCAGCAGTGTCTGAGGCCCATATATCAAAGGTGCTCTTTTGATACAACCAGTCTCACAGAGGTCTGCTCTCCTTTAAACATATTTATAATGAAGGCATCTCATCACACACGGTCCGTCTCAATTATCAGCCAAACCCTAAGGCTGAATGAATGTACCTGCATGCCTTTTTCTCCTTGACTAAAATACACTGCACATGAAAGGACTTGTAGCCAGGAAAGTTGGCATATGTGACATTTTTTAAAGCAGGGGGAGCCAGCAACCCGTGATGTTGAAATTGTGAAATCTGTAAGACTGCACTGTTGAAGTCAGCGCATTGCCTCTTGAAATACAAAAGACAATGGTAAAGAGATACACTATACAGTAACCAAGTCAAGATTATAGAGCTTTAATCATATTACATGTTTTGCCAACATCTAGTTTATGAGCCTTTTTAGAAACTACAACATTGACCGTTTAACAGCTTAACAATGAAGAGTTTAACTGTTGTATTGTTGAACCTATTGTTCTGTTACAAAATATTAACAACTTTCTGGCAAAGATGTTGAAAGGGAAATATGTATAGAACACCCCCCTCTCTCCCTGTCTTAAGGCAGAGATAGCCATTGAAAAGTGCTGGTTCAGTCTCCCTCTGTCTCTGGGCATAGCTTTGATCAGTCCCACCTCAAGACTTATCCTGGAGGGAGCACTGCACTCCTATTCTCCATGGCTAATCATACTTCCTGTCTTTGTCTTTATGTGCTTTAGACAAGCGTCAGATAGAAGCACAGGAACAGATTTGCCCCGAGAACCTGGAGAAGAAAGCCTCTGGTTGTGCTGCGGCTCATCTTCTCCAGCGGATTTCCTCATGAATATTTCCACTGTTTTGGAGTGGTGGATTTCAACCCATTGCCTCTTTAAGAAAAGGTGTTTCTGAGAGAGGAAAGGGTGAAAAAAGCCTTTCAGAGTTCAATATGCCAGAGTAAATGCACTGTATGTCACCTGGCTGTGTTGGAAAGTGTATTTTTAGCTATACATACAGTTGCTGATGACAAAGCCAGAGGTTAGAGCCTGCTGTACTCTGAACCACGGCGCCTTGCTAACCAGAAAAGAAGAGACGCAAGTATCGAAATGGTTAACAAAATAATTTCACATGCACAGCATTTTCTTTGAGCTCAGGCAATATTGCTCTGCCTGCCACCAGTGGCACATTTCACCAAGAAACGTGCTTTGTGTATTTCAAGCAAGTACAGAAAAGACCATTTCTGCCAGGAGCCAAAAAGAATGAAAAGAAATAGACAAAAATCCTTTTTTTGCAGGGGGAGCTGAAGGCTATGAAAACCATCTTGTGTTCTATTTTTGAGCTGATTTCCATATCCATAGCCACCTGAGGGAGGTCAGGCTGCCCCGGCCAACTTCCTCACAGGGAGAGGGACTAACGGTGACAGGGACACAAACCCAAGCACAAACCGTATTCCATCCTTTCCAACACCCACGCCACTCACTATCCTCACTGGCACCACCAAGACTCTCACACGGATAGGGAAATGGATCGCCATAGAGAAACAGAAAACAACAAAATGATTTTTTTTTTTTTCTTTTACTTCTTTCTTGCTTTTTTTTCTTTTTCTTCTTCTGCTTCAAAGCCTGCAACTCTCTGCTGCGCCCTAGGGTTAATTAACATGAACCAAACAGTGAATGATCAGAGAGAATGGGAAATCTCCAAAGGTTAAGTGTCACATGGGAAACGTGTTGTCAGAAGTAGAAAAAGAAGGGTGTATTTTTTTTATTTTTTTCAAATGAGAGAGTAGCATTGCAGAAGGAAGAAATTTGTAGACACCTTTCCAAAACTTTGCATTTCTCCTGTCAGAGAAGGCAGAGCTTCATTCTGGCTTCAAACAATATCTGTAATTCCGTGACATTTTGATGAACAAAAGAACTCTGCAGTTTTCTCTAACTTGCTGATCTTTCAGTGGATTTACTCCCCTTTTTTTTAATAATATTGTACAAGTACACACAACACAATTCCATAAAGTGATAAGCAAAAGCTTGCGGGAAAAAACACATCCATCACAAAGTTAATCACTGCTTTTAAAGACCTACTCATTGAAATTGTGTCCCCTCTTGGTATATCCCTGGAGGGAAAAAAAGAAAATGACTTCATGAGCCACAGATATGCTGGATAGCATGTCGTGCAGGTGAAATAGTATGATTTTTCTCTGTAATAATTAACACAGGCTCCTCTTCTCTCCCTGTGGCTTGTCGCTGACATTTGGTTCATGCTTGAGTGTCTGCCTAGCTGATTTCAATCTCTTGCATGAAGGGGAGGCTGTGTGTGTGTGTGTGTGTGTGTGTGTATAGGGGTCCAGTGGCCAGTCTGACAAGGACACTGGTGACAGGGCCTGCCTTCAGATGGGATTAAGCATCATGACGATATGAATTAGAGACCCACTCAGTCAATCCTGAACCTCCAACAAGTTAGAGGTTGAAAGCCAAACGCTAACACACAAATGAGTCTTCTCAGTGTGTTTGTGTTCTTGCAATATTGCATCATGTATAAGGTCATATCTCCCTCGCTTCTGAATACATATTTTGACAATTCCCAAATTAATCACAGCAATCTCTATACATTGTGTCTGCGGTGACACGTCGTATTGATTTACACTGTGCTCTGAGGATGAAAACACCTCAGAATAGTCACCTCATCCACCGCTGCAACAAGACTTATTTTACATTATTACATTATGTATGCAGGCTTGAGTATGGATAATGGATGAATCTAAAGCAAAGCAGTTTAATTACCCACCATCATTCTGTCTCACCTCGCTGCGGAGCACCCATCTTATTAGCCATGGTGTAAATAAACATTAATATGCCACCCTGATAAAGACTGTCCTCCTCTTGCAGTTTCTTGCTATATTACCACCATTGCTGCAAAGTACACACACCCAAACTGATCCAGTGGCATGTGCAAACAACGGAGGAGCTGCTGACGCTGGGGCCAGTCCATTACAACCACTTCATAGAAAATTATCATTAGTGCATCTGGCTGGAGGCCACGCAGCCTCATCAAAAGATTAAACTGTACACACACAGTATGCATACATGCATCCTGTATATGATGGAAAACCCTGCGCTTTCTATGTCAGACATTTGATCAAACCAAGTGGATCACAGAAAGAAAATTCTCTTTTGTATGTTTGGCAGGCCGGCGAGTGGCAGAATAGGCACAGGGGTTGAGGGCCGTCTCTGTGAGCCAACTGAAGGAGGGGAGACAGTGAATATAGATAGAAAGCGTGTAGGTTAACCAGCCACAGGGTATTCTCATTCCTTCAGCATAAGGCAATAGAGAGGAAGCTTCAAGCAAAGAGAGAAGTCAGCATCCAATCCAGCCCTGAGCATTAAATACTGCTGATCTGATAAACTATATAGAAGTCTGGTTATGTCTCCAGGTATGCTTTTTAACAAACTGGATTGTGACTAGTATCAGACATGACTGATTTAATGTACAGTTAATAACTTTATTTTTTATGCAAACTGCATCTTATGTGTAAATACTGTATTAAACAGGCAGAAGCCAAGCCGCAGATTCATAGCTTTCAATCAAGTATAACCTTCTTGAGAATCCTTTTGGCTTCTCAAGATGACAGGAGCTGAACTCTTCAAAGACATATATTTTGTTGCATGTACACAAAGCTCTTTTATAAACTTCTCGCTATGTCTTTTTTGTCTGCAGATGGACTGACTGCAGCCAAAACTGAAGAGGAGACAGGCCTTATTCTGCTCTCTTATGTTGTTTCAATTACCAGTCTACTGTACAAAGGAGGCAGCCTGATGGCATGACGAGTGCACAGCGCTCTTCTGCCTGTGCTGTTGTCTCAGTTTGAGCCTCATAAAAGGAAGCGGGCCTGACAATGCCAGAGGCGGAGGATCTGGCTCTTCGGTCTGCGCAGAGAAACATCAGCAGAGTGCCATTCTTTAGAAGGAGATGTCCTTCACTGTGGTGCCAACTCTCCCTGGGGCAGCAGCATAAGACACAACCTCTTATTTACCATATACAGGATCTCTCAGTGCCCTTAACGAGCCAGGATATTCAGCATCACAGAGACAAAGGCCGCGCTTTCACTGAAGAAACTGTGGTTTTGCTGAATTAAATAATGATAATTAAGAAAATATTAATCAAACTCTGGCTCTCTCGGCTCTGCAGCTGTGTTGAGGGAGCTGGTCCTCCAGCTTAGCCTGTAGGAGTTCTCATTTAGAGTAGGCCTGCGACCTATAGAGCTGAAGGCAAACACACACACACACACACAGATGCGCACAATTAAAAGAAGACCTTGGTGGCCTACTACTCTATAATTAAACACCCTTTGGTGCCATGCACAAAGATTCTGAGCTGGGTTCACGTGTCAAGGAGAGAGAGATGAGAAGGAACGCTAAGAAGCTGCCGGTTCTCTAACTTGCAAGTTCTGTTCAATGCAATGAATTAATAAAAAGCACAAACTAATACCTTCCCAACGTGCAGTTGGTATGTCTGGCGGGCCGGCAGCAGCTATACAGCTGTACTGTGAAACTTTAATGCTGCTGGATGCCTGCAGCGCTGCCTAGGCTTTGTCTCTGAGGTGAATGGGGGGAGCTTTCCACATGTTCAATCTAACTGGGACAAGTATTCAAAAAAAGAACATGAGTTGTCTGACCTTTCAGGCTAAAACCACCACAATTCAGCAGCCCGAACAGCTGGGAATGGTCCTTATCAGTAAAAAAAACGAAGTAATCAGAAATGTCCTCTCAAATTCAAACCTTATTAGGTGATTATATGGTATTATTTTTCACCTTTTAGGTTTCAGAGTGCTTGTCATTTGGCTCTAGTTGTTATGGTAATGCAAGGTATTCCATCTCCTTCCCAGCATGCTCTGTGTTTGACATTCATGGGGTTAAAGTCCTCTGAATGATGAAGTGCCAGCGTTTGGGACAGTAAATTGCATCGTTTCAATTGAGAAGAGAGTTCCCCTTGGGTTTGCTGGAGGTCCCTACGGGCTGGCCTTGAACAGAACAGCATGTTGTACATCTATATAAAAAAGGGAAAAATATGGTGGTGCTTTCCTCTTTATGATGCAGAGATTAATCTGTCACCACATTCAGGCATAAATCTCACTCCTTGCTTTGCAAAATACTGTTTTACCTTACTTTGGACTATATTTTATTTTTTTATTGCCTATAAACATAAACCATCACAAAGGGCTAATGTTCTCATCAATATTATTACAAAATGATCATAAATCCAGTGCCTTGTTAAAAGTTAAAGCCATTTTTCTCCTCAGCTACTCAACCAGTGAAAATATTAGACAGAAGCATTATTTTATAAGGCAATTCCTCTCCCAATAATAGATGATCTTCTATCATATTTGAGCCACAGAACACCACTTTGTTTTCATTAAATTATTAAGTCTGTGCACTTTTCCTTACATCCTTTTCCTCATCGCTGTGTTCAGCAGTACTGATCTTGCCTTTTGGGGACATTTCTTATACTTCAGTAGAAATGCCTTGACAACACTGTGGTGGTTATTTCATCCTGAGAGACCACAAACTAAACAGCAGAAACACACTGTATTGAAGCTTGTTTAGTGGTATGCAAATCATCTTTGCCGGAGGTAAAATTAACATTTTTAATTAAAATATTAGCACCAAACAAACACAGAAAAACACACTAATGATTAAATCATCTTGATGGAACCTCATAGTGGAAAATGAGGAAGATTTTATCATAATTATTTGTATGAAAAGATGCTGTACATTACTGCGTTTTCATAGAGTCATACATCTTCAAGTTTGTGCTGTTGATGTTTTGAATTTAAATACAACAATTTTAAACACTATTTTAAAATGTCACAAACTGCATAACTAATATTTTCATCTCTTCAGCAAATGCTAGTCCTCTGTATAGCTGTCTTAATTTATTTTCACTTGATTTACTACATAGAATAATAAGGGGAAATTATTATAATGGAATGTCAAAATGTAATTTGACATCAAATATTTCATTATATTTAAACGTGTAAGATATCTACATTTCTTCAGCAGGTATCAATAGTATGAGGCCTGAGACAAAGAGGAACTGGAGCTGTCTGCTATTAATGCTACTATAGCGCCCTCTAATGGTTATCTGTGTAAACATCAAGTAAGAACAAATGAGTGGGATGCAAGGAAACTTTATTGCCATTTTGGTATAACAAAAGTAAGCTGTTATACAGATTCTTCATGTGTCAAAAAGATAAATGTATCTCGTTAAATGTTGCATTCAAATGTCTGCAGAAAAAGTAGGGTGGGCTTTTGCCGCAGAGTTTGTTCCAAGTGTAATATTCATAAGCCCACCTTTTCGGTGGTGGAAAGTGAGGACCTTTTGATACGGACGATTCATTTTTACTCCTCTGGTCCACACAGGCTGAGCAGCGCCTTCTGGTAGTCTCCCTTGGTGTGTTCCTGCAGAAACAGAGCCGGTTAGAGGGGCTGCATGACAGAACAAGCCTTACTGTGAATCAGTAATAGGCCAGGGGCAGCCTGTATAATTCACTCACTGTAATACTCTTTTGCAGAGACTGTCCAAAGTTGGTCTTGTATTGAGAACAGATCTTCTTAAGGTCCACCTCGCAGCGTGACACAATAATTCTGGTCACTATCTTCTCTTTGGCTCCTTTACCCTGAACAGACAAGCACAAGTCAGCACTAACTTTAAACTTAACTACAGCTGCTGATGCAACGCTGCTGTAAGATAACTTTTGCCAACTTTGGATTCTGTGTTCCTGCAGCAAAATTGCACTTTCACAAGCAGATGTACTTCTTACATCTGTTCCATAAAAAAAAAAAAGAAAAAAACTCAGGCCCTTAAAATAGCCACATTTCAACAAGAAGAAAGACAACGGCACTGTAACTACCTTCATGGCTTCATTCAGTTTGTTGGCAAAGAACAGCTGTTTGTTTTCAAAGCACTTAACTGGAGCAAAAGAAAAACAGAATTAATATCCACAATAACACATCTTGTATTTGACAGATGATTTTCTTTTGTAATTTTAGAAGGGATTCATACAACAAAATCCAGCCTACAGGGTGAATATTCACTTAAGATGATTAATAATCAGTCTAATGCAGGGGTCACCAACATGAAGTAGCTCTCAGTTTAGAAAAGGTTGGTGACCCCTGGTCTAATGTATTCATAATAGGAATTACTGATAAAAGATATGTGTACCTAGCACCAGGAAGGACTTTTGCAAGTCTCCTTTAACTTCCTTCACAATGCTCTCCTGCATGTCGTAGGGGCTGTAACTCTTGTACCTCTGAAACACTAACAGAGAAAAACATGTAACTGATTGTTAATGGGTATTTTACAATTTTAAGGAGAATTAAAAATTAACACTTGACAACGCGATACCAAAAGAAAACATGGTATCTTACCTTTCTGTAGGTGGGGTACGCTTCTCTCAGACATAATGGAGATCCAAGTCGGTACATCAGTTCCTTTTATCATTACCCCAGCCTCAAAGAGTGCCTGAGTGGAATCAACAAAATATCAATGAATAATTTGTGGCATGAGAGTGGTGTCACTCCTTTTAGATATCAAGGTACCAAAATTAAGTATTATCTAATGTGCACAAAATTCTAAAGTGTACAAAGTTTTACCAAGTTATCCAGAATTTCCACTCATTTTGGACAATTTAGTGGATATTTCAAAATTAGCATGAGGTACTGAATATTGAATTTGATGCCAAAATCGATTAACTTTAGATTCCACAGACAAAGTGAAAATGGGCAACATACTCTGGCATCCGCATCGATCTTTTCATAGTCTATAATAGCCGTTGGTTCTGCTCTCTTGGTCTGCACAGAAACAAGACACAAACTCAGGTCAGCTTCAACTGTATGGTGTTACATAAATCAAAAAGACAGGCACTAACAAATCTCACCTGTACCAGAGCCAAGAGCAGCTTAGCAAAGTTCCCAGAGGTGTCACCTGCCACATCTTTCTCCAGTTCCTTCTTGAACACTGTGGGAAATAATAGTTTTCATTCCGGCATTTAGCTTTCCCTATATAACCAGAGTCATCTTGTATGGCTGTGGAATTTCTGGTTCAAGAACATTTAAGACAGGGCACAAGACTTTTTATAGACAGAGAGCCTAGGTTGTACAATAGCCTAATAGCGCATGCAAAGCACCACAACCTATAGGTGAGGCATTATACAATGTATTTGCAGCCCTTTATGTGAATGCCTGGGATGTTTTGGACCTACACTCCTTGTAGACCTTCTTGATCTCCACCAGCTCATTATTGCTGCGTGAGCACAGGACCTCAATAAGTGTTTCTTCATCTGTTCCTGCACCCTGAAAGAGACAGAAGTCTTTACTATTTCATATATACTATACTATACTATATACACACAATTAAGTTAGACTGGGGTGTAGCAAAAAAGCAAGTTATGTCATTTGTCCAGTAGAGGGCAGTATCGCCCTTCAATCGAATCCACTGATGCTATACACCCCACTCATGCAATCGGTGTCCGTTACCTTGATAGATCCTCTGATCTCTGAGGCATCGAACTGCGGTGTGCTCTGCATCAACCCAAGGATCACTGTTTCCAGAGAGCCAGACAGCGCTCCCTTCAGGGCTGAGATCATGTCCTAAAAATACAACAGTGTTAACCAAATGTGTCCCTTACTGTTACAGCCACCACATAATCGAGCTGTGAAGCCTTTTAGATTGTCTCTCCCGGCCTACTGTACCTTCTTTGCCCTCTTTTCATATGCAAAAGCGATTTCTCTCCTTTGTGCGTAGGTCCGCTTTGTTAGGACGTCAATGATGGTCTGTTCATCCACTCCTAATGTTTGAATGAAAAAGACATAACAATAATATATTTACACAAATATATCCAAGAGCAACACAGTTGACTCTATATGGCTTAACATTGAGAAGAAGAGTTCAGAGGAATAAATAACAGACAAACAAAAAGTATGACTCAAATTTGGTTGTGTAAAGGTTTTGCCTGATTTATCTGTAATAATTCTGACATCCTTTGACATTTGGTGCCTAAGGAAATTCAATATGTAGAAAACAATATTCAACGTGTACAGTAAGAATCTGAGCCACGTATAGCATGTTTGGAGTCATTTGAACATACAATGTGTGTAGATTTAGCTTTAACTACTTTTAAAGTGCATTTTGAAGAATATACAAAACTATAAGAGGGCCGGGCAGCTAAGCTAGCTTGCTTTAACACATGATGTGGTCACAAGGTATTTTTCCCCTCAAACCCTCATTAGCAAAGACACATCACTCCACACACATTACAAGATTCTTAAAATGGTGGATTGTTGAGTTAGCAGTCAGACTGTTGCCAGTGGCTCCCAGTCAGTGGCCAGAACAGAGCTTGGAGGTGTTCCCAGTCAATACGTTTTAAGCCAGGATGCTGACTCACAAATACCAGCTACTTATCTGTAGCAACCAAGCACTGATTTTTGTTGTATGTACTGTACTGCATCTTGCCTTTGGTTTTGATAGCAGTCTCTATTCTGGCAGCATCTCTGTCAGGGTCAAAGTCCATAGCAGGTACGACGGTGGGGTATGTGGGTTCATTGGCCTGAGAGTCCAAAGCAAATTAGAGTGGGATAAAAATTGATGCCACCTTATTTGTAAGTATTTAAAGTGCTCATATTATGCTCATTTTCAGGTTCATAATTGTATTTAGAGGTTATATCAGAATAGGTTTACATGGTTTAATATTTTTGTTGTATTGCACATTGCAGCAGCTCCTCTTTTCACCCTGTGTGTTGAGCTCTCTGTTTTAGCTACAGAGTGAGGCATCACACCTCTTTTCCATTTTTGTTGGGAGTCGCATGTGAGCAGTAGCCGCACATGAGCAGTAGCTAGGTAAGGACTACTAGCCAGTCAGAAGCAGAGTATGAGGGTGTGCCACGCTAGCAGCTAGGCGAGCATTATAACGTGTGTTACAAAGCGACGCACGGTCGTCTCTGAAGTAAAGGCTGGACTACAATAGAGCTGTTTGGAGCAGTTTGTGAACAGTGTTTTCTGTTGGAGATGGTAAGTCCCTTTGGGGTGGACTTTGGGCTTTTTCACTTTCTAAATCTATAACGTGCACAAAAAAGATATACAACACAATAAAGGGAAAAAGCATAAGTTGAACACTTTAAGGTACATCATGTATTGTAGGAAAGTTATCATCATAAAAATATAAAATAAATATATGACATTACCCCGATGTTGAGAGACAGCTGTCCCAGAAACTCTGATACCATAGCCATTTTGACTGTCCTGGAAAAAGTGACAAACTATCAACACTGTACAATCTTGTAATCAAATCTCATTGTAATCCTATCACCAACATGTCTGAGCTGCAACGGGTCATGTTTGTTTCGTCTCAAGATATAATCATTATCACTTGAACCACTAAGGTCTTCTAAACAGAGACCGGGGAACTTCATTAAGTTGTTGCTTTTGGTACAACCGAGTCACACAAATCACTGCAAGACTTTATCAATTTTATTAAGTTATTCCTTTGTTTTCATTGCTTTGCCATATTCACATTCAGAGCAGTTTCTAGTAAAGAGGTTAGATACTACTGACAAACTAGCTCTTTCAAATCCTTGTTCAGTTTGACACACATCCTTAACAGAAAGCACATAGAGACACACCCTGGAAAAAAATGCTACTGTACTCAAGTCTGGAAAAACAACAGAGCACAGAGTTCAGACTGGAGAGCAGGAACGTATTCTTACTTAACCAAGAACACAAGGAAAGAAACTACAAAAAGATGTTTGCACAAACTAAATGGAAACTGTGTGGAAATCATTTGTCATGACTCATGACTGCAAGTTGGGAAAACATAAAAAACAACTTAAACCTTCCTGCAGTGTAAAGTTTATCTGTTAGCCCACATTAAAATACATAACTACATTGAACTTACCTAGGTGGAGATGCAGCGATATGTCCAGGCGATGTTTAGGTGGAATGGGTGTGGAGGTTCAACTTCTCTGACAGAAAAAGGCTTCCCCTTTCAATGCACTCATGACTCCACCCTATTCCACAAGCAGCCACTGGACTCTCCAGTTTTAAATCTACCACACACACACACACACACACACACACACACACACACACACACACACACACACACACACACACACACACACACACACACACACACACACACACACACACACACACACACACACACACACACACACACACACACACACACACACACACACACACACACACACACACACACACACACACACACACACACACACACAACCACACACGTCCTCAGGAGATTTTCAAGGAGATGTCTAAGGTCTACTTCCAGCAGTTATAAACATGGGAAGACAGTAACCATACCCCCATTTGGATACTTAGAAAAAAGTTTATTGTTGCTCGTTTATCACAAAACATTTTAATTGACTAAATATACAAAACATGTCTCTGAACAAAATCAGAATATAAAAAAGTATATTTTCTATATCGAGTGCTTTAGCATTCACATTTATGTTTAAGGTCATAATGTATTTCCAGTATGAAATCATAGATATTGTCAGTGGTTTCCTTTCCTTTGCAGTACAAGTCCTTATCTGACTCACCTAATATGAAATGAAATAAATGACATGATATTAAATCCTTTGACATGGGATTATTTAAATGGACTTCTGAACTAGTTTTTTAATATACTTGTTACGCCTGGCTGCACGTTTATTTTTATTTTTCTTGGTGTTGCCGCCTGCATTCAAGTTGTTCTTTGACTGCCCCGCTCCATGGTTGTTGGACTGCGATGACCCAACTTTCGCTGTCTGGTAGGATAAAGGAAGGTAAAAAGATTATATCTTTAAATAACTGGGGCTAAATTGAAGTAGCGTCACACATTATAGACTCAAATAATTTGTTTGTCATTCTCAGAAGTACAAACATTAGTGACAAATCCAAATGCCCAGTTTAAAACTTATTTTAGTTGTTTTCTGTACGTACATACAAGTTAAATAAAAAAGTTGATATGTGGAATTTATACAGGCATTCAATACATGTCTCAGTCTACATCTTTAACACTGTTGAGCTGTTGTTGATATGGCTATACTCTCTATTGTCCATAGTTTTGGGCTTGTGCGTGTGTGTGGACTTTCTAGCCATTAACCAACACGTCCTAATAGTTCCAACAATCTTTCATCTCATTGCCATCACTTATCCGTTCATGACCTCCAGTGCTATTATGTTGTTTCACAGTTACTATGGTGACGTAAATCAAGTACACACCTTTATGAAGGGTGTTGGTGGGAAGGTGCAGGGGACACGGCCGTGTTTCTGGTGGAAGGGCAGGACCACAGCGGGATCAACAGGTATCCAGGGCACGAGGCCGGGGGCCGGGAGCTTTGGGACTGAGCTGTGGACCTGCTGCAGGTTGTATGCCCCCCGACTCACTTTCCCATTAGCCGCTTTTAATAAGGTCACAAATGGTTCCCCTGCCTTGTGCGCAATCAGGTACTGTCCTTCCTCCAACCTACAAAACGAAATGAAGTCATTGAGGGTGTGTTAAAGTCAAAACCCACAGACTGAAACATGTTGAAGCATTCTGAAGGGTTTTGTTCTTTCCAGCCAAATGATGGAGGTGAACGGAGTCTTAAGAAAGCAGAAGGTGACACACGCATTGTGTGTCGTTGAGTAATTGATTGCGTAACCCTCCAACACAACCACAAAGGCAAACTATCGTCGTGTTTTAAGCCCGAGGCTGTCAGACATCATGACTGTACAATCGTTTCATCATCTTAAAACAGAGCATGAAGACAGATGTGCACACACAACTCATCTGTAGATGTTGCCCAACTAAACAATAGAGTTTAAGAAAAAGCCCCAACCCCTGGATTTCAATCAAACCACATTCATCTATGCATGTTTTTTTTTTTTTTTTTTTTTACACATTAAATACATTGTGTGCTCTCATTAGGACCATTAATCAAAAACTGTTACTTTACTGCATTAAATCAAAAGCTGTGAAGCCAAGAGTTATTATTATTTCTGCAAAAATAATGAGATCAAGATAAAGAATGTGCTCATCAACTTACCCAGTTAGCTTTTTCAGTAGGTGCTGCAGTATATTCAGCGAATTGGAAGGCCTGTGGATGGAAAAGAGATATCACCAAGTTTCAGTCTGATTACTTTGGTAGGAATCTAAATTCCAACACTAACTCAGTTGACAAAACCAGAGGCAATGATAGCTACCACTAATGAAAAGGCATGGATTATTGATTAACTGAGTGAATCTCAAGTTGACAACATCTTAAACGATATAATCATACAGGGGTGATAAGGTTAATCCTAATCAATATCTGTTGCATCGACACTCACTTGAAACCACAGGAGAGGTTCTGTTTCCAGCCGTCAGGCAGCTTTCTCAGCACAGCTACTTTTGATGTGTGCGCATTGATGTGAGCTACAGAGACAACGGGAGAGTGAAAGATACACTGAGAAAAGAACAAGAGCTTCTGCGTGTGCACATCAAGAGCTTCACTTCATCATCAATGCCATTCCTAGTGCTTACAAAGTAATTAGTCTGTGTTGATTTGCCAGCATTGTTACAAGCTTGTTTGTTGGTCCTGTCTCCTTTCATGACTCCCACTGTAGCATGTAATGCCTGCTTATTTCCACAAGGCCTTCCTTCAACTATGTGACTGTGCTGGAGCCTGCATCCACAGCTATAAAAACAGATTTGGGGAATGCCACATGATAAACCACATGATGAACTACGAACCACTAAGCAAAGAAGGAAGTCTTTTATCAGTATGTCTGTTGCATAATGACATTAAGTGGGAGATTTTCTATAGGGTTTGCCATAGCTTGAATGTTATCACTGTTTTCTCAACGGTTATTTCTGTTCTCATAATACTAAGACGGAAAGGTACAACAATTTTTAAACTGCATCCTCTTTCAAAAAATCTAGGGTCTCAAGTGCCTGATACACAGGGTTAGATTCACTTTTTGGCAAAGCCATTCATAGTGAACCTAACCCATAGGGAACCCATATACAAGCTTTCTGTACGGACAGTGAAGCTCAGTGTGGCCAGTATGTCAACTATGCCAACAGAACCACAAAACTAATTATTCTTTTTAGATGGCGATGTACTTTCCCAGCCAACACCTATACAAGTCAACAAATCAATGAACCTAGTACAGAAAAAGGATTGGAGTCTTTCCCTGAATCTTGAGCTACAGGTTAGCAGCACGTGTAAGTCGACAATATGCATTAGGGAACTTACCTGAAGTTCAAAACAACATTTAGCTGAGCTTTGCACACTGTAATTCCCCACAATCAAATGTGGCTGTAGTTATAGCAACAAAGTAAACTCAATCCCTACACACAGTCACAGCAGGATGGTGAGTCATCTAAAGACTATGCCATTGGTTTGTGGGAAGATCTGCCATGTGGACTCTACTAAACCCTCTGAGGAAGGAAGAAGTGAAAATTCTCTTATATTTAGCAGCATCCATTTTACTTTAACTATTTTCTTGGCAACTATGTTAAAACATTAAAGACTAAAGGGACACTCCACATTACATTACAAAACTGATTTTCACTGAATTTAAAAAGTATAGGAATGCAGGTAAAAGTAATACATTTTAGTTTTTTTACCTATGTAGGACACCGTGCTAGAGTGGAGCAATGTCTCAGTCCACAGCTGGCAAGCCTCACTGCTGCTTAGACACTCAACACCATAACTCAATTGGTACTCCAGCTTGGGCAAGACATGCACTGGCACATACTATTGGGGGCAGAAAAAAAGGACAGAAATGGGATTGCATATATATTCATTTTATACTTAATATGTGAAGTTACACTATGGAATTCTGGAGGATGAGTATATAGACTGGTATACCTGGTTTTGGCTGTTTTGGCCTACTTTTCTGGTATGGGTCAGTGAGACAGAGCTGCATACCATGAGCAGCAAGTCTTGCAGACTGTAAAGCTTGTAGAGCAGGTTGCCTTCCTCTGGAGCCTTGTAATCTTGTTCATCCTCAGCACCAGCCTGCAGGTCTTGTGACAGTATTTCTGCGTTGGAGGAAATAATGTACTAATGTTAATTAAGCACATAGACACTTACAAACCTAAAACCACGTAATGAAAATCAATTTGACACTAACTTTTGTGCTCTGTAGCAGTAAAGTTGACCACTGGTTCAGATTCATGAGAAGCAGGGCAGGTCTCTCCATCCTGGTTCTGTTTTCTCTCCAAATATGAGGACACACAGGCCTTAACCAGAGACATTGGATGAGAGTGAAGTGAGGGTCCCATACCTCGGGTGGGTGAGTTGGTCTCCTGGGATATGGCCGAACACTTGGCTGTGTCACTTGCAGAATTGAACATGGCTGTCTGCATGCGCAGGATCTCACCCAGCTGGTCGCCAGATGAGTCTGTTTTTTTGGACTGTCGCCTCTGCTTTTTAACTTTTTGAGGGGAAGATGACTCTGAATTTACAGGTGCAGACTCGGAGACAGGAGTAATTGGGGAATCTGCAGAGTTTGGAGTGGTCTTAGGCTTATGTTGTTTTGTAGGTGTTTTAGCTGGAGACACAGAGTCATCAATTACCAGCTTCTCCTCATCTGAGTCTCCTATAAAAGGCAGCTCTTCGTCACTTTCCTGAGCAGAGTCCATTCTCATTTGTTCAGTTTTTTGTGCAATTGCCTCATTCAGAACTAGCTGAGTTGTCTCCTCTGTTATGGGATCCTCCACATCGGTCAATACGGTGTCCATCTCTTTGGTCTTACTTAAAGATGGGGAACTTGAAGCTTTTTTACTTTTAACACATGCATCTTGCTCATTCTGTGTCTTCTGCATCTTGGGGGTTTTAATGGGTGCAGTCTCTCCAAATGTCTCCAGGTCAGTAAAGTCCACCTCAAAGTCAAGACCATTGTTTTCAAAAGACACTACGTTTCTTTTTGAGCTCTCCTGATTTAGAAACAGAAAACAAATCATCATTGTTCTGATGAAATTAGACCACATACATCACACCCTGTATGCTTGTGCCACTACGTACCGGTGAGACTTTCTGCTCATCCTCAGGAAGCTCCGTCATTAAATGGAACACATTTATACTTCCATTCTTCTTGAGGGAAAGCTTCAAACTCTCCTCATGGTAGATATGACTCCTCTCTCTCACTGTCATTTCAGTCTTCAGAAGAGGTGAGTCTATGTACACAGTCTTCTTCCCACTATTGCCTGTAAATATGACACATGAAATAAAGGATGTGTGAAACAGTGCCCCCATGAGGCCATTCAATGTAATTACACACTGATTTTTCTCATATCTTTACTGCGGCAAACTGCATTTCATTCACAAACATGGAGTAAAAATGTCTCAACTAGAGATGTTCCGATACCGATACCAGTATCGGTATCGGCTCCGATACTGCCTAAAACGCTGGTATCGGTATCGGGAAGTACTGGAGTTTATGCACCGATCCGATACCACGTAATGAAGCCCTAAAGAAAATCTACGTTAAAGTAGTTTATTTATGTTCTTTTTCATTAAAACTATAAAAGAAAGTTCTGGGGCATTCCTTGTTTGCGTTTGTTCATGTTTCACAAAGAGTTTAACCTGAGCCAGACCGACAACAAAGAAAGAAATCATATCACATCCATACAGAGATAGTAGTATACAGATGTTAAAACATAATGAAATATATGACACGCTGGTATCGGATCGGTACTCGGTATCGGCCGATACGCAAGTTCAGGTATCGGAATCGGTATCGGGAAGCAAAAAAGTGGTATCGGACCATCTCTAGTCTCAACCCTAAAAAACTATGTTGCAAAATGCCAATGTGAAGACTTTTTTTTTTTAGTAAATGTAATCTATGTAAATGTAATGTATCCTTGTGTAAATGTAATACATCCTTAAATTCCAAAATTGCATTGACTTTTTTTCTGTTGCTCTAAAAATTTTAAATCACTTATTGAGAAGAAATGTAAAGTTCCAAAAATGTCTCACCCAATAAAAAAATAAAAGATCATTATAACATTGAACTCCTAATTAACTACTAACTTTTTTTGTATACACAATGCCATTTGGCATGAATGTAGCAAGTAAGCACATCTTTGGTGCATTTAAAATGTTGTTTTGTAGTTTTTGTTGTGAAGACGTAGGTTACTGTATGTTGATTATTCAGAACACAAAGATTTATTCTAATATCTGGTTTTAATAGGATAAAATAGGATGATTATTTGGTGGCATTTTTGTCATGCTTTGATTGCTTGAAGTGAACAGCAACACAAAGTGGAGAGAAAAAAAAAGAAAAGAAAGATGTTTTGTTCTTTAGTTTTTTTACCCATTGAAAGCAAAGCCTAAATTTGCCCTAATTAAACTAACAGCCTGAGTAGATGATGCTATACCTTTTCCTGGGTTTAATTTGACACAAACGGGCAGTTCCCATTGCTCTCCAAAGTCAGGGCCATGGTTGTCTAGCAGCCTGACGAGGGCATCTCGAGTCAGACACACGTGAGGCTCATACCGAGCACACAGGTTCTCGGCATTACTATCACTGCTGATCGTCTGTAGAAACAGACAAAACTAGGTCACACAACCAGAACATCCACTGTATCAGTCAAACAAACACAGGTAACTTCACAACGGTCTACAATTAACTGGACTTTGATAGTACGGTGTGAGACCCGGCATCTTTCAGAAACACAAATAGCACTGGTTTCGCTGAGCAAGACATGAACACCCTCTGGTGTCTTTTGTGAAAACTGCAAGAGCTGAAATGGAGTTACAATAGACCTGCGGTCATGAATCCCATTCTAGCAGTGAAATATCTTTGTGACTTACTTTATTGGAGTAATTAAAAAAAGAGAGACAATTGCTTACAGCGTGCATGTCCTTGGCTTTTTTAGCTGGAGGATTCTCTGATGAAACACTCTGATAATCCGATGCAAGCTGTGCATCAGCAGGCACTATCTTGTGGTCTGTAATATCCACATTGCCCTGGAGAAATAAAGGGTACAAATATGGAAATAGAGCAAGTGAATCAACACCAAAAGACTGATTCTGCAATTCAACAATTCAAGATGTAGAGGTTGAACAGAAAACTGGACGATGGGCATATTTTAACACATAAACGGGACTGGAACAGCTCCTGCGTGATGGTAGCACTTCAAAAGTGAATTACCATGATCAGCAGCTGTTTCTCAAAGGTCAGCTTCAGCCCTGGGTTGAATGTTCCCCCTGTCAAACTAGTCATTTCATGGATCTGGTAGAGCTCAGGAAATGTCTTAATGCGCTCCAAACACCCCCTGAAGAACTCCTGAAAAACAAATTAGGGCTCTATGTTTAAATACTTATGAAAAAGAAAACATCTCACAGAGCTGATGACAGGTACAATCCGTGGAGTATTAGTACCTCTGAATATTGCACAGCTCCCTGTGATATGAAGTTGTAGTCGTCAGCACATATTCTGGCCACATCTTGCAGGTACCTCATGAACTGCATCACTTCATTGTTGACTCGTGCCTTTAAGTTCTGAAATATTAGAGCTGGTTATTTTAAAGTGCCCATATTATGCTCATTTTCAGGTTCATCATTGTATTTTGAGGTTGTACCAGAATAGGTTTACATGGTTTAATTTTCAAAAAACAATATATTTTTGTTGTACTGCACATTGCTGCAGCTCCTCTTTTCACCCTGTGTTCAGGTCTCTGTTTTAGCTACAGAGTGAGTCATCTCACTGCTGTAACATCTTTGTTGGCAGTCGCACATGCGCAGTAGCTAGGTTAGGATCATATCAGCTAGGGTTGGGCGATGTCCCCTAAATTGGCAGTTGATAATGTTTATAGTAAAACATCGCGATGGACAATGATATCGTCGTCGGGGGGGTAAGCACTTTTTATTTTACTATCTCTCTTTACATTAATATTTTTTTCTACAACTATGGGCTAACAGTTAACATAGAAACGATCAGACATACATTTAAATGCCCTCTGTAAATAGACAGTATTAAATGGCTATGCTGCTGCCTGCTGGTAGGGGCAGTAAATTATAACTTGATCCACTGTCACTTAACTACGGTGCCATCAAGTCTATACTCAATCAGATCTCTGTGATCTGCGTAACGACAGTACAGTGGAACATTTGCCTTTAAAAGAGTGACAGTTATAACGTAATATACCATCATTACTGAGATTAAACTACATTCTCGGTTATATTTGCACTGAATAACGCATTCAATAAACAGAAACATAGCTCTTGCAGCGCACATTAACATTAGTACACACATAAAATAGCACCCTCGTGAATTAGCCTACTGTTACTAAATCCTACATAACATTGTCCCGTATACAGGACATCAGACTTACTTATTGATGCACGCACACAGTAATGTCCACAAACTTAGTCCAATGAGGGGAGAAAGGAAAGTGTGATAGCGTTCCACGTTAACACTTTTTCTCTCTCGCTCGAGACCGCTGTGTCCAAGCTGAGGTGCTTCAGTACTACTGAAGCGATGGTCTTTTTCACAAATAGGTTGCACGCTTCCACTTAAGGGGCCCTATCTTGAACCCTGCGCAGCACAGCGCAAAGCCCAACGCAAGTGTCTTTGATAGTTTAAGCCGGCGCAGTTGTCAATTTCCCGTTCAGCGCCCGCGACTAGGATTAGTGTGTGTCTCACAGGGTGGGGAGCGTGGCATCACGATGGTGGCTCTCCATCGTGATGTCGGTCAGCCATCACGATGCACGATGATATCGTCCAACGGCACAACCCTAATATCAGCTAGCTGTTTAAACAACTTTGGTCCGTTACAAGGCAGGATTAGCCAGGAGACTTCTTCTAAACGAGGGCGCACTTCCAACTTTGTGTGGAATACCTGCAGAACAGGGACATGCAAGTAGTTCTTTTGTAGATTATGGTGAACTAGTGTGTGTTGTAGCAATGTTTTGCCGTTGAGAACGAGCTAGCATGCTACGGTTAGCCACCTCATTTCGGCTAGAGATTGAAGGCAGGATACATTCAGAAACCCGTATCTCACTCAAAACAGCATGGATGTTTTTTTTTCCAAGTTTGTATACGTGTGGAAGCACCAGAGAAAAAGTGATTTTTTTCATAATATGGGCACTTTAAGAAGCAATGCAATAAGGACTGGCAGGATTAAAATACCATTAAGGAGAGAATGTTAGTACCTGTGGAGGATCTCTTGTTTTTTTACTCATCAAAATGCCAAGATACGTCTTCTGTTCTTTGCTGGACAGGCTGGACATACACGGGAGGGGCAGTCTGGGTTCAGGGTAAACAGCCCCTGCCTCATTCTCAACCTGCTGACATTTTACTCTTGATTTTTCAGTATCCTTACATTCTCCTGCATCTCCCCCAGCATTGTCTGCACACAGATCGTCACTGTCATAGCTGTCCCAACAGGACTCGTGCTTGCTGATGAAACTGTTGTCTTTAAACGCTGCAGCTTCTTTTGTGAAAGGAGTGCAGGAGGCTTTTGCAGCCCCACAGTCCTGTTTTATGTTCTCTACAGGACTTGGGGAAGGAGAAAAAAAATAGGGAAAAAACATGTCAGATAAACATTCACTAGTTAGCCTTTAAAAGCACAGTAAAATGCACCTGAACTGATGTATTACATCACATGTTAACTGACATACCTTTGGAGAAAGGCCCACAGTTCTCTGATATTGGGTGCAAGTGAATATTTGTCATAGAGATCTTTGGTAAAGAAGGGAGCCTCAGGGACTGGAGGGTCCTCCCTTATATTAAAAGGAGAAAATAAATCATTGCAGAGCCTGTATTGTACCCAAAACATTCACAACCATAACCCTAATTAACTCTAACAAATTGACATCACCAATAGAAAGTTAATCTTTCAAACATTAACCATTTTTTGATATTTAATTGTCCAGAAGACATACCATCAGCCATAGCTGTTATTATATTATATAATATGTCTGCACATTTCTTTTCTTCCTATGGCTCTTATATCAGGCATTAATGTTTACCACTTTCCAAACAAAACAAAAATTCGAATTGCATAATGGGATAAAGAATAGTCAAATAAATACAATTATACTGTACACACATTTATTTATCGTATTGTTTATTTATTACACATTTATTGGATGAGCACCCAGTAAACATCCAGTAAGCAACAGCTGTGCGTGGACAATATATATTTAATGTTCACAAGTTTTAATCGACAATTTGTTTGAAATAGCAAAAGGTCTTCATCTGAATGAAATATTATAACAACAAAATGTAAAGCTTCTGTGCTTACTGATAAGGACAATGGTGTTACTTATGTACATCATATATGATGTACATAAGTATGCGAGTATAAACCCTATAGGGTATACAAGTGCAGTGTTACTATGAAATTTACCTTACAGCTAGATAAGATGACTCATCTAATGTTCATACTGTTATCCGTGATAATGGAGTAGCCTAACTAAACTAGCTAGCTAGGTTCACACGACCTGTAGTAGTCGACTTACGGATCATATGCGCTGCATGTGTCTGCTGCTAACGTACACAGCATCAAGTCAGGTAGAATAACGTTACATATCTTCCTGTTTCAACCTTCAAAATACAAGCTAACGTTATCGCGACGTCGTTATGATTCGCAACATTTTAGCGTTAACATCTTAGCTAATTGGATAACGTTAGCTAGTGTGCTGAAGCAAGAACCCCACAGTGCTGTAGTTAATGTTATAGCTAACGTTAAGTTAGTAGAAAATAAACATCCTGTCAAGAAGAACGGCACAATTAAAGGCGTTGTCCAATACAATAAATGAATTGTTGTCAAGCTAGATTAGTAAGAACAGGACATGTAACGTTATATGACTTAGCTTAAAAATAAAATCAACGCTAATGATTTCGTTCGACTAAAAAGGCTCAGTGTAGCTAACTTCCCAGATAATTATGTTAAACGTCAACTTCCTGCCACACTAAAACAGCTTGACTGTCAGGTTAGCATGGTGCAGGTACAGACTCGTGTTTTAAATATAACTACAGTAACGAATAATAGCTACAAGAACTGTAACATATTGTCCCTTTAAGCGCACTTTTATTATACAAGTAACGTTAACTAACGTTTGGTAAGCATTGGAGCTGACAGTCTCAACACGACTCTGGGGCGCTAAATAGCTTGTTAGCTAACATTAGCCTGCCCAAAGTTAATGTAGGTTAGTTAGCTAGTTGAATTGCCTGCATTGTCACAAAATCTACCACTGACATTCGGCAAATGTTTGCAGTCATAAATATTACTTACCATACCAGCTCCATTATGGTCACTACCAAGCGGTCTGCAGGAATGACAACATTGAAGCTAATGTAAATATATGAGCTAACAAACCTTTGACAGGTGACATTCTTCGTCTGGTAAAATGATGTTGACATTAAAGCGCCTTGTGTGCATTGCTGCCCCCTTCCGGACGTTGACTATACTCGAGCTGCCTATTTATTACTTTACTGTAAAAAATAATTAAATCTGGCTTTGCAGGCCACACTATCTTACGTCTGTTTAAGATAATTCTCTTTACTTAGCTAAATTATGAAAGGAACTTGTCCAGCACTTTTGCTGCAGTCATTCTCTTCTCAGCGAGTGATCCCCAGCTCCATGCAGACACTTTCTACACAGACGTAGGCTACCTGGATATCTTGCATTTTACACCCATAATGCTATGCACATCTGGCTCAGGCCTCAGGTTACATGTAGGCCTACTATTGTTTTGGTGAATTCTAATGAAATATAATTCTCCAATAACAGCATTATGAGCATTATCTTGACACAAATAACTCAAAACCTCTTATTGGTCTCATCTTGCTTGGAATGGAAATAATGTTTTTTTCTTATGCATTAGGCTAACGATAAAATTGACATATTTTAAGGAGATGTACATGTGTGAATTATTTTTTTTATAACTTTATCACAACACTTCATCAAGTTGGGCATGGTATCACATGCATTAATAATTCGTGAAAGCTTAGAAACTACGACTCCACACTCCCATTCACCTGCAGATTTTAAATTTTGAAGTTACCACAGATATCTCTCTAATTGGACATAATTGCTCATTGTCTCATCAATAAACACATTTTGATTGATGAATCTAAGAATATTGTTTGAATTTAAATGTGATAGACCACTACAATCAAGTTCTCATATTGCTTAAATGGTTCTGCAGCTTCATGTGTATATGGCCAGGGATGTATTTACACTGTTTAAGTACTTCTTAGATAAAAAAAAGTCTTTGAATATGTTTTCTTAATCATTTTTTTAGTGTGGGCTTAACATGTCGTCATACCTTTGTTCAGATGTTCATAGCCAGCTATACAAATTTAGATTATTCACAGATTTAGATTTGTTCTCAGAATTTAGAGAATACGTGCCAGGAGTGAGGCTACCACCAAATATTGAAACATTAATTCGAGCTGTTAGGCATGATAAAATTACTGTGAATCAAAATTTTCAATTTGGTTAAAAAGACAGTGAGCTAAAGAGAGAGCAGACAACAGAAACAGATAAAAAGTCAGGAAATAAAAGCCCATTACAAGCGGTAAATTTTATTATGGGATAACAGCACATAAAGCACATCTAAAATCGATGTGTCCAATGCACTTTTAATAAAGGTAATATTAAAGGTACAGTTTCTAAGTACAATATAACAACATTCATATTAGAATGAAAAGTATTTAAAAGACAACATTAAATTTCTTATTTTTCTTTACAGCTGTATTTACAAAATGAATCAAAATACTTATTTTCATATTTAAGAATCAGACAAGAAGGAGCAAAACTACGTTTGTGAATAGACTACCTGCTAAAGAGAGTTCAAAAGAGCTGGATAAAAAGGTACATGATCATCTGTCCCCATTTTAACATCAGTAGCAAACGTGTGACTTAGAAATTTGTGACAACCACACACTAGTTTCGGCTTTCCCATAATTTGCACTGCTTTTACATGGAAAAAAAGAATCCACCCACCCTTCATTTTAAGTTACCCCAACCGACTGAGCGCACATTAAACACAGAACATTAAAGAAATCCAGATGTGTTGTATGCCTCTTTTACAAACAACTACTTGATATACAATGCATTAGTAAATCTCAGTGAAATAAAAAAGCTGATATAAAACAAACAGAAAGTGAAGAAATGTGGGTTACCTGTTCAAAAAAAGGTGAACTTTTCTGTAATATTGTCTGCGAGCATTTATTTGACCATTCTAGATCAACATGAAACAAACTTCCCAGTTATGTTTCTCAAAAAACAAGGTGAGGGGTGACATGTACACTCTAAACGGACCATCTATACATTGAAAACCTTTAACATCAACCCACGTGAAAATGATTAACATCACAAAAAGAAAGAGTCTGAAAAAACATTTGAAGCATGTGTGAATTGAGAATTAATCCTCATGTACAAAATACATTGTCACTTCATTACACATCTGGAAAACCACAAAAAAAGACAATCAGAACCATGTATGCATCTTGTTACACCGAGAGGCACTCAGTGTGATACGTTGTGAATTATTGCAAGCATATTCTCACTGATATTTGCTACAGAGTGGAGAGAAAAGGTCAACTTTGTCCTCAAATGGCAATTATTTCATGTAAATTTGTAACACTTCATGTGGTGCAAGAGTTGTACGCCACTGGTCTGAAGAAACCAGTTTCAGGGTAGTCTAAAATGGGGAATAACAAAAGCATACTGAGGCTTTATTAAAATCCAAGCACCACTTCCCTGCATCAGGTAAAGCAGACACAAGAGAGGTAAATATTTAGTATCTTAAAACCTGACAAACTATAGCCTCAGTGAGTGGTTTTTACAATCAGACAAAGAAAAAAAAACACAATACTGCTGTTTTAGTTTTAATATTATCATTTTTCCACAAACCAGAAAAGCAACCTTAAATAGCTTGTTAATTAGCAGATACTAGCTTTGCTATAAGTCAGAAGGAAATAAGTGCCTTATCCCAAGACTAGCACACTGATACAGGTACTGGCTGGGTAATTTTACCACTATCATTTTCATTATCATCATTATTATTTATTGAGTCCTAATATCAATAATACATTAATATGCAATGAAATGAATGGACTAATAGGGCGGCCAGGCTTAGGAATCAATACTTTGTTCACAAAATGAACTTACCTAACACCACACATCAGGGCAACACAAAATAAATGTCAGCACACCCTCTCTATCAAACTAATCCTAAAGGAGGGAAGCAAACTAGTAAACAGAGTTATCGTACAATATGGTGTAATTGATAAACAGATAAATAGATTCACTGGGTAGGCCTTAGTAGCAGTATTTTCCTCTTACCTATACTGACAGAAATAACAAAGCTACCTTTATACATGTGATCAATAATAACATTAAATATGGTGAATGAACAGCCGAGAATGAGGGAGAGAGAAAGTGAGAAAATAAGATTTACAGCATACAGGCCATATCAAGTTCTTAGTTCTCCACCTGGGAACAGAACTGGTCAAATATACAGATGAAACATAAAAACATCCACGAAATCAACACAAAATAAACCAAAAAGGTGATAAATAAGAGGTGTATTTACATGCAGATGTTCAAAGACTATTATGCACAAAAGAATCAAAAACAATACACAGACATATATTATTGCTTGACATTCGAATATGGCTAAAAGTTGCTTTTATTTATTTTTTTAAACTATATCCTTAAACGTATTTTTAATCATAAATCCTTATCAGCTGTGCTTTGGAAAATGAGTTCTGTTAAAATGTGATGACTGACTCATAATTCTGGGTAACACACCGACACTCCAGCACAACTTTAAGCGTGACATAACACTGATCTTCACAATTTATGGCCGAGAGGACTCATTTTCACAATTTACACTCCAGAATTCATTACAGCTCAGGCCGTGGCTGCGCTGTCCGAACTAACAGCGAAGCATGTTTTCGCTGTGAAGCTGGTCAATGTTGCCTCACAGCATTCTGCAACCTATGAATTGTTGAAGGCGTTATGTCATGCTTTTAAAACCTACACCTATTATGGATGGATCAAGCTCAGCATTTCCAAAACCTTTTTTTTTTTTAAAGTCCAAAATAAAAACCTCGTCCACATAACCCTATTCCTCTGTTATTATTAAAGCCTTGTCTGGGGTTTATTTTATTCACACACTGTGAGAACAGACATACACACACGCACACACACACTTTTGCTTTTTACAAACAGACAACAGAGCAGAGACAGAAGGACCAGCACATTTTACTGTATACTATACACTGATTGAATAGCACACTTAGTATCAATCCCTTACTTAAATCGGGATATCTCAAGTGAGAATACACAGAAGGACATCACTCTACAGGCCCGTGTGAAGGTGCAGTTTATAGACACAAGTATCCGTGTGTTTGATGACCATTTTCTGCTATCCTGCCATTATCAATACCAGTACATAAGATGAAAACAGAGCAATGGGGCATTTTTTTCTAGACTGAGAGATAACGTCATCAGTTTGAATCAGCTGAATAAATAAAATCAAAAAAGGATGATGACTGCACTGTAGAGACCCGTAATTGTAACACAAGGCATATTGCTTGTTTTATATTGTAGAACACATTACATGCCACTTGAATGAAAAACAAGTTTTCACTTTATAAGAAAAGAACTGTTTTGGTGGTAGACCTTAGCTGATCATATTTGAGAAAATACTGAATTGTTTTATGTGACAATCAAGCGATATTACAACAGTGGAATCATTTTCAAAAAACATACCAATTTTTTTTTTTTTTGCAAATAAATAACAGGATATCAGCCAAACCTCCATCTCTTAATTGCTTTCTGAACAGTAAGTGCTGTACTGCATGTTCAGTGTGCTAGGCCTCCTCCTCTCATCAATCAAGTGCTTTTACAAGACCTCATAAATTCACATAAGAGCTAATCAAATGCTCTGCAACTGTCCAGAGGAAAGTGAGCTGCTTCTTCGGTCTACCTGTTACCTCCCTGAGCGTTCACACCTCATCCTCTTTCGCTGCTCTTGGCGGGCCACTGGGCCTCTCAACCTGGATTGTCTAGCAGTGTTCCAGACTGGGTTTCTTTTGCTGGGAGACTGAGGTTTACTAGTCGTAGAGGGCTTGTGCATATCCAAATAGCATTGGATCATCATAACAGAAATTATTACTTAGGTACAGCATATCTACTACAACCCAAACACAACGGACTTAGTATTGCATAAGAATATTTGGTTTATCTAACAAAGAGGGTTATCATTTTTAAAGACCCTGATGACACCGTTTGAAACCTAAACAGATTTTTGTGTGACAGGAACATGCTGTGTTCTGATAAAACTGCGATTTGTAAAAGTGATGGGGTTTGTTGCTTTTTTTTTTACAAATGAGATTTTCTTGAACTTGACCGCAGGGGCGCAGTGGTTTTTGAGTGGCTGGGGGCCCCCTAAGGACATCCATAATGTAAAATTCTGATGAATATTCAACTGTTAAATCTCAACCACTTCTGATGGAACATCCCTGACAAAAACACAAACTAAACCTAATGAGTACAAACAAACGTCCTCTCAAACAGAAAGCGCAAAAGAAACTCTTCCCTGAGGGGTGACAGCACAAGGCATTAACGCCTTGTACAGATTGCACGGCAGAGGAATGATAAGTGTGCAAACAGAAAACAAAAGACAAACAACTGGATTCTATGTTACGGTTGGTGACAGATGTATCAACATGCTTTGTTGGGTTTCTAAAGGGATATCATTTTTTTTTCTTTCTTTTTTTCTCTTTTTTTTAAAGATATTTCTAAAAGCCGCTACTGAGATTGCTGGAATGTCTTAGGAATCCATTCTACACATTATAGACGAGTAGACTGGGAAGCGGAAGCAACGACTACTGTTTGGCACATCCAGGGTTTTTTCTACCACTTTACTACCACACTGACAAGAAAGACACACTCAACAAAACAGAAGCACAACAACAAAGCATTCTGAAAATAGCACTTGTCCTACCATTTTTATGTTTCTTCCCTAATCATACAAACAACAGCTAGTCTAATTATTGCAGGGATATAGTTAAGTGCTACCTGACATCTTTTTCTCTCCCTCATTCTCTTTCATGAGTTTATTAACCAAAACATGTTACAAAAATAGAAGCTTTACTACCAGACAAGGCTTTGAATATTCACTTTCCCTTTACTGTTCCTTCTGTGTCCTGTTGTGGCGTTGCTGAGGCTGAGGCTGTGGTGAGAAGGCAGATAAAGTCACTAAAACAACAACAACAACAACAACAACAAAACACTCAAAACATTTTGACAGAATGTGCTTTTAGGTTAGACCCTGTATCTTTGTCATTAGGCTGTCAACTTGCTTGCTGTATCTTTACATTCCACTAGATGGAACAATTGGACTAAAGTCTGTGTGTGTGTGTGTGTGTGTGTGTGTGTGTGTGTGTGTGTGTGTGTGTGTGTGTGTGTGTGTGTGTGTGTGTGTGTGTGTGTGTGTGTGTGTGTGTGGTGTGTGTGTGTGTGTTGAATGTGGATCTTCCCAGTCCGACCCAAAGCTATTCAATGTTGATTTGTAAGACCTGGCTAAGATGTTTCATTTCTGTGTTTCCTTGTGGCCTTCTTTACATAAATCGTGAGGTTTTTCAAAGTAAAATTAGTACCAAATATGTAGAAATCGATCGAGAAAGCCAAGAGACTGTAACGTCACTTCAAGGTTTGTTGGCCCTTATTGTACGTGTGCATTCTCCCTAAAAGGAGTATCAGAGCTTCATTTGGACAGGTGTCATGGAGGCGGTTGTTGAGGTAACGGGATAGAGCTCCTCTAACCTGCCTTCTCATCCATGCCTCTTTGTTCACCAACCAGCAGCCTCGCCAGCAATCCTAACAAACAGCCCTTACACTTCCAGACCAGTATCATCTGCAGCTCCCAGGACTAGCCTCTGTGACCATGGTTCAACTTGTATTTCTTGTGCACATGCAACACATCACTAGGTAAATATACAAGTCTTAAATTAAAGAAAGGTGTAAATAAAAGTGCCTTATCAATTCAACAATTAAGAATGGTCTAACTACTAATATCATACATGTTATTTAAAATAGATTCTATAAACATTACTTTTTTCTGTATAGTAAGTACTTATGACCATATACCCTGTAGTACATTATAAAACAGGTGGAATGGACCCTTTTCATTGTGTTGGTGCCCTGTGCTTCCCCAGGGCACCTGTCCAGAGAAGGATTAATAGCAGATGGCCTTACATGATTTCACTATGCAACAATGGTGGATGGAGTCTTTGACAGCTAAAATCATTGCGTTTTCATTAGAATTACCAGAATTCTGTTTCTTTTTTTTCTTTTCTTTTTAACGATTGTCCATAGAGAGGTTCCGGTTGCATTACTATGCCGACAGACCCTCCCTCAAAGTCGCTGTGAGTTTTCAATCCATGAACCGCGTCCAAAAAACATGACTGAACACAAGAGAAAAAGGGCTGAACTTGACCAAAATGTGCGCATTTGTCAGCTGTTAATTTCAGTTTGGGGAGATAGGGATAATACCAAAACTGTTTTGGGAATGTAATCTGAAAAATAATACTGATGTGGATTTATCTTTTAAATCTTCAGCTATTTTAATTCCAAAATCAACTCAGTAATTGTTTACACAGTTACCAGTCAGATGCACAGGTAAATCATAATAATGGCAATTCAATAAATACTGGTGAGAATGAATGAGTGAAATTAAGTGAATCATGAGTTCCATGTTAGAAATACGCAAAAGAGGGTCAAGTTCAACCAGACAGAAATTATTTGTCCCTATCTCCTCTTCATGTCCCATGGGGTGTCGGGTCCCACAAGTCTTCCAAAGAGAACTAAATTTGATAAAGTAAACCTTGAGAATCAACTCCCTAAGCCCTCCCATTTAATGTAAAAGAAGAAGTTGAACAGCCTGCCATCTGTCCGCTCTGGTTTGTGCAGGGCACCAATAAAGTGTCTCAGATTCCTCCTCTTCCACATTCCCCTACGGTGGGCACACTGGCACCTGGCAGGGCTGCTATCCGTCAACGGGCATGGACTGCTCAAAGTCTGATCCGAACAGCTCCTTGTATAAGGGGGGGAAGTGGGCACGCACAATGTCTGGGTATATTGCTTTGAAAGCTGTAAGCTTCTCTGTATGCCTACTGCACAGCGCTCGCAGTGTCGACACTTTGCATATCAACTGTGGAGAGAGAGGAGACAGGTTGTTTAGATTCACAGGGAGGCAAGGACATGGAGCAATGGTAGTGAAAAACATTCCTCCCTACAGTGTATTCCCTCTAACACAGGACAAACAGACTTGTAAATATCGAGACAAGCATTCTGCCACAAGGAAAACTTGACACTTCATATTATGGAGCTGGTGCAATTGATATATTGCCACTTCTCTACTGATTTGATGTAACATCATAAATGTTTCCCCTGAAATCTGTGTTAGTTTAATGTAATGCACAAAAAAATGGTTGATGGCCTGTGGATAAAGATCCTAAACAGTGGGAGATTGCACTGCTACAAGGTTAGAGCATGCTTAGCAGACAGCCACTTTCAGGCATAATGGATGGAGTGTGTACTGCATAGCACTGTACCTTTGTAAGTATCCCATCCTCTCTGTGGTTCTTTTGCAGGACGTGCTGGAGAGCCAGTTGGATCTTCTGCTGGAGTTTCTCAACCTTCACCTTCTCCTGGAGCCAAGATCGGTCTGTAAGGTAAATTATCACAATGTTTTGTTACTGTAAATAACACATGTAGGCCCCTGAAAAGTCAACTCATGCGAAAAGGAAATGATGCAGCGCATCTAATATAAGATACTAATTGACAGAGAAAAACAGGAGGGCAACTGCGTTCCTTTTCGTGGTGAATGTGCGTCTACTTTTTTCCCCTCTTTGCACTGTGAGTGACACCTACCAGCAGACATCAACACAAAGGCGGAGAACAGGGCGATCTCATCCTCAGACAGGTGCATAGAACACAAGTTTTTCCCAAACTCGAAGACGGAGCTGATCAAGTCGTCACAGCCTGCCACAGCAAAGGACACAGAGAGAGGGCTTAGGATGAGGAAGACCAAAGAACAACATCCACTCTTGATCTTTATTGGGAGAGAGGTACACACGGCAGGGAGAGGAAGGGGAAGGAATGAAAAAGAGCGGCATGCTGACAGCACATGGGAGCGTCTTAAGCAGAACAGGCAATGCTTTTACTGAGTTTTGCCTCCCAGACGAGTCACTTTTGGCAGTTGGGTGGTGTTATGCAAGCCAAAATGAGGTCACTATTGAGGCTTTTAGTTAAATCAATTATCGGGGATAGAGAGAGACAGGCGGATGCCACCGCTGCTCGGGAAGCCCATCACTCTGCCTACCCCACTGCGGACCTCTGTAAAAACACACAGGACACTGGGACTCTTGAAGCTGGGACAGATACACATGCTCACTCACTCACTCACACACACACTCTCTCACACACACACACACACACACACACACACACACACACACACACACACACAAACTTACACTAAGATACAGAATTCAGCATTTTTACTGCCACCATGGGACACATTTACATTTTCCTCTGTCAAAAGGCAGTTGGAAATGCGAGTAAATCCATGGTGGAGAGTCTTACTAATGTCATGGCAGTCAAACACGAATGCTATTTGCTTTCGCTTGAGATGTTTTTATATCAGACTATCAATGATGGTTTTGATAGCGCTCTCCCTAAAGACACTCCGTCTGGCTTTATTTATTCCACAGTTACAGGAGCCATATGCAGCAGAGCCTCACTAACATCTCTGTTCTACCATAAATAACCATAGCAGAGACAGCAATGCCAGGTGAGGCAGGGATGAGTTTGCTTCCAGGCCTTCAGAACAGCAGACTCTAATTTTGGCTATTACACCAAAGGAGGGAATAAGGCACTGTAAGAAACACACAACATGGCAGCACACAAATACACACATGCAAACTCAGTCAAATGTGCACCACACGCATACATCCACCCACACCCACCCCACTTACCTAATGACTTGAACACATCAGGTCCGGCATACTTTCCATCAAAATAGACTGTGTTGTTTTGCGAGTCAAAGGCACGGCACATTCTGACAAACACAACTTCCAAAGAGCCTGTGGAGACAGACAGGAACAAGATGCTGAATCTGAGCGCTGCTTTTCCCTCACAGTTCCACATCAGTAAGGGATGCAAAACACATGATTGTACTTTGTGCTATTCTTCTACAATGAGTAACACAACCACTTTGAAATAAAGAAGCCTGCCGTCAGAGGGATAAAAAAACACCTCTGCAGATGATAATATCATAGACAGAAGGCTATTCTTCCATAATGACATGCCAGATAAAAATTGCGCTTCATTCAGTAGTGACAGTGCTTATTCATTCAACCTTTATTTAGTAAGATAGGTAGGGAATTTATTCTATCCTGCAATTTTGTACCACTCCGTGGGAGTGGATAAGAGGATCAAGAAAATGTAACAGAAGCCATTACTGCCTCGAAGGGAGATGCCACTGTTTTACAATGTCATGTCTGACAAGGGATCTCTTTTTTCATTATTCATTTTGGCTGTGCTAATGTAAATATTCCGAGGGGTGATTGTTTGTTGCATGTGTGGTATGTTTGTATCTGTGTGTTTGAGCATCTGTATTTATGCGTAAATATAGGTGACAGCATGCACAGAGCCATAGCTGCATTTAATATTCTGTAAGTATGAGAGCAGTTTGAATACGCAGACATCATCAGTGTCTGGGAAAAGAGAGGGGACTGGCAGCCGTCATGATAGGTATTATCTGAGCTCAGGAACACATTGCTAATCTAATGCTGTGTCCATTCCTGCTTTGTATCTAATGAACAGAACAAAATAGAGAGCGACAGAGACAGACAGAGGAAACAGGCAGGGTGGGGTCTCCTCTCTGTGACACTGTCTGTGCGTGTGAAGAAGAGGGCTTTGTGTAGTCAGGTCAGCTACGCCCTTGTGACAATGCCAGAGGGGTGGTGGTAGTGGTGGTGGGTGAGTTTGACGGCAGCAGGCCATGTTGACAGGCTGTCATACCTGCTTTCAGCAGCACTATCTGATCGTTCTGACACAGCTCCATGAAGCCGTCGATGCGCTTGGCGAACTCCACCACATACTGAATGGCCTCTGTTATTTTGATAGCACACAGCTGCCACATGACTTCCCGGGGCTAAGAACAGATAGGACAGAGAATGAGTTATCTACTTTAAAACAATGGATTTGATTTCTGTAGCTGTTGTGAAGGCAAGCACAGGCCGCGGCTGTGGTCGAAGTACCTTGCTCTGGTAGCTCTCGACCTCCTCCTGCAGGAAGGCCTGCCAGGTCATCTGCTGCAGCTCCTCCCTCAGGTACTGACATGTCTCCATGTGTGACTTGGAGATGTTCTGGGCCAGGTGCTCTGCAACACAACCATTGTACCATCGTCAGAAACCCAGAAGATCACAGTTGAGATCTAAGTGTTACTCACACGGCGATGTGAAAGTGAAGACCTCACTGATGAAATACGCCTCAGGAAAAGAAGATTTATTTACTGAGCTTACAAAAAGGTGGAGAGGCGGATACGTGTGGGCTTTTTTGACTGGGAAAAGGCTTGTTGACATTTTCTTTTACTGCCTGCAGGAAGCTCATAACTTAAGGTTGAGACAAAACCAATCTAGTTATGACACAAATGCATGGAGGGGAGGAGGGGCGCCACGTTACTCACTGAAACAAAGGTCACATTTTCTGGGAGAGAAATATTGAGTATAAGAATTTAAATGGTTTTGAAAACACATCTGTTAAAAGGAGTTCCTAGGCACAGGGGAGCCTAAAAAAATGATTTCCCCAGACACCTGCCCTGCTGGATCCTGATTGGCCCTAATTAATGGAAACTAATTACAAAAAAGAGGCTCTTTTAATGAGTGTTGGAGATGAGTCTCCAACCTCCTGCTATTTTAAGCAACCTTTGTGTCGTTTGCCCCACGGTTGAGTTGTTCTCCCCCCTCCTCCATTTTGCTGTCTCTCCTCTCGTCTCCCCCTGCCTCTCTCCTGCTCCTTACCTAGTTCAGCCATGGACACGGTGGGGGAGGTTTCTCCGTTGGTGAAGGAGCAGTAAGGGAAGAAGCCAGAGCCGGGGGCAAAGTCGCAGATGGGCTCCGGCTTGATGCCGTTAATGTCCAGGCCTGACTGGTCAGGAGATGGCTGGATGTCCAGGTAGAAACTGCTAACCGCCGAGTCTGGTTTGCTGCCATCAGGGGTGTGACCATCCATGTAGCCGCTGAGGTCGTCATGGAGCTCTGTGAGGCCGTTGGCTGAGAGGCCATAGCTAGGTGTGAGCGGCTCCGCCTCTCCGGGCTGTTGTTGGTGGTCACGCTGCTGCTGCTGCAGCCGGTGCTTCTGGACCTCAGCGTACAGGCTGTCTCGCTGCTTCTTCGACATGCGGCCAAACTTCACCGCTGTGATTAGCAGGACAAAACATGTGTGAGACTCTAGTGAACCATCACAAACAAAACATAAATATGTGATAATAAATTGTACATAAAATAATATGAAAGCCCTAGTTAATGAGTGGATCGCTAACTGTTTATACAGTATATACGTCCCTTAAAATGCGATTGCAATTTTGTTAATTTTATTGTTGAGTCTTGTTGAGAACACAGTTAACTCATGTCTAGAGAATGCCTAAAACTGTGTAACTGCTCTGAGAACAAATCGTATTATCCTACACTATTGGTTCAATTCTGACTGCTTCAAAGAAAAACTAAATCTTGCCATCTGAGACTGAGATAAAATGACTTGTTTGGACAAAAGAAAAGGATTGAATTGGGGATTTTTTGGGCACAAAATAATGTTGTTGTGTACCACATTCAGAGATCATTTTTCAATTTGTATGTTGCTATTAGACCAAAAGACACCTGCTATTAGCATCATACACCATACGGATGTACAGTACAGTAAATTAAGAGAGATATACTCTTTTAACAGATAACACTGATATGAATATGAAAAAAAAGCAAATCTCCATATTTCAGGAGAGATCAGTAATGACAGAGAGTATTATAAAAATGAACAGCTTCATAAGTATAGTGGCAGAAGTGGGAAGTGACTAACAGCTTACCAGCCACTCAAACATGACACAGGCTAAGTTGCTGCCTCCTGGTTCAAGGTTTCCAGACTAAACAGTGGTGCTGAGAATGAGACTCCTTGGCCAGAGTTCTGGGGGCCTGGCAGTATGTCAGCTGGTCACAGTGTGTGTGTGTGTGTGTGTGTGTGTTTGTCTATGCACAGTGAAAAGCAAGTGAAGCGGCAAGGAGGAGAGTGCGGGCAGATGGGCTCTGGTGTGTTGAGTGAAGGCAAGAGTCACCTTCGTCTGTCCTAAGTGTGTGTGTATCTGTGTGTGTGTATGTGCATGCGTTTGGCTATGCAGAGGAACTCATAAGTGCTAATGTACTTCTGTGTTCATTCACATTAATGAATATGTATGCATGTGTGTGTAACTGAATTTGGTTTTTGGGGTGGGGGGGGTATATATATTTGTGTTTTTTTTTGTGTTTTTTTTTTTTGGTTTGGTTTTTTTTTTTGTTTTTTTTTTACATACATATATCTGCTTTGTTCTGACATTATCTCCTCAGCTCAGCCCAGTCTGGACCAGCCCTGTATGGACCAGCCTGGCACAGCAGGAGCCCTCCAGCACACATCCCCACCTGTGCGCTCCCATTACAGCATCACAGATGCTGAAACACTAATGACAACCTCTAACAACCTCCTATTTCTCAAATCTAGTTTCTATTACAGCAACAAATTAGTCCCACAGACAAAGCACTCACCTGCGACTGGCAGACAATGAACACAGACTGACGTCTTAGCATGTGTACATGTCACGATTTTCTCTGTCTCTTTGAGAATAATGGCGGTCATTATCTGTGTGTATTTTCTTTGTCTCTAAACCAAACTATCAGTATACAGTACTACATCAATATAGGGTCAGGAATAAACAACCAAATAACAATAATGATAGACAGAAAGTAACACGCACAGGGGAATTGTTGGGTTTCTGTAAATGATGTGTGGTCTAGACCTACTCCATCTGTTACGTACATGTCCTGAGATAACTTCTGTTATGGCTTGACACTATAAATAAAATTGAATTGAATAAATGGCTACTTAAAAGCAGCTATGACTTGCAATAAAGTTATGGTGTTGCTTTTCTGACTCTTCAGGAAATCGGATTTTTGGAATTGGAACTGGAATTGGAAAAGGATTTTCTCTGAAAAATACAGATTTCTACCTGGGACTAAGGACATTTTTTGTCCCCACATACCAAAAAGTTGCATTTTCTGCCGCAAGAAGATGCTGACTAGTAGTTTACAGTAAACAATGTCCTGCATTTCTGTGTTATTGATTTTTGTATCCAGTCTTCACTCATTATTTTAAAATAAACAGAATTAGAATACCTGGATTGGTATTTTTTATAATACACAATGAGCCTGAAATATACACTACCAATAACTTCTAAAAATGACAATTGATGTTTGGATCTTGCACGCCTTCTGGGGGAGGTAAGAGTCCACAACAGCATCCCTGAAGCACTGGTTCAAAGACACTTCAGCAGAGCAGATTCTTGCCCACACAGGGGCTTGAACCTGGGCTCTTCACCTCTCCCAACTCACCATGCAACCCTGCTGTATCCGCCCACCTCTTCCATCAAGCACTTACCATCTCGTGACATGCCCACTGCCAGGCACTTCTGCAGCCGGCAGTGCTGGCAGCGGTTGCGGCTGGTGCGGTCGATCAGGCAGTTCTTCTGACGGGGGCAGGAGTAGGCTGCATTGCTCTGCTGACTCCTCCTGAAGAAGCCCTGCACAGGAAAGGGGCATGGAAAGACCTCGGGTTACTGGATGAACAACTGTGGGTGGAAAAATGTTCTGGGACTAAAGGACCAATTCATGGCTTCATAGTGTTTTAGTGCTGACAAAATCCATTACTGATTGATAGTGATTTACTATTTTTCTAGTGCTGATATTTTTATTTTACTGCTGCCAAACAGATTAGATAATAAAACCACTGTGATGATACTGTATTTTTCTGGCCGCTGTAATATCTGGCATTCAAAGAGTGCTTTATTTCACCACTGTGTTCAGCATGAGGGTGGTGTGTTTTAGTAGGAATGATAACAGCGGATGGTATTTTTCTTCGGTGGGGTTATTAGTGTTGATTAACGCAGCACTGGCATGTGCAGTGCTAAAGGATTGCGAACACACACCGACTGGATTCCTCATCCTTTGACTTAATGAATTGATTCCAGCACATCATTAACATGCCCCACTCTACTGCTCCATACACATATGTCTTAATTAGCTGCTCATTGGCTGTTTAATTACAAGAAAACAGCTGACAGCTGCCAAGTTGCTTTATAATGGAAGCCATTATGGAAACAGGCTATAACTGCCAGTGACAAGCAGCACTCTTTAATAATGCTATGATTTATGGTCCAAACTTTTGTACTTGCACATATCATTAAAGGCTTCTCTGCCTTGGACTAATTAGCAATCATTAAAGATAGAATTCAGCAGTTTATTCTTTAGTGTTTTGTTCCTTCCAGCTCCTGTGTGAGGGAGAGGAGCACTGGGAAGAACAGGAATCTCTTTCTCTCTCACACACACGCACACAGACATGCACACATACACAGGCACACACACACACACACACAGGAGAAAACAGCAAAGGTGCAGGCTGGCTGAGGAATGCTAATGATGTGCCTGGTGACAAGCACAGGGACAAGAATACACTCTAAGCACAAAATTGCCCTCACTGTGAATGGCTGGTGCATTTGAAACAGTACAAAAGCCGGCTTCAATGGAAGCAACACTGTAGCAAACAGCCAACAATCTGCTATAATTCAAAGCACTCTCCTTTTGATCATTTTATTTCAAGAAGAGCATGCTGCAGCAGAAGCAAAAACACAGTGAAAAGACATGTCCCTGGGAGGGAAAGGCAGAGGGATGACTTTGTCCGACTAATTGTGGTTTTCTGTGATGTCCTCTATGGTGCTTGACCACTTTAATGATCGTGTTCTGTGTGTTTACACTCCGCAGTTCCTCTCCAAATGATCGTAAAACTTCAGCAACATTTTCAAACGTCTTTCCTTGCAAGCAACTTTCTTTACCTCCTCAAATTTCCCGTCTTCTTCCCCCTCTCAGTTCTCCTGTCCACACACACACACACACACACACACACACACACACACACACACACACACACACACACACACACACACACACACACACACCACACACACACACACACACACACAAACAAACAAACACTACTTCCCACGACACAAACAGGTTCAGTCTCTTGATGCTTACCTTACAGCCTTCACATGTTATCACGCCGTAATGGATGCCTGATGATTTGTCTCCACAGATCTTGCAGGGAATTATTTCGATTTGAGCTGCAGAAAAGCAAAGCAAATGAAAGAAAAGAAGAAAAAAAATCAACATTTTGCTGTCACAAGTCACTGTAGAACACCCTCACCATGGATCCATGTTGATACATGAAAGAGCACTGTGCTTCTAAAAACATCTCATCCGGTGGCTCTTGAATCCTCACTTCCACAGAGCATTAGCTGAATATTTACAGAGTTGGACGTATGTGTATGTGTGTGTGTGTGTGTGTGTGTGTGTGTGTGTGTGTGTGTGTGTGTGTGTGTGTGTGTGTGTGTGTGTGTGTGTGTGTGTGTGTGTGTTAGAAAAGGAGGCCATTTTAAGTCCTCACAAGCAGCCAATGTAAACATGGTGTGAATTTGCATCCTAAACACAACTTACATAAGGAAATCCCAGCTATGCCTACAAACCCCTTGCCTTGTGCAATGACAAAGGCTCATTTAGCCACATGAGTCAAACTTCACCATAAAAACCATAAAAACCTGTGGCCACTGTGCTGGACAGAGTGGTGGCAGTGACTGTGGGTGCACGTCTGTAACACTACATGAAAAAAGTGTTCAGTGGCTGTGGTCGTGTTGCGCTGTTGACAGGCCTGTGATTCACTCGCCATAGAGGACAAAAGCACAGAGAGGACAGGCCTCATCCATCGTTGGTCTTCTCTTCAGGAGGGGACCACAGGGCAACACAACAGAACACACAGACATCACAGACACAGAACTCCCAGCTCGTCCCAGTGATCTCAGCTTTATCACTGCAGCCACTGATGCTACATCCCTCTCCACCTCCACTTCCCCCTCCGCCCCTCCCCGCTCTCTCTCCAGAGATCTCTATCTCACAGCCCTCCTCCACATCTCCAACATCTCAGTCCCACCATCCCAACAGTGCACTGCAACGCCAGACGAACTCCGCTATCTGATCTAAATCGAGGAAAGATCACCGCGGGATGTTTCCTCACGATGTAATGGTTTTCTACAACCAGCCATGCAGCCAACCAATCAGAGCATGTGGAGCTATTGCAACACAAGTCTATACCAATTAGGGGAGGAATATTATGATTTTGCCTTAATAAGATGCAATAAAAATTACAATAATTAAAAAAGTGGTGGTACATTCACTATGTCAGAGTGTTACATCAGCCTCTCCCCTCTAGCCAGGCCTAACTGTCTCTTCCCAAGACTAGACTAGATGCTTCAAATATCCCTCGCACACCTTAACAACCAACCTCTTTAAACTAGTTTGATCACATCAAAAGTACTTGTGCTAAAGTTCAATCCAGAGATCCCTGCCCATTTTAATCATCTGCCTTGGAGCTTGTAATGTGTCATGTGGATAATGTCCTTGTCCCTGAGGCATGCCCGGGAGAGGCCCTTAACACAGAGCCTCTAATCCACTAACCCCGGAGCCACACTCCATTCATTCAGGAATCTGTGTCTGTTCTCATCGCGCTGCTGGAGTCAACAAGATCGGCCATGTTTACATGGAATTAGCCTACATTTTAGTAAAATGAACAAAAGGGAGTGGTGGAACATGCACAATTAATTCTCCTCCAGACAACACCTCCTGCGATTTGTGATTCTCACATACAATAGAGGGCACTGCACCTCGTTGGCCCGGATTAGAATGAAATGCAGGCAGGAGACGGGCTTTGACAACCTAACTGAGAGGGTTAATTTATAATTAATCTTTTCCTTACTGTGCACAGTTGCTTGTTATTTCGGTTAGGTCTATCTCTGTATGAGTGCACTCTATTGTTTGTTTTTGTGTTCTCCCTGCATGAGCATTAGCAGTGCAGTGTGTTTCGACTCCTTTAGCGTTTTCAGCCTCATTACTTACATAATTTGTTCTGACATGCACTCACAACAACTGAAGCGTGCTGTAATTATGACTAGCTGTGGTTATGGTGAGCTAAAGGTTGTAGTGACAGGCCCCAGCCATTGGGTGGCAGTGCAGGGCTGTGGCTATGGTTGTCTTGCCAAGTTAAGCCAAGCTTCCACCCACCCTATCCAGCCCACAGGCTTTTGGCTCTGAGCTCCAGCCTCTGATAGCTCCAGGCTTAGGCTGCTGCTAGCTTCCCCCACCCCCACAGCATAGCTGTGAGATGCCTTCATCTCTCCTGAAGAAGCGGAGCTGGCTAGGCGCTCACTCAGGCCTGACAGAGGCTGTGCCACATCAGGTGAAAGCAGTGGGAGTAGAGACGCAGTGGTGCCAGGCCGGGCAGGGCATACACATACACGAGCATGCCTCACAAAGCCCTATCTGCAGCAGGAAGGCCCTGAGTGCACACAGCCTCACCAGCTAACACCCTCTCACTCCACCGCTGCACAAGCCCCTGGATGCTCAGTTCACTCAACAGTAAAAAGGGTTTGTCTCTGGACCGGCTGAGGCAGGCTCTGTAGTTTCTTGTATGAGAAAAGATCTCAGTCTGAACATATAGTAATTTCCACACCAGGTTAAGAGGCTTTGAAAAGGATGTGGAGAGAGGGGGTCAAGGAGAATAAATACCCAACAATGACACAATGGATATCAAATACACCATGAAGTCACCTACAGCATCAGCCTAAGTCAATATTTGTATATCTGTATGACTGTGCAAGTTGTCCTTTTGAGTGACTGGTCATGGGGCCCCTAAGCTACACTCTAGACAGTGAAGATGATTTAAACTGAATTCACACAGGAGAGTCAGTCAAAAAAGGCCTGCGCTTATAAGCACTCCCAATCTGGCAGTCAATATTTATTGACATGAGCTGCGGTGTTAACTGCCTCTTGGTGTGAAACAGGCAGCTGCTGGCTTGCTTGAGCTTGACCAGCGCAGTGCCACTGATCCCATTCACCGCGCCTGCCTGCCTGCCTCCCTGCCTGCCTGCCCGCTTCCCTGCCAACCAGCACTGCCTGCTCTGTTTACGACATCAAAGCCAGGCACAGTTAGACGGGCAGCCATGCTAAAGCCCATCCCAGCAGCCTGACGCTCCTTACAGCACTGTGAGATGGCCTCTGCACGCAGGCCACTTCAAAGACACCTGCTGAGACGCCAAGATTATGTGTGAATCACACTGCAGCACAATCGCACCACAGCACATAACCACGAGGGCCAGACAGCAGCTCAAGACTGATTTCCTGCATGCAGCATTGCAGCCTGGCGTGGGTGTCTTGGACAATGGGCATGGCAGAGAGAGGAGACAGTCAAGCCGAATGCTAAAGCTTGTTCTTTGTCTGTCTGTGGTTGAGCAGTTCAAGGACACTGATTCACCACACTAGCAGGCCCTTTGAGGGGATGACGTGTCACTCAGAGCACATGTACAATAGGGCAGCAAGGCCTCTGCATGTTCACCCAGTGCCCTTCACTGTCTTCTCCAAAGCCCTGAGATCAACCCACTGCTAAAACTACACACCATTATCAAAGACCTGGAAACTGACAGTCAAATGTGAACACCCAGAACAATTTGCCAAATGCACAGTAACAGCTTACAGAGGCCCTGTCATAGTTTATATTGTTATAAGCATCGTATAGACAGACACTGTCAGACAGAACACTTCCTCCCTGTGCACTGCAATTGCAGCATTGCTACATTCAAAGATGTCATTCACAAGACATAATGAAAATGTGAAGCTGAGAAATAAATTGAAAAAGTGGTATATAGAGGTTAAATATTCAGAAAAGCTGATACTGTGGTAGTTACTATGCAGTGTAAATTCTTGAAGAAAAACTAAAATTAGTATGCACTGCAGCAGACCTGCTATTTTCACCTGCTTGCACAGTATAGTGGACTATATACTATATAAGACTATATACTCTTTTTTTAATATAAACATGAATGTGGAGCATTTTATTTATTTCCTGGTAATTATTCTTTAATCTTTGTTCCATACTTCTTAGAATTATACTGTTCAAGTTTTCAATAAAGAATGCTGTACAAAATAAAATGAAAAATGAAAATCCTACAGGCTTGTGCAAACATGGAAAATCACTAGTCAAAATCTCCTGGCTGTTCCCACTGAACCCTTGGACTACTGACATAACGTTGAAGGATTAAGATTATCCCTTACATTACAGACCCATGCCCAGGCCACCGTCATAATGCTGAGAGCTTAACCCATTACTCGATTGGACCATTAAATCATTTTCTCATGGCCTGATGATTCATGATAGAGGAGTACAATAAATGAGGTCTGAAATTGAGGCTTCTATATACTGTTTTGTCTATGCAGAGCTGTTTTTTTCTTTCTTCCATTGGCTCATTTACAACACACATCATTCTGAAAGAAAGCGTGTGAAGCAGTTGGAGAAAAAACACATTTGCTTCTCGGCGCATCTTTGTGTATTTGGTGTGTCTGTCGTGTTGTGTTGACAGCTGTCAATGACAGAGTGACGCAAGCCAGCAGGGCTCATGGCAGAGATTATGTAAGGAACTGGACAGGGCACAGCATTATGAGCAGATTAACAATTCTCTTCCCTTCAGACAAACAGTGTTAATACATTCTCCTATAATATTTTTTTTGCAACAAAACCAAACAAAAGCTTATAGGGATAAATCTCAGGACTGTTATACAAAAGCAAATTTTCTTATTAATGGAGCATTTACACATGGTCAACATATAAACACCAGAGACACTGAACCAGCTGGCAAATGTTTAAGAAGCAATGTTCCTCCATTATTATGTGCAACTTTTCATTTTGCTTCGTGAACTTCCCATTTGATGGTGGAGATCAGCTGTCGGTTGATAAAGAGTCTTCTCTAAACAGATACCCATGGCAGTCAGATCTACCTGTAGAGAGACGACAGCCTTACAAGAGCTGGAATCAGAATTCTGCCTCTTTTCATCTGCCAGGGCTCTGCTGTCATGTGAAGTCACACAACACAATACTTTTTTATTCCCATTTATGCAGTAGAAGAAAGGTTATTTGAATGTCAGCGGCAAAGGACAGTTGTGGCACGATACACAGGCTGAATAGTAGAAATGTGTTATTTGTTTAGGGATCGGTGGCTGTTGGCATATCCCCATAGAGCTGTTCTAATGCCATTGCTGGTTTGTATCGCAAAGAAAACACAGCGCTATACAAAAATTCACCTGCAGACCAAAACTCTATATCATCACTTTAAACAGCTTCCGTTCAACCTATAAACACGCTGAAGTCATCAAAAAAAAATTCTGACCAGAGGGATTAGAGCAAGGAAAGACATAATTGACACATTTTGATGTCTCTATGCTGCATCTTGCTAATTCCCCCCCCCTCCCCACAATCATTTAGCTGCCTAAGCTGTGATCCCTCTTCACTAGAGACTAGCTATATTTGAAGAGATATTTCCGTTTCAAAAGATGGGCTCTTTAAGCCTTTCCCTATTATTATTTCATAGCAGTGCAGTGACTTTGCTAAAGCTCAGGTCTGGACCATCGCCCTGGGCTGCTTTTTGGATGAACTCATGCGTACATCTCTGTGTTTGTTTGTGTGTGAGGCCTATTAATATTTCAACACTGCCCAACTCCAGATGCCTGTACAACACAGCAGTGCTTCTCTCTTCATGTCTCTCCCTGTATTTACTTGACTGTTTTATTGAAGTGCATTCTGACACCCTCTATGAGGGGGAGCAGGAGAGGGGAAGATGTATTCCCAAACCACAGCACAAGACATCTCTCTCCATGTCTCTTTCTCCACCGGCGTAACAGTAATTTGGGCACTAATTTATGTGTTGTGGCAAAGATTGACGAGCTTCCTGACTGGGAGTCTGCGCGCATGCACTCTAGGGGAAACAACAAAAGCCTGGGTTTACCGAGCAGACGAGCACCATGAAGGGTAGCATGTGTGCGGCGCTCCTCTTCCCTCCCTTGTCTGCCCCACCTGAGCACAAATCTCTCTCCCCATCACTCCTTACCTCCCTCTATCCATCCTCCCCCACCTATGCCCTTCTTGTCTGTGACTTCAGTGACAAGTGAAGTTGTGCCTGGGTGCTGGGGACCGGAGGGCACGCCCCCTCCGTGTGTGCAAGCGTGTGTGCGTACATGTGTGCCGAGGGAGAAAAGCTTACACTGTTTACTCTGATGGCAAAATACAATCTGTAGACAGCACTCACTTATGCATTCTACCAGCCCATAGTTAGTCATAGAGAGCCATGAGAGCTGAATAAAATATCTGTGTTCCAAATATTAACATGCTTTGTCTAACTATTTAGATCACTTGGTTTGGGCCCTTCATACATTCAAATGTGATACATCCTCTATCATAATGATGTGCATTTTCGAAGTTTTTCAAGTCTGAGTCAGTTGCTTGTGCAGTTGCTGCTTTACTCATGCATTCTGCAGCAAGGACTTGGGATGCACCAAAACTGAAAATCACTGAGGCTGAAATCACACAGGACCGACTGATTGACTGGTGCAGGAGCTGCTGTTTGAATTCTAAGATTTAGCTGAGGATCGTGTGATGCTTCCGAACCTTTAGTCTGACCACTTGACCTAAGCAGGCAAGGGTTAAAGCCTTGATTGTGGTACAGTGCCTTAGTTAAGCACCTCTCAGCTCCCCATCTCCCTGCAGGGACAGCAGCCTAGTAGGCTCCTTTAGAAAAACACAGGAATATATAAATAATGAATCCTTCAAAACATCCACTGCAATTACACGCAGAAACCTTTACATAACAACAAAGAGCCTTGTTCCATTGCACTAGGGAATTTGCTACTGCCACACTGTACAACTTCCTTCCTCCTATAATTGCTGTATTAGTATGCATTTCTTCAAGACAAAGACTGTGGGTTTTTGAATAGGACTGTTCTACTGTTTCACACAAAGAAATCAAAACTTACACCCATACAACTTCCTGCATGGTCTTTTTGCCAGAGGGGTGACAGAGTATATGAACATTTTATGTGTGCATTTTAGACATTTTCAAAGTGAAAGGTGCTTCAGTTATGGTAGATATTGGAGAAAAGGGCTTGAAAGTCCCGTCTCATGCTGCTGCTCAGGGTCAGTGGGTCAGAGGCACACAGCCAGAACACACATGGAGAGCAGGCTGAATAGTTCAGCTGACAGTAATTGTCCCTCTGTGGTCTCCTTAGGAAAACATGTTTCCAGACAACGCAGACCGGCTGCATGGGCCAGATAGTAATCATGATCTTGATTTGCTCCATCGAAGAGATAAACTCAGCATAAGCCTACAGTTATGGCACGAGTCAGTATTTCCATTGGAGCTGACATCAGCCTAAGCCAGCTCTGCACGGTGATGCAGCGCATGTGTTAATAGATCAAGTGATGAGCTTTATTCCAAAACATTTGAAATCAATTAGTTGGGAGAAAAAACCCCACATAATGACAGCAATGTCATCATGCAACATCTCTATATATAAAAAAATAGCATCCAAGGTATATTAAAGGGATACGCCACCGTTTGTTGAAATAGGGCTTATCACGGTCTCCCCTAGCTGTAGATAGGTGGGCCAACGCATTTTTTGTGCATGCATTGTTTTAGTCCGGTGCAACACCGGCAGCGCCGCCGCTAGTTAGCTTAGCGTAGTGAATGGAATCCTATGTTGCCGGTTAGCATGTTGTGAGTAAAAGTGAGCCAACAAAAGACAAAAAAACAACCTAATTACTTGCACTGAGACAAAAAATGCGTTGGCCCACCTATCTACAGCCAGGGTAGACAGTGATAAGCCTTATTTCAACAAACGGTGGCGTATTCCTTTAAACTGCAACTTCAAATTCACGAAAGCTTTTAAATCATATGTATCATAATCATATGTATCTTTTTTATTTGAATGCATTTTAATCTCAAAATTTAAAAAGTCAGTCAAAACATGAGCAAGTCTGTCTACTTTTAATGGACTCTGGAAAGTTATTGTCTACGAGTTTTATGATTGCTGCAGACAGCACCGCCATTACTCAACAGTTTTTACGGCTGGGCTGATGAGCACTTTTTACAGCACCTCTAACATTCTGCTTGAAGGTCTTGGGTTTTCATCAGCTGATAAAGAGCAGGCAAGGACAGGGAAGATGAATGACATCAATGGCCAGCCGATACTACCAGGGATGTGTGATTGAGACAAATGAGCCTTGTTACATTAGCTGGTGATACTGAATCCTGCTGCTCAAAGATCCAGAGCTTGATAGAGCTGAAACTAGAGGCACCCAACCTTTCCACAGATCACTGGTGTCATGGGGCCCCAGAAGAAGAGCTTTCTCAAAGAGCCTGCTTCACGGGGCTCGCTCTTTCTGTTTTTACCTGGACCACTTTTGTTTCATGTGAGCCCTTTTTTATGTGCAAGTGCACACACACACACACACACACACACACACGCATGCACACACACACACACACGCATGCACACACACACACACACACACACACACACACACGCACGCAGCGCTACTATTTGGCATTCAAAGACTTTCTAAGCCCTCATTTCCAGGTGCAGAAAAAACATTTAAGTGAGACAGAGCAATTATCTAATCCATATACAGTTCCCTTTAATAAGTGACTGCAAATACTTCCATCATGCATCATTTATTCTCAATGCTATTAAATGTTCAAAAATGATTAACTGAAATGTTATGATCGTAACCCATGTAAAATATTTACTTCTGATGATGAAATTTGTAAGTCATTTTAAAAATCAATCTGTGTATTTAATTTTGCTCCAGGCAGTATCAGTAGACCGAGGTGATGAATGCCAATGGCTTGCTTAAGTGTCAGTCGGTTACAAAATTCTGAGAGTATTTAAGGTAGAAGCTTTCCATGGAAATTTACAGGAAATAATTGGAACAAAATGGAAATTTAGGGGTTATCTGTTCAGGCTCTTTTTCCATGCCACTTTCATACAGAAACTAACCTTTTACCATATCATAACAAACACATTGAGTGTAGAATGTGCTATGTGGTGAGTTAGCTAGCTAGCAAGTTAACTACTGGGGATAGGCACTTTTAAAAATTGAGCCGACAATGTGGGGTGTGTGCAAACTAAGGGTTGAAAGCGAGCAACTACTTTGCAAAAAGAAAGTTTTGTAATAAAGAATGAATTGAAATAGATTAATTAAAACTTCGCAATTATCATACTCAATCAAGCTACATCCCACATTGTAACATAACAGCTAGCTCTGCTGGTTGGTTAACTGAAATATCATAAAATAACACATTCACTCCAGTAATATGATCAAAACGTACATGAAAGCATGTAGTTGGTTTGGCTCAGACAGTGCAGTAGTGTTAGCAGTAGAGTGGGCTTTAGTCTCACATTGCCAGACCTTCCTCCACAGCGCTGTGGAGTAGGGTCTGGCTAGTCCACAGAGCATTCCGGGATGGGAGAAAAACGTGTTCTGGTTTATTGGCATTTCTTTAAACCAATCACAATCACACAGAGCCGCTTCAAAATAGCCTTGGGAAGGAACTTGTTTTGGTGGAACGTGTACGTTCAAAAGTTGTTTTAGTCTTGCAACAGAAAACTCAGATTGGACAGATAGTCTAGCTAGCTGTCTGGATTTACCCTTCAGAGATCTGAGATGCAGTTAACCATAGTCCTGATAAATCCACCGGAGTTCAAAATTCCAACACAAAGAAAGCAGAAGGAAATGGACATCGGCGAAAAGACAATCCCGGAAGTGGAACGTTGTGAATATAGACTAAGTGGACTGTAATGGGAAAAAGCACTATGCGGAGGGTTGACATTTTACTGAATTCCTACTGTATTTAATGGGGTGAGGGTGAATTATTTGTACATGTGATAGAAGAGTGCTGCTGAATGCACTTTAATCCAAAACATGCCATAAGACATTGTATTGCTTTTTATGTGCATTTCCACCCAAATGATTTCTCCATTAAAAAGCCTTTTAAATTGAAAGTGTGCAAACATTCCTATATTCCTGAGTTTAACTTCCCTTGGATATTTTCCTGACATTTTCCAAGTCTTTGAAACCCTAGTCAGTACATGTCACTTTATCAGTAACTGTGTAATTAATTGGGCTTGCAGCAGATTACATGTTTATATATTATATAGTTATATCTACGGATGGTTGCTGTGCAGTTAAAAAAAACAGTGTAACTAGTGTGGTGATTATAACATGTTTAGGTAAATTGATTACCTGTTCCTTTATGCTCCTTGGGTTTAAAAAAAAAAGCATTGTCACAGAGCTTAAAATAAGGCCATTTATATTAGTTTATAAAATGTTGCCTGTTTTCACAAATTGACATTGAATACAAAAATAACTACAAAAATTTCTCCTCTCATTGTGCAGGAGCTGCTGAGCAACTCCACCGTCGTCCTCCCTCTCCTCCAGTTGTAGCAGACCGTATGAAAGGCATTCCTAGACGACAGGGGTACACGAGGAGTGTCTACTGCCAGACAGAGTTCACAGACTGCTTACAGCGTGTGAGGCACATTCCCCCTGCACTGCTGTTTTCATAGTCCTACAAACACTGGCCTGGTTTTGTTTAACATGGCAGGATTAAGCAGCCATGCGCAAAGCATGCTTCCCTCCTTGCACGCTTTTGCTTACAGTGAAAGGCCCAAGCGCTCGCTGCTACCTTTTGGTGAACCAGCTTCCCTGAGTGCCGGTGAATGTGCCATGGTGCTCTAATCCCAGGCAAATAAACAAGTGCCAAGATTAATGATTGCATAAACACATCCCAAAAGCTCTGGAATAACAATCAGCTCTTTAGCCCTTTTTGAAGCCATTGCAAAGGCTCTTGGAGTCAGCTGACTGCCAGTACTGTATATCCCTCTTTCCTTTGCTGCTGCCTCACAACAGCCAGGAATTGTCTGTTCTTTGTTGCTTTATTAACGACAGGAAGCTGTCAATATTTTCCACATGAGAATGGGTATTTGCAGCGCTGCACTAGGAAGAAACTTCTAAGCCAGAGCAGGACATAGGGTCCTCCACAGTTCTTCAGCTCCACCACTACGACACAGCATGTCTGATCCTCAGCGCCTGTCATAACACGAGCGTCTGTATGACGCCATAATAAAGAAAGCGTGTTTGGAAGAAAGTGGAGACCTTAATGCAGTTCTGATTAGTTTGTCAACCCGTTCCTCATTATGCGTTCTAAAACAATAGCATCTTTGACTTGTTGTGAAAAAGACAAGTCAAGTAGACCTCTAGGAGGACATTAGAAGTGTGTGCATAGCAATAAATCACAACCACAACAGACCGAAAAAGGCCATTAAAATGACATTAGGAGCACGGACCGTCCACTCATCCCTGTCATCCCTGGTCTGCGACTATAAGACGAGCTGCTTTGCAGTGAGGGGGGAGTAGTGGAGACAGGGAGAGATAGAGAGTGAGATAGAAAAGAGAGAGGGAAAGAGTGCAGTGCAGTCCACTGGTCCAGGGCAGGGGAGCGTGGGACGTTCAGATGAAGTGGGAGGCCCCTCTCCAGGAGGTTGCTCCTCAGCATGAAGGCAGAGGCAGCACCCCACCTAATGAGGGGTGAAGTGGAGCCCCCTGTGGGACCCCCTCAGGCACATTCATTAGGAGATGAAAAAGCATTTCCTGCGGCAGAGCAAGTCCCTGCCTTGGCTCGGACATGTTTAATTTAGGGCCATATGAAAACACAAGGCCGCCTCTATCATGGGTCAGGGGACTCAACAACACAGGGCTAGGGAGCAGGAGCTTGACTAAATGACTGCATGCAGAATTGAATTATGTAGTTTTTTCTTGGAAATGGTTAGGGTTTGATACCCCCCTTTTAAGCTTAGAACATTCAGATTATTCAAAGGTCAAGTGTGCTGATGCTTCCAACTATGAGTGAAAAGTCTGTTGTAGACAGGCTATTATAGAGAAAATGTGCAGCTTATCACAAGTTTCATTCCCTTCAATACATTGCATTTTGTTGCATCTTTTTGGCTCCAGGCAAAAATAATAGATTCATTTAGCCAGTGGTGGTTTGTGGAAGGGAACCAAGGATTATGGTAATGCAGCACTGAACGCTGCAAGCTAAATACAGTAAAAGAGAAATTGCTGCAGTAAGAGACACAGGAAGAATATCCGAGAGGGTAATTTATATAGTTGCACAAATCTGCATTCACAAATGCATCTTGAAAATCTCATATTTCACAAGGTATACTGTTTGTGAAGACAATAGAAGAGACAGTGCTTCTTTCCTTTCACTGTATTAAAAAGGGCATTACAGGGTATCAATCTATGGCGATTCAAATACATGTCCGCTTATCACAGCTGCTTATCCTTGTTCCTGATGAATCCTTGCATTTATTAAGGCTGTCTTCTTGCCTTGTTAGATATGTATAACCAATCTCCTGTAATTAGCAACTGCTAACCTTTGGGGTGCTAATCCTCCATGAATTGTGGATTTGTACATCAAAGCCCACACTCTCTCATATAGCTGGTGCTTGAAATTACACTCGATTTGAAACCTGCAATTATTTGTATAGCATGGATGCAAACAGTCTCCTCTTTTATGTCTCTGAGAATCCCGTGGGTTTGCAGTAAAGAATCCTTAATCCACTCCAGTGCAATCCAAATATAGAGTTAACACTAGCTTCCTAAAATTTAGATGCACAGCCAAGTGCCTGCTGTGCACGTAAAGTGGAGAAAGCTTCTCTCTTCTTTTTTGCGTAGTTAAGATTAGATTTCTTTAGTGGCTTAGATGCATCATATAAGAAGCAAGCGGGATTGCCCAGGGGTATAACACAACCATGCTTCAACAACAGAGCCTGGCTACGCTTGTAGTTGCGAGTCTGTCCTTTTCACAAGCAATAATTGAAAGTCAATTCAATAATCAATGGTCTTGCCTCTTTGTTTATGTAATCACATGTCCAGGCCTCTGTCGACAGGGTGAATGCCCAGCTGTTTAGAGTCAGCTGCAATTTGTACTCTCTCCCATTCAAGGCCAGGCTAAATCTACTGTGCAAGGAGGGAGAGATTATAGAGAGGGAAAACAACTGAGATAGCTTCCCACGCACGCACGCACACACACACACACACACACACACACACACACACACACACACACACACACACACACACACACACACACACACACACACACACACACACACACACACACTAATGCTTTTGCAGGGAGGATGCCTCAAGCATTTATTTTCTTTAATGAGAGACAAGAGTCTCACATGTGTCAGTGATGCACAGCATGGGAACAATAGGGTGGGCTTTAATTCCATCAATCTACTGCATTTATCCTTGTATCACATCAATACCTGTCAGTTAAGCAGGATGAGATAAATCATGTCAAGCAGACTAAGGCAGGGCCACACTGAGCTCAGTAAATATGCAGACTTAAAACTCATCTTAAAACTCGGGGGGTGAATGCGGTTCCACACAGTCAGTGACAAATTTAGAGCATGGGTCTTAAGCAAGGAAATACAAGAGATTACCTTGTGAGACAACATGACACAAAGATCATCCTTCCTGCACTTACTCTAGTAAGTGATTAAATAGCTATGAATTAACAATGATGTTGTTAGGTATTTAGAGGATACGCTACACCTCGGCTGTCACCTAAGCCTCCCATGGAAATCTCTTTACTTACCTTACTGTAACAGGGATCGCACAGTTAAACTTGTTTTACCATCTTAAATGGGAACTGACACTATACCTTCCGACACCTGACAAAAAATGCATGCATAAGCGGGCAAGGTGCTTTTGAATGACACAGAAAACTTGACTGTGACAAGCAGAATCGAGTTTCATAAAGCTCATCTTTGTGTGTTTATATGTTTTGTATGGGCATGGATACATTTACTGAACAGCACGTGTGAATCTGAGAAATACCAGGCAGCGGGATCTTGAAAAGTCCTCTCCACATATGTGCAATAACATCAGATTTATCGTCAGATAAAAAACATATAAAACACTTTGAGGATTGGCTTTGAGCGATAGCAATAACGCTGCAGGCAGCCAAATTATGATTTATGTACTTTGGCTTGAGAGTGCATGGGGCAGTAATGTACACGTCTATGGAAGCTGGGCATTTCACTGTAGCATAGGAGCAACTCAGAAAGAATACATTTGGTGTAAAATTGCTTCATCTGTTTACAATTCCATTTGGAGTTTATGAGAAAGACAGGCAAACACAGCCTGATATATTGCCCCTGTGTCACGGCATGGCAGGAGCATCCACACAAAGATTCATCTCTCACTTAGAAGCCAAATGATACGTCTAATTTGCTGCAAGCACAGTTATTTTTAACCTCTCCAGCTGTCAGATAATGGAGCTTGACTGTCAGCGCTGGTGTGTGTGAGTGTGTTAAAAGGTTGCAAACTCTTTTCAATTTACCATTCCCTTTGAATGGATTACAAAATGCACATTCCCATTAGTTCACCTGATTGACATTGCTTTTTCTTTTATCATAACCAAAGGGGGGATTTAAAGAGTTGACTGAATTAAGATGGATACTTCCAATGCCAATCTAAATTTGGTTTTCACATGCTTTTTTTATGATGCCTTGAAAATATTTCAGAAATCACACGGAAGTGAAGGTTGTTTTTTGCGGTTATTAATTGGAAAATGTGATGTCTTTTTATGACTTTCCTGAATGATTGAGTCCTTTTGTGCAGCATGTTATGGTACCATCATGTACCAATCTGCTACCTTCTACACTTAAAGTTCTACATCATTCAATCCCCATCTAGGAAGGTAAGTCATCTGGTGTTTAATATTGGCAGCTTTTATTTTATTTAGGCATTTCTCTCCGACAACCGACAAATCTCACTGTATTCTACAATGGCCCTTCTCGCCACTAACAGGAGAGCAGCAACAGTGTTGCCTAATGCAGAGGGCTAGTTACATAAGGGCCATTGGTAATAGTCCTTAATCAATGAGCTGGCAGTGGACTGCAGGCTGGTGTCAGTGGTTTGGCTGATCCAATTTAGATGGACACTAATGGATTCCCCAGCCTCCCTTCATCAAACATTGGTGTAAATCACTGCACCCTCATTGCTAAGGGACATTTTTAACAGACAGCACTGATTAAGGCTGATTTTTAGTAATACGTAGGCTCTACGCAGAGCCTACGTATTACTACGCCATAGCCTATGTAAGTGGCCTACACCTTTGTGAGGATTTATACTTGCGCTGGTGTGTCTGCGTCATTCTGGCATATCTCTTTAAGAGAATAGCACATGGAAATGAGTATGAGGAAATTTTAAACTACCAAGCCACAGCCAAGCAGACAAATCACTTGCTATGGTCTACATCGCTGCGATGTGTAGTTATATTTCTGGGGAGGTGCACATCAGGCTACGGCGTAAAGTCCGGCGTAAGGGCCATATCTACACGTACCTCCCTACATACCTGAATAAATAAATCAGGCTTTAGACTGCACTAACATGATATGGGTGATAGGAAAACATCATGTCCTCAAGGCATAGAAAGATCCAAAGAACACACTAAAGGGCTGGGTGTGAGACATGGACAGAATAGAACAAGGCATGTCAGTCTAGTTTTACTGTACATCCAACACACCCTCTATCTTGAGCTTTTTCCATATTGTATGGAATATTAACTAAACAACAAATCAGTAATACACCCAAGAAAATCTTTTATCAACTCATAAGAAATGGCAGGAGGAAAACCATTGTTTGCCTCACACAGCTATTTCAGTTGTCGACTGTAGACAGAGCTCCAGTGAATGACATGTCCACTGTTTCAATAACCAGCTGACTTCTAATGTTTGCTAACTCCAGCTTAACAGCATGTTATGTAAGAGAACTGGAGCGGGCATGTGGGGAATGAGCTCAGTTTACTTTGACCAGGCCAACAGAGGCAGCCGCCTGCCTGCTCTCCTGTCTGCCTTTGTCATCATAGTGCTCTTACAAAAGGTGTATGACGCTCTCAGTCGGCAATGACACTTCACATTGACCAGGGGTCCATTTCAGAAAGTACGTTTAGTGAAAACTCTGAGTTTGTTAACCCTGAGATGAGGGAAACTCTGGGTTTGCTGTTTCAGAACGGGAGGTTAATCAAACCTGAGATAGAGGGGTTACTCCAGCCCATTTCAGAAAGAGAGGTAACTTAACCTCAGAGTCAGTTACTATGGTAACTGAGCCTGTGAACCTAACCTGGTCGCGAGCAGGTTTTCTTCAGTAAAGTTTCTCTCAGTCTCCTCCCTCTGACACAGCGCTCTTTCATTTGCTCATTCATTCATTCAGTCTGTATCAGGCACATTTTAGCGCAGTTTGTTATCTGCATGAATAAATAAAAACAGTATTGGTTTATTAACCATGTTAGGCAGACTATAAAACGTTTTTTTTTTCTCAAAACATGGCATTTCCTTGATGAAGAAGCTGTATTACTTCGCAGGGAGTTAAACATACTTCGGGAGATGATATTGAGGCCCCGACAATAGATACATTTTCATTTCCAGATACTAGCCTACCTATTTGAGCGGTATTGTTTTTCTTCCCAGTCTATCAGTTATGTAGCCTACATAACCTTATCTGTCCTCATATCACTAACGTCACCCATCGTGGACATGCTCTTACATCCCAGCAGATTCTTTGTGTCGCATTACGTTTTTTTTCTGAAACGTGTTTTAAACGTTTTTTTTGTAGTGTTTATAGTGTGTTGTAGTGTAGTGTTTAGTTGATTGAACCAACTCAAATCAACTGTTCTGGAACCAAAAACTCAGAGTTTCCCATCTCGGGGTAAATCTACTCAGAGTTCAGGGTTAGACTCAGAGTTTGTTAAACCTCCTTCCTGAAACGGCCTAGGTGTGACTCTAGCTCTAAGGTATCTCAAAATACAAACCATGGCGCAACCCCAGCTGCTCTCAGCCCTGCACTTACATGACCAGACCGGAGCTCAAGTGAATTGTTATAGAATAGTTCCTGACCTCATTGTTAAACTATAATCTGCAGTTTTTATTGCCTTTAAAGCTCCCTGCAAGGTGTTGTATCACAGCTAAGTGCTATGAGAAAGAAACGTTGCAGTAACCTGTAATGTGGCAAAAAATATCTGGTCGAAAAACTTTGTTTCAGTATGTTATTTCTTTATTTAAGATTCACTTTATTTGGTGTGAAATGACAACTTTATGCAATCAATCATATAGAACCTTATTTTCAGACAGAAATTAAAAAAATCATGTGCTGTGCTTGGAGGTTAATGTGCTCCAAAATAAAAGGGGCTTCATCTTTGTTTTTTCTTCAAAAAGATGCATGCTTATCAAAACTGAATTTTTGCAAATAGGCTGATACAGTACAATGCTGCTCTTGCTCAAAAAAACTGCTGAAAAAGCCATTATGTATTCTAACCAAGCACTCACACGTCATGCTGTAGCAAGTGAGCAGCCACTGTATTGTTAATATGCTTCCATATTGGTAGTGTCTCCTGCTTCACTTCACAGGCAGCTAAGCTTCATACTCAGGTGCCAACAGTAGTGCTCTTTAAGGGTTACATAAGTAGCAGCTAATGGTTCCGGGTCAGTATTTGGGATGTAATCCTTAGAGGCGATACGATCCACAACAACAACTTTCTACATGCTGCCCTGGCCTGGTAAGAAACACAGAACTCTTTATGAAACGAAACAAATTGCATACAGTGGTGACTAGAAGGAAGAATTACTTCTCTCTCTCTCTCTCTCTCTCTCTCTCTCTCTCTCTCTCTGCCTTCTTGACACACTAGATCAATTTCTCTGCCTGTTCAGTTGGCACGAACATCGCCCCGTTACAAAACAACACAAGGCTTGGGGAATTTTCTAGAAAACCCATTGCCGTTCTCCTCCATGCTAGTTAAATTACAGAAAAGGTCACAGCAGGGGACTTCGGAACACAGCTACCAATCAACTGTAGCAATTCTCCTGGTGTGTTTGTCAACATTGCAGCCTGTTGTAATTGGCATAATTGTCAGGTTAGAGCTCGGCACAAACTGGGCGTCCTCTTGGCGAGCGTGGGCCGTGTCATTAAAAGGGACATGTTTCTGGAGGCGCTCCCGGGGACACATAACACGCAAGCATGTTGGAGCGACAGCTCGCCTGATAAAATGGCTGCCTCTTATCTCTACTATGCATATGAAAGGCTTATGCCTTCTCTATGACAGATTCTACGCCTCATCACCATGGGATTTGCCCAGATACACCAGAACAGAAGCTGGGAGAAAAACAATGTATCACATGTATAGCCTCATCTTAACACTGTCAACTGATGTTTGGGTGTGTATCCATGTGTGTACACACATGCTCACTTAAGAAACATACAGAGTGAACACCAAACCGATTCAGTTATGGTTTGCTGTGAATAACATAACGTGTGCGTTTCTCTCCTGCACAGTAATTCCCAGTTTATTGGCAGCACAGTGAACTTGGCATTCCTGGAGCAAGCTTCAATTATCTTGATAATCTGTAGTGAATACTTGATATAATAATGATATAGTATCTATAATTACCATGATGAGGTGGTGTAGAGTGTGCTGAAAAATAATCGTTTGTATCATCACCGCTGGGTAGCATCATTATTAATCTGACAGCACTCATAAAGCGTTTTGTTTGTTTTCTCTGATTGCTCTTTTACTACCAAAATAAACAACTTGGCTCCTTTGAGTTACAGCGGTATAATTTGATGGAGCAGCAAAGGCATTTATCTATAAATTTATTTTCAATTTGAGGTAAGCTGCAGTCATGAAAGCTAAATCACTACCAGGGAGAAGATTATTCTAATTACTAACCAGCTGTCGCGCATGCTGCATGAGCACAGGATGTCAGAACACAGAGCAACCAGTAATCAGTTTCACAGAATCATTTGAGTACACATTTACATCTTGCACTAAATGTTAAACATGAAATTGTCTTCATTTGTATGGTAATGTTGTAAAACTAAAAGAAGCATATGCTATAACACGGCGTGACTGAATTTAGAAACACACATTTTATGGTCAATTTGTGATGCAATCTTAAAAGCTGAGTGTTTATTTGCAGCTGAAATAAGCCTGATGGTATTTTAGTTTGCACTTAGATTATTCTGAAGGATATGTTGACCAACTGACGGCATGCTGTAGGAATGTAACTCATGTACTTTGACCGTGGGTGATGTTTATTTAAAAAATGGAAATGTGAGTCCAAAGGTATACTGTGATTCAGACACTCAGTAAGCTAAGATGGCAGCGTAGAAGAATTTTCTCATATGTCTTTTCCGAGCTATATCTGAATTAAACCATAATGCTAGCATGGCTTGGTCCCTGGGGTTTTCTTTGCCATTTGCACTGCTAGCGCTGCAATCCCCCTGACAGGCCTGTTTACGACTGCTCTGCTATCAGAGGGCTGAGCAGAGCCAGGGACGAGCCTTCATTAGAGATTAAAGTGACCGTCACAAAGTCCAAAATCATCACTGCTTCCAACAGCAAGGCGAGGGGAGACACTGAATAGGCTTAAGCTCATGCATCAACAACAACTCTGTATCAGACGGATCCTCTGCTTAACACTTTTAAATTTCAATATGAATTTATGAATGACGTTTAAAGAATTCTTTTTAAATTGGCTAAATCAATCCCTTCACTGGCAAAAACGGTCATCTTCATGGCTTCGTTGCCATAAAACAGAGATGCATTTTGGCAAATAACATGCATGACATTACCTTCTAAAAACAGCAGTATTTGAAGCAGGAATATGTATGCTTTGGTAGCAGACATGTATAACAGAAATATAATGACGTACTGCATCATATCAAGATCACATGTAGTTTCTTGCTTATTAAAGCTATCATACATGATTTCCACTGACTGCAGAGGTTAGGCTGAGTGGAGATTCTCGTCTTCGGTGGTAAAGCTTACCCATCTCCTGATCCAGAGCTGCTGGACATTCTTACTGATAGGTATGAATAAAATGAGACAGCTGGATGGTTCCTGGGTTTCTGACCATATCCACTTGAGATGTCTTCCCCTCCTAGGCATTGTATGCCATTTACTCATCCGTCTCTTCCAAAACCCTCACAGGATTCACGGGGAGGAAGATGCTGCTCTATTATAATGCTGATAAGTTTTTCCGTGGGGAAAACTCCCTGATGAGTTTAAATTCATAAAATCTGTGAGTTCTTTTACACCTACACTGTAGGTAACAAACGCAGGTACGCACTCATTTCTTCTTCCATCAAAATTCTTGCTGTAACTCCAGAACAAAGCAGTTATTCTCAGAGGAACATGAAAGACAGACACCTGTCAATCATAGCTCCATATTTCCTGTGTCAGAGGCTGCAGGATGGAGAAATGTGCAATATTCTGATAATATTTCATGCAAACTAATGCAAGTCAGAACACTTCCCTGCTGGCCACAAGGAGGGGAAATGAGAACAGGTAATTATCGGATTGCCTCGAGGCAAGAAATGATAGAGATTGCAGAGAACGGGGATATTTAGCCCTGCTAATGAAGGCCCATGTTGTGGGAGCACCGGGACGGGGGAGCAGAGGGAAGCTATGCTGTGGCTCAGCAGGAGGCAGAGCCTGATAAGACCATCTTACATAATAGCCACATCCAGGCCTGGCTCGCTGTTTGGACTGAGGCTCCCTGTCCCTCATGTTCTCTCCCATCCACTCAGCATGTCTGACCAAGGGAGCGTAACAGTGCCTGGGTATAACAAATTCCTAAACATGACTATTTAATAGTTAATTTACACCAAGTAGTGACATTTACAATGTTGAGGACTGGGGGTTGGGCCTGTTTACAGATGCACATATGCAGTAGAATAATGATTGCAATGCAAATGACGACTGCGGCATGTTGCGTACAGTTTCTTATGTTAAGTATATCGATACTAATTATATTCACTGAAGAGAGCGATCACAAAGAATTGAGTGATTTGAGGAGGGGATCACCCCTCCCACTTGGCCCAGTCCATTTAACCCTATTGAAGGGTTTACGTTTGCCCATCTCAACAGCCGTACTTAAAGTGCTGAAAAATAAAAAGAGATTGCTTATTTTGTATATGCAGCACTTCCCCCGGACGGATATGAAAGTTTAATCATGGCATTAGGATTCACAGGCATTCCCTTGCCAGACCTGCTTGCAGACATCAGAATTGCTAATTTGCTAGTTTGCCCAGGAAGGGTTGGTTGGTGGGTGAGGAGGGGATGAATGGAAACAGGAGTCTGATTTGTCCAGATAACCTTGAACCCCAACGCTCAGCTTCCTGTGGATGTACGGAGCTCAATCAGTCCCTCTTTATCATGCTGATCTGAGCCGCTGTCCAGCGCGGAGGCCGGCACAACGCTGCACTAACTCTTTCCTGACTACTTCGAGAGTGTGTCATTAACCAAAATCATTTCCTGCTCTCTTTCCAGCCTGTTCTGACAAAGCCATTAACTTGTGCTGAAATGTCATGAATGAATAAATACAGCAAAATAATTGCTTTCAAAGGCAATCTTGGCACTGCAGTAATGTCCCGATCAGATATCAACATTAAGCCAAAACAAAGCCTTTGACAAAAATCACAGTAATTGTGGCTCGGTTTCTAATCTGAATAATTAATTCCTATTGCTTGTCATGAGAGTCCACCGGAGACACAGACATGATAAAGAAGAAAGGTCCTGACAGGGTTATGAGTCAGCAGAGATGTGAAATTCAAATTGGCCAGGCTAAGCAGTTTGGAGCTGATGGTGATTTGAGTGGACTCACTGGTCAGCCCTACAGTACAGTAGAAGAGCCCAGGGCTGAAAGATGGTGGAGTTACTCATGGGCACAGGTGCTTTATCAGCAGACCACGTGTAACTGGGGGGAGGGGAAATAATGTTAAGCTTCATCGTATCATACGCTGTACTCTCCACATTACAGTAAATTATGAAATATCTTTATACAAACTAAGCTTTCCATTCCCCCTCCCCCCCTTTTTTTAAACACACCAAACGTATCTTTTATAAGTAGCTTTATCTGCGCAGAAAGTGGGAGGAATAGCTGTTTGTATGCTTTTTACGAGTCCATTGTGAGCACTGGCCTCGTGGCATTACCTAAATTAAAGTGGAGATCCATCATTGGCAGGAGAAGATGAAGCAGCAGGAGCAGAGCTCTCACTGTTTTCTGTCACAGCCTCAGCTGTGTGCACACACTCTCCTTGCACACAGCCATCTTTCACTCAGCCAGGCACTTGCCTCCTCGCCCACTGCGCCCACCAGGCCTGGGCAGCACATGCCACTGCCAAACATCCATTTACTCCCCGCAGGACTCCCACGTATCTGAAGTGGGCCTGTCATTGAGACCCGTTTAGATTTTACTACACTGTATGCCCAGTGCACAGGTGAACACGTGTTATTTGGTCAGCTACACACACAAACACACACAATGCACGTAATTAAATGCTTCGTTTAAAATCAGCTTTGATAATTTCTCTGGTAACACCTTGTCAAGCTGACTGGCTACACTCAACAGAGGGTGGTAATTGCATCCCTGTAGAGAGGCTGGTAGCCTGCAATGGTGTGGAATTACTGTACCACACATGTTCACTGGATTCAGCCAGTGAAAGCTGAAAAGCGTGCACACAATAGCCACAGTACACAGTAAGTGTGCATCTGCAAGTCTTTGTTTACCATGTGTTCATAGGTTCAAGCTGTGTGAGCAAACATACAAACACTAATTGGCTAATATACTGTATGAGCAGCATGACCTGATGACCAGAGATATGTTTTCTCTACAGAGAATCCCACCTCCAACATCTTAGCCTGGAGGCAGGTTTAATGCTTACCTGCAGATGCTGCCTTTGTCTTTGAAGTGGAGCGATGGATGCAGCAGAACAGATGGAGATGTTGGATGCTTTCAGGAATTATTAATGGCACGGTATGATCCCAAATGACCTTCAGCAAATAGTCTCCCAGCACTGGAGTACACAGGCAGCCCTGCACATCCATATTGTATTTAGACAACACACTTGGGTCAATGGAGAAACACCGAGCCATCATTACTGTACTTCCAGCTCTAATCCAGTCGGGAAACTTCTCCACTCAAAGGGAACGCAGAAGCATCCAATCACATGAAACACGATTGTATGTCTCAGGAATTTATTTGAGATTTATGCAGCAAACACACTAATTCCGTAAAGCCCAATTTGTTTCTCCCACAATGGGAACCATACACTGGAATTAATCTGCAGAAAGCCTTTCCTGTAGTTTTAAAAATAAACCCTTCGTCATTGGAGGCTTTTGTGGTTGCTCAATGGGATATACTATTGTGACATCAAATCTATATTATGAACATACATCAGTAACAGCCATAAATATCTGCTGCCTATGGATAACATTCAGTTTACAATACAAACTGAACAATGTCTGGATTGAGAGGAACTGAGCTGCTGACATACACCACCTCTGCTTTTCCCTTTTATGTGATAGAACTGACATAAAGAAAAGGAAACTTGTTTATTTTAATGCATGTATGTAGGAAAATAAAAGGCTCACAATGCTGGAATCTTTTAAAATTCTGGACCAAAAGAAACACACACATATGTATCTAATTTAGTTAAAGATTACAGGATCATCTAATTTAAGAGCGTAAGACATGTAGTTGGATGGTTTACTGTTCTCTACCTCTACTACATGAAATGACAAAATTATTGTTCGTACTGTATCTACAATAAACAGATGTTAATACGTTTTACAGAGACTGTGGGGAAATTTTATGTCCTCTAAATCTTTTTTTAGGATGTTTATTTTTGATTGCAAATGCGTGCAGTTAGCATGTGATTTACAGGGCAGCTACTAATTATTCAATCAGTGACTGAAACTTCCCTCCAGGCACATTTGTGTAGTAACAAAATTAATTTACAATGGTTGCAATTAAAGCCTGAAGCAATTTACATCTGATCACTGGCAGAATTGTTACGTGCCAGATTGGGCAATTGTTTTACTTTAGAGAAACTGAAACCACTGGACCTAAAATTGTTCCCAATGGCCAGGCAAGCACCTTGCATGGTAGCTGGCTGCCACCGGTGTGTGAGTGGGTGTGAATGACTGAATTAGATGCAAGTGTTTTTGATATATAAATGCAGCCTTTTAACATTTAATGGAAAGAGAAAATTCTGTATTACTTAATGAAGTGATTACGTCAGCTAGGATGACCTGATATTTTCTATTTTTACTGCACACATTCTCGCAGCTTTTCCGTTTTGTTTTACTGGAGGTCTCTTGCACATCTTTTAATGGGGCACTTACTATTTATCGGTCATCATTAAGATTTTTACATGTAACCATTTTCCATCAACCTTTCTCCCAAATTTGCACCCATTTTCCATGCAAAACTGGCCCACCTATAATCGTGCTTTTGCACCCTCCCTTTTAAATCCATATACTGTACATAAAAGAAAGAGACACATTTTTTTCACAAAGTTGTGCCTCATAATATAAACAAAATCTCAAGCACATCATGGCACAAGAACGGCACACTAAGCTTAGAATCTGGCCTTTATATTTAGTGCATTTTCTGTGAACGGCAAAAGTAAACTGCAAACTGAACCTAACTGAAGCTGCAGTGCTACAACATAAGACAGCAAAGTGAATGTTTACCTGTATGGGTTTAAATGGGGTTATACGGTTCCTATATTTTGGAATTGCAATGTTTGTACAGTATATGCAAGGTCTTCAGCCTTCAGTTTCTAGAGAATAAATACTGTGGTGGTGCTCTCATAAGACACTGCATGTCTTCAAAGAGCTACATCTAAGGGAGGAATTGATCATACACTTTTTCTCACACTTGAGTAGAGTAGAAAGGAATAAATTATTTGAACGGTGTCTATCTCCTTATATACCACGGCCTCTGATTAATTACCTTAGGGCTCCCTAATGAGAATGTGTAAATGAATACAATGTTAATCTACTATGTATACCATGTTTACTCAAGTTTGCAGAGGCTCAAGAAAAAACAAAATCCCTTATGTATAAATTATAATAATCCTACATCAAGAGAAAGAAAAAAAAAATCCATGCTGAGATCAAAGCACAATGGCCCGATGCAATCATGTGTCAAAAGATGAAAAAAAACCCAACTTCCTTACCCACTCAAGTGGGCAAGGTATGTCAAACGTACAGTAGTTTGACTCTGATCATCCTCCACCTATCTCCCATCATGCCTTTGCTTGTTTCCCCTTCTTACCTTTGGTTTATCCACAGTGACAGCTAGTATGATCCAGAACAATGAGGCTGATACATGATGAGAAGAAATATTGAGAGCTGGAATTTGCTTGTGCTTTATGTAGCAAAGCAATATTACTGAAATTGAAATCATAGCATGATGTTCCTGAGGTTTAGCAATTTATTCCCTAAAAAAGATACTTAAATATACTGTAGCACACAATCAATATTTGCATACATATGTAAAATACATACAAATTAAATCATTTAATTTGACTTAGTTCATAAAAACAAATAAGATACCCTTCCAACAAAGTCACACACACCTTCACACCCATCACTTCTCAGACACTGTGGTTTAGAATCTTAGGGCCCTATTTTATTGATCTAAGCGCACGGCGTGAAGCCCATGGCGTTTAGGGCATGTCCAAATCCACTTTTGCTAGTTTGACGGCGGAAAAAAGGGTCTGTGCGCCGGGCGCATGGTTCAAAAGGGTTGTACTTAGTGTCTTCATTAATTCATAGGTGTGTTTTGGGTGTAGCATGCAATAAACCAATCAGAGTGTCATCTCCCATTCCCTTTAAAAGCCAGGCACTTCTCTGTGTGTGTGTGTGACAAGCATAGTGTGCGCGCGCTGTGCATAACCCTAGTCGCATTTTACTAATTTGCTGTTAAAATAACAATGAAATGCTGTGCTATTGACTTTAGACCAGGTTTTTGTTGGTCAATGGCCCGATCACTTCCCGCTGCCTCAAGATAGCAATACACCAAGAATTCACCTGAACACACTTCCCTGTAAGACCAGCACGCCCATGTGCGCAAAGATGGGCGCAGGTGCATTTGCTATTTAAACGACGTGGGCGCTGGACGGTCTTAAAATAGCAAAGACACTTGTGCGCCGAGTGCAAGAAAGGGCCCTTAGTCTTTCATCACAGCAGTGTAACACCTTAAAACATCTTCATTTACACAGGGAAGCAGAGCTCATACAATAGCCTTTTGTTTACTGAGACTGATGCTGTCACATCTGGAACTCCATTAGCCTTACTGTTGACTTCTGAACCAGGCACGGTAATACAACATACAGTAAGCCTTCAGATACAAATACACAAGAGCAAATGACAGTTTTATTCCTCAGTTTATGTGTATCTGTATAGTATTTGTCTTAACTGGACAGTATGCAGTATATTAACTGTATTTACCTAACAAAACATTAAAGCACTCAAGCAATAAGCAGTAAAACTGTGGGTGATGCGTTTGACAGTGAGACGTCGGGCTGTGCAGCTTTGATAGTAATTGAGAATGCTCTGTTTGGGCAGATTCCTCCTCTGTTGCCCCAAGTCACACATTAAAGAGATTAAAACAGCCATCAGCGCAGTAGGAACACAACTGTCTTCCTCTCCCCTCCAACTATTGACAAAAACAAAACTTAGAGACGACAGCTGCTGATTTGTAACTAAGCGACAGATCCCTGCAAGCAAAAAAAAAAAACAGTCATGCCAGTCTCTTTGCTAGAAAAACTATATTTGTTTCCTTGTGACAGAAATCCATTGAACGCCACATAAACCTTTAAAAGTTTACATGAGGACACATTTTTTGAGGAGCCATTTCTTTCAATTTATCTGATGCCTTTGTCCCATGTATTGGATTCTGGGAGCTGTGAAAATGAGCAAAGGGAGAGCTTTTTTTTTTTACATCAGGAATAAAGATCTGTAAGAGGGTGATCATAAGCACATCCTGAGACTTTGAGCGAGGGTCTTTGCTGACGCTGCTGTTGTTAAGGCTGGACTAGGCTGAGCTGAGCAGCCAGGTTGACAAGGACCTGTGCTCAGCACTAGGAAAGCTCTCATCCAGAAACAAGAAGCCCAGGGGAACAAAGACAACAATATGCCAAAACACCCACTTGAAAACAACAAAACAACCCAAAAAGCCTCCAAAAGAGTCAGTGGTGGGTGATTGCCAGCTGCACTCCAGATTACCAGGCTCGCTGAGAGTCTTTCAGCAATCGCTGAGAGCTGTAGCATCATCTCCAGCTCCTTAATCAGTTCAGCTGGGGAGGGATGGATCCTGACATGCAAAAGGCTCAGCACAATGGGGAATAAACTCATAATCAGCAATCAGATATTCCACATTGCTAGAGGGGGCGGGGAGCTCATCTCAGATAGGTCAAGGATCTCTCCACAGCCAGTTAACCCCTTTGCTCCAGCTGGGAAACTCTCTGCACGCTCTCATTGTCTCGGGCACAGATTGTTCAGCTGGTTCTGATGCCTGACCCGCTGAATTAGGATGTTGAGGAGTGCATCTTTTTGTCTCTTGTGTATTACTGTGTAAATACAGTTTCAATTTCAAAACATATCCTACGTGTCCATATATGGGGTTGGATTCTTCAAAGCACCATGTCCCTGAATAAGCCATGTGCTGCGCCTTTAAACAAAGTTCATTGCCTTGCACATTCTACTTCCTTTCATCTTTGTAATTAGCACTGAAACAGCATTTCTTTTATTTCAAATGAATGCATGGGCATAAAAATCAATCTAAAGCAGACTGTTCGAGCAAGGCTGTTTCTCTTTGTTATGTATAACGATACAATTCCTTTCATGCATCTTAGCTGGGATGAGAAGGGCCTATAAGGCTGCTAACCTTGAGAGTTGGTTTTCACCCTGGCCTGCACAGGTTCCTCTGGGAGAGTCAAACATGCTCTATTACATTCTGCGGCAGCAGTGGCAGTGAAGTTAACAGACTGTAGCAACTTGAAAACTCTGTGGTACAGATTATTCGTATCATTTGTCTTTCTTGAAGAGCACCCCCTAGTGCTCAGGAATCTTCACGTTTTTTTTATCAGCGCGCAGATGCAAGATCAGAGGTGACTGTAAATGATGCCATCCTACAAGTAGAACCCCTAATGGCCTCTGCTGGGACATGTAATCAAACTTACACACTTCTCTCCCTTTTGTAATCAAGCAGCAGAGCGCATGTTGTGACGATCTTTGTTATAACGCTGCCTGCTCCCTCATCTCATCAAAATTCCATACACCTCTCATTTTTCATCCTTTGTTCCCTGCCAGGGTCCCTAGATGCTGCAGTTGCTCTCTATGGAGCAGAGAGGAGTGTGACTTAGTATGCTGTGACCTCTGACCCTTCCCAACTCCCTAACTCTACAGCATACTTCTGCGGCAATTCTGGCAATGCCATCGCTATTTACAGTCTCTTAGTACAGATTCCACAGACTTCCATAAGTGCAACCTGGGAAATCACTTCCAATAAACCTTACAGAACATGGTTACACCATATGCCAACAGCATAAGTGCTGAGTAAGCCATAATAGTGACAGCTCTTATGAGCTGCTGTCACTGAAATCTCGTTTTTAGTCACCCTCAGTCACATTAACACCAGAAAAGTACTCCACTCTCATCTCACGTCTGCTGGGCTGACACAGAAGGAGGATAAAGGTGATAAACCACACAAACAATACTTCTCTTCTTGCCTGCAGCTGGCATGCTTGCCTAGCAGGGAGATCTGATTACAACTGAGAAGAGAGCAGCTTGGTGTTTCATGGAAAAGCAGGTCAACTGGAGAGTGCTGTCAGAGCTCGGGAGTCACCGGCCTGATGGAGGAGGAAGAAAAACTACCAGACAAAGCGAGTAGAGGCAAAGTTTTGTCTTCAGCTGTACAGTAATGGGCTTTATTTACACTGCCATTTCAAGCAGAAAGGAGATGATGGGAGCGAGTGGACTGAGCATACAACTCTAGGGAGAGACGCATTAGTGTTGTCTAGTGTTCCTCCTCACCTTCTACCTCTTTTACGTTTCTCCCCTGTCTCCCTCTGGCTCACACACAAGAGACAGAGCTGCCCCACTGCCAACACCTAACTCCTTATGTGTTTTTCTGTCCTCAGTGTTTGAGTCAGACAAAACGCAAAATCAATAATGCTTTTTCTCCCCCATTTCCTCTTTGATGCAACTTCAAAAAGCCAATGGACAGCCCTCCAGAGGCCCACAGAGAAAAAAAGCCAATGGTATGAAACACACTCAGAATGAAAGTACAGGGAGAAAAAACTTCAACCTTCACTCTCTTAAAACATTGTTAACTTCTGAGCCCCAAGTGGCAAAGCCTATAAGGGTAAAACAGGGCACGTGAGGCTGAAGACATTTTATTAATCTATATATTTGTAAGTAAGTCCATGCTGAGAGTATGCACATCTTCTCAGTATTTTAAATGATCACAAATGACAATTTATTAGAATGTAAAGCAAAGTGTTTCTGTGAACAGTGAAACATATCCAATCTGCATGCTCTTTGTACATATTCTACAATGGAAGCTACAGAATGAAAGAGAAGAGAAAATGAAAGTGAAAATGTTCTTTAACTCCATGGACTGTGGTGTATGATTATCTAAGGAGTGCTGACAGAGGAAGTATTCTATCAGCAGCTAAATGCTGCATGACAGGGAGACACTTCAAAGGATCTATAAGTGACTCCTGAAATACTGAGTGAAAGTAAAGTAGAAAATTACCCTTAAGTTAGAGGCATTTGACTAAGCCCAGCTTGGTGTTTTACCTGACTGGGAAGCCAAATTGAGAACCCTGACTGAACTCGGTGTGAGTGTTTCAGAATGAGCAAAAATCATCTCATGTAGCCCGATGGTTATCTTGAGCCACTGCTGTTTGTTGTACCCCGCTGATTGATTGGGCATAGGACAGGTGAGTCATTTAACCTCACCTGTGATTGGACTAATCTGTCAAAACCCCAAGGTATGACTGACAAGACGAGATGACTGACAGAGCTGTCTGGTACCCTGGCAATGGCTTAGATGGAGTTGTAAATTAATGCTTGCACAGTATACAATCTATACTCTATAAGAGGACGATATGGCTACAACACTTGTTTTTTTTCATATTCATTTTTATTTGGTTCCTGCAAAGACTCCCATAGTCTCCTCTATGTAATGTAATGGAAAATCAATTCCACAGTAATCAATGCTTCTATGCTTAGTAGCTATACTTTATGTATCAATATCTTTTAAAGTATGGATAGTAATCAAGAACTTCTGTAAAATAGTGTACTGTTTAAATGTTCATTATGCAAATAAGAGTTTAAGTTCTTAGTCATGTCATTTTGTTAGTACTTTCTTTTATATTTTTTGTATGATAAAACTCTTGTTGTATCCAGCACATCGTCAATTCACGAGGTCCCGAATCGATTTTATTCCCGATTCAATTTCATTTTCAATTCGATATCAATTAGGTTGGGAATCTTTCAGTTACAATACCAATTTAGCTTGGATATGAAAGAGATTCTACAATTGTACAAGGCTCCCTCTAACATTCTGCATTCTTAAAAGTATCAATGAAGAACTGACCCCAAATCAGTTAATGTACATTACATTAATGTACTTTTTATTTAACATGAACACACAAAGTGCAGCTCTACAGACTCTACAGCCAGTGAGTATTGAGTGACATTTCATTCAAAATATCTTAAAAAATGACCATGCCAGTTTTTCCCTCACCAAAATGTAGGAGGGAGTCACCGGCAGTTATTTAACCCCCTTCCTAACAGCTAACACCAATTGATTCCTTATGTCTTCTAGTTTCATATGATATAGACAAAATTGATTCTTGGATTTTATGAATCGATTCAGGATCATTTAAATGAAAATCAATTTAAATCAGAAAATCAATTTTTTTTAAACCCAGCCCTACAGCACATACATGATTGGTTGTGATAATCTATTAAGTGATTTATGTTATTAAGAACAGGCTGGCAGTTAATAATAATAATTTCAAAAGAAGAATTACTAGAATTATCAATAAACAAATCATAACATAATCAGTGATGCCACGTAACGCGTTACTGTAATCTGACCACTTTTTTCAGTAACGAGTAATCTAACGCGTTACTATTTCCAAACCAGTAATCAGATTAAAGTTACTTATCCAAGTCACTGTGCGTTACTATTTTTGTCATTTTCCTTAGTAAAAATATATATTTTTGCTTTCTTCTTGCGTCTCGGGGAGTGAAGTCACGTATGCGACAAGTCACGTTTTCAGCATGAGGACAGTTCACGTGTACCACGCAGCGCCACAAACGTAAACAACAATGGAGGGAAGAGAGAGATGCGCGCTTTCTAGCTGGAAATACAGTCACTATTTTGAGTTTGTGTCAGCTAAAGACGGCAATATTTAGGTCCGTTGTACACTCTGTGCTGGTGGCCACAAAGTGCTATCTAGCTACAAAAACACTACGTCAAATTTGAAGAAACATTTGGAGTCGCAGCACTGCAGTCAAACTTACAGAGCAAGTCCCAGCAGGTGGTGCAAAGCAGAGAGCAGGAGGCCCCCCACCACCCAAACAACAAAAGCTGGACATCGGTGCAAAACCAGTAAGTGGGGGAGAGTTGAAGAAGTTGGTCGGGCAGTAGGCCTATGTTGTAGCGGAAATGCTGCCCTTAAACATGGTTGACTGGCTCTCTTTCGTGCCATAATAAACCAGATCCCTACTACTGGCAACGCCGAGCTGCCTCACAGTAAACCGGTTGTCATTTTTATGTTGAGGCTGTGGGGGTGTTGTTGGCAGTTGCTGAATGTAACTAATGAAGTAACTTGTAATCTAACTTCGTTACTTTTAAAATCAAGTAATCTGTAAAGTAACTAAATTACTTTTATAATCAAGTAATCTGTAAAGTAACTAAGTTACTTTTTCAAAGTAACTGTGGCAACACTGAACATAATGAATAATAGCTAACTATTGGTAAATCAAAACAAAAATGAATATCAAATATAGAAACGAGTGCCCATCTCTCCTCCCTATCCTTCCAACTTCTAGAGCCAAATCACAAAATCCATGCTCTCAATGGGTAGTCAATATCTCATTAACCAGTCCCTCCACACACAGTCAGGCAGCCAGGATGTTCGTTTCAGTGTGCACAGCACAGACTGGCACACCTCACACTCTTTAATAACCTGTGGGGACGCCATTCCACTTCCTCAGCCAGCTAAGAAGCAAGAGAGAGGGCTAAAGCATGCACCCTCCGTCTGTCAGAGTCACTCGTGTTTGTCTTTCCTCTGCTCACATAACATCTTTTCAAATTGACTGTAACATGTAAATCATCCCTGGAAAAACGTATTTCAAAAATGCAAATTTTAGTGTAATACAAAATTCAATTTTGAATTATTAATATAGGTATTAAAATTGTATTTACATTCAAACTCTAATTATTTTAATCACAGATTAAAATAAATATGAACACCTCTTCAAATAGTCTCTCTTTGTACGGTAATTGGGTCTTTTCTTTTAAATCCTTGCAGGTGTCTTGTGCTATATTTGCCGTCTCCTTAATCTGTGGCGATTTTTCCTTTAGCTCTTCATGTCCTCAGTCCCTACCTGGATAATAGCCAATCTTGTTAACCTCTGCTTTAATGTGTGAGAGCCTGCAGCACTGGGTAGTGAACACTTCAATCGGCCACTGATAGAAAGAGACAAAGAGTACCAAATCTACAGCAAATATTTACAGCCTTGTTAACATAGCCTTAAAGCGCCTATCACAAGATATTTGGCTTTACCTCCTCTACGGCCCCAGAACATTTTTTACAGTCTAGTACACACTCGTGCTAAATCACATATTTATGTGCAGTCTGCATGCACTGTAGTGGCTTACTGGGCCTTGCTTTCGACAATTTTAAAACATTACTGCTATGCAGTGGTGGGAAAAATATCCTTTACTCAAGTAAACGTACCGATACCACACTGTAAAAATACACTGTCACAAGTAAAAGTATTGCATTGAAAGTGTTACTTAAGTGTAAGTATGCAAGTATTATCTGCAAAATGTACTTACAGTATTAAAAGTAAGTAAGTACTCAATGCGTTATAGCCCCTATGGGTGCATATAGTATATATATATATATATACTGTTGTATAGTATATCATCAGATCATTATTACTATTACTTATAATTGTTTTATACAGGGCTGCAACTAACGATTATTTTCATTATGGGTTTATCCGGATATTTTCTTGATCTATCCATTTATTGTTTGTTTTGTAAGAACGTAAGAAAAAAGTGAAAAATGTCCATCATAATTACCCAGAGCTTAAAGTGACACCGTCAGATGTCTTGTTTTTTTTAACCCAACAGACATTATCAAAACAATTATTCAGTTTACTGATCTAATAAGATCTAATTTTACATACTGTTGCGGTTACATTTTTTTTTACAATGCATCATATTTTAAAAGTTCTTCATATGTTTTGCACATAAAATATGAATTGGTAAGGTAACTGGTAACTATAGCTGTCAGATAAATGCAGTGCAGTAAAAAGTACAATATGTAGTAGAAGTATAAAATGTCATGAACGTAGTAGTACTTGAGTAAATGTACTTAGTTACATTCCACCACTACTGCTACGTATGCCACAATGATGCTCTTTTTGAAGGGTTCATTTTTTGTACTGTGGATGAGACGCACATTTTACCTTTTCTGTCAATCTTAACATCAAACAACTTTTTTTAATTATGTAATTGGAATTTTCATCCTAATTGTGCTGAGTAGGCTGGCTAATTTGCATGGGATAATGAGAGGGATGTTTCTATTACAGGTAATTAGGTACTTGAGAGGCAGTGGTGTGGTAGAGAGGCTGAATAGAGAGGGAGAGTTAGGTAGAGGGGGGTGCAGGGTAGAGACAAAGCCACAGAGACACATAGAGATGTTTGGAATCATATATTAGCATTATTTTGTAGTGCACAGTATGGAAAACATTTTTTTTTAAATGACAAAAAAGGTGATGTAAAATGTGCAGTATAAACAATATTAACATAACAATAAAGAAGTGCATGGCAAGGCAGCAAGTCATTGTTCTGTTCATCCATTTCACCAATCATTTTCAGGAAGAAATTACTACTGTCGTTTAAATTAGTTTCCAATTTTACACCTTGTTCATATTTTAATTTAATTGTCACAGTGTCCTATCACGACTCCAGCAGCTCCTATCAAACTAAAAGGACCAATAAGGCGTAAGACTGGCAAACAGACAGGCAGAAACTGGCTACTAAACAACTCTTACAGCTAATGACAAATACAGAAAATGTAATTATGGCTCATATATAATCTCTCTAAGTTAAATGAATTGATCAAAAATAAAGAAAAAACGCCAATATCAAAAAAGAGAAAAATAAATATACACATGAAAATATTGTGTATACGCCACACTTTTAAAAAGTCATAGAAAAGCTACACGGCACTCAATTCTGTCCAAAAATCTGATTTCATAAAGCCCTTCAATATAAATAGCATATAAAGGACATTAGGTCAAAGGCCATTTTTCATATGCGTCTCATTGAAAATAAGGAACAGGATTGCTCTCCCTCTCAATTTCCCACACATTTTGCGAATGACTGCGAGCCTCACTTCATAAATGAATTCTCACACTGAGATTGAATAAAAAAGAAAAGAAAGTAACGCTGTGGTCAGAGTTGCCAGTTTCACACAAAGAGCAACATACTTAACTGAATGGCAAACTAATGTGTCACAATATATACTGAAGCTGTGAGGGTTACCAATAAATATTACTATTCATTTGATAATAGCATTATTTTTTTCAAACATTCAGCATATTTGTATATTAATATGTGTACATATAAGTATTTTGAATATGCTCCACTGCTTTTTTGTCTTGATGGTAAATGTGATTTTTTATTTAAAAGCACAAATGTGAATTTATTTCTGGACAGACAAAAAAGCAGCAAGTATGAAATGAAATGATCATTACTGATATTTTCCATTCAACACAGAATGACAGCTGCCTGTGCCTTATCATGGTTATTGTATTTGCCTGTTTCATGAGTGCATATGAGCACATATGTTTGGACATGGTTGCTCACATTTCTCTCTATGGAAGAATGAGAGTGTATTCATATGTGTGAAAAGCATGATTATGTGCGTGTGTGCAGGCATGCATGAGAGAAGTGTGTGCTGTACTGTATGTCTGACTGCACTTCCAGTGTCTGTCTGCACCGATGTGTGTGTGTGCGCATGTATGCCTGTATGATGAGGGGGTGGAAGAGCTGGGATTAAGCGTACTAGATCAACATCACAGTGACTGGGAGGACCCAGTCCTGCTCTCATGGCCACACATGTAAACCCGACTACCCAAAAAATAGGTCAGTGGAACACAACACACTCTCACACACAGATATACACACGCATGCACCAGTATCAAATCAAAGAATCACAGTCTGTCAGTCGCGCCAGTGCCTTGTCGCCCGTCTGCGACCCACGTTCAACACTACCACGCACATCTTCCCGCGGAACAGACACATCCTCTGGACTGGAACAACAGGATTAAGAATGGGGCAAAAAGGAATAGCGACAAGAACCCCCACCCCCTCTCCTCCAACCCTTTGCCCCCGTCTCTCTGCATGCTACCTCACATCTATGCCAAAAAAACTTCTGCTCTGGAGCTGTTCTTGTCAGAGACGTGCAAAGATTAAACCGGCTGTGGTTTCCTCAGCACCCCACACAACAGCAGGAGCAAGAACACACACACACACACACACACACACACACACACACACACACACAGATAGAATTTTTTTTAAATCGATCATACCTTCACAGGTTTTAAGAAGTTTCATAATTCTAGCTCAGTTTCTCTTTCTGAATGAAAAAATATAAAATCTGTACATGCATGAAAAGAAATATTAGAAAAGCTGAATTCACTTGCACACATTCAGAAGCACCGTATTACTGTATTCCTCTCTCTCTCTCTCTCTCTCTCTCTCTCTCTCTCTCTGTCACACTCATGCCTTGCAAATGAAATGCAAAGAGTTGGCAGGCTATGAATAGCGGAGCCGTACTTCCCTACTTGTTACTCAGGTTGCAGGATCAGCATGCATTTTGCTCTTACCTTTCATAGCTGAAATCACAAAATACATTATTAAGCTTCGAGTCCATAAGAGAACAACTATCACCAGCGCAAAGCCCTCCACTGCTGTCTCAGCAGCAGCTGGCCAGCACAGCTCTGTCTCTCAGCCTCTGAGCATGACCACACCAGAATCCATGTGACTGTGACATCAGTGTTCATGTCTGACTGTTCCCCACCCACTAGCCTTTGATTGGCACAGCATGCAGCCAGTAGGGGCGCTGAGAGCTCAGGCAGGGAAGCTGGCCCTCTTCCCACTGATTGCAGTCAGAGCCTTGTATACCGGCTTGCTAGACACAGCACACTCTCGCTATCTTCTCTGGCTTATCTTTTTAGTGCAAGGATAAAGTCAGAACCAGTTCTAGCAGACATCAGTTTTTCCACGCTCTTGTTCTATCTATTCTACTCTCTTGGTTTTCTGCTTTAAAAAAAATGGTGCAATGTCAAGGATAAGAAAAAATGTCAAAGAGGGGATAAAAGGCTAGACGGGAATGAAAGAGGGGTGAAGAAGAAAAATAGCAGAGAGGAAACAACAGAGAGGGGAAGTAAAAAAAAAAAGGAGAGTGGAGAGGATGGCTAAGAGGGGGATCTGTAATGTTTCCGTGGCTCAGAAATCGAAGCGCTCCGCTCTTCTCCTCCTCCCTGTCTGTAGATATGAGTGATCAGTGTGAGGCCAGATGTCTGCGAACAGCGGTGGGCCCTACACAGAGAGAAGATGAGTAGAGCCTCAGCTTCTTCCCCTGACCTCTCAGAGGACCCGCATGCCCCTCTCTCTCACGCACTCCGACGGCTCTCACACACTCTTTTTGACAGGTGAAGAAGGGGAGATAGTGACGGAAGGGTTTGGTTGATCCCTTCCACCCCACAGCGTCCGGGCGATGACTTTCTTGCTATCATTTCTCCTTCTCTCACTCCTGTGCCCCTCGCTCTCGCCCCCTGCTTCCCATTCCAGTCCCTACCTCTCTGTCTCTCTCTCCTCCCCCTCTCCTCGCTCATCCTCTCTCATATGATAATCTGTTCTGACTCCTAACCAGCTGCCTCTCTCTGATACAATATTCTGGTTTTAGTGCAATCCAGCCTTGGCCAATAACCACATTGCATTTGGCATTTCCATGAATAAGCTGGCGCTCGTATCATCTTGTCTCGAGACAAACATCATGCAGCTTTGGTTTCATGCGCTGCCATATTTAAAATCTAAAAATTAGAGGAAAAAGTATTTTTTACACCACCAATATTTCAAATTTTGAATATTGGTTAATTTCACATTCTCCACAGTGGCTTGATATTGATAACACTACAGCAGCACTTTATCTTTGCCACAGAATTATGACGCTTCCACAGAGCAAGAATTTCATATTAACAATGCAATTGTGAGACATGTTGATTATTTATGTATTCCCGTTTTACACATCAAATATCTATATTCATTTGATGCCTTCTATCATGTTCTGCTCATTGAATAAAAGGTACTTCTAACGACATATAAAATGGAAATGAGGACTCAGCAGCTTGCAACATAAATCTTCCCATGACAATGTTTCATTAGGACCTCCATGATCCATTAGAGACACTAAACACATTAACTCACATTGTGTCAACAATGGTCTCGTATTGCACACCATCTAATGAACAAAATATCATTCAGAGGCTGATAGCATCAAATGGAGCGTGCCTGGGATACAAACTACACATAGACAGGCCCTGGTAAACTATTCAAAACAATGTTGTCTCATTTCGTTGTTGGCATCTCCCCACAAGATCTTCAAAGTTCACAAGATGAGTCAGGGCCAAGGCCCACGCAGGAACATGTTTAACTGCCACTATGTGGTTGTCTGAGAAACTGGCTGCTCTATCAGTCTTTCTAGAATCAACCGTGGCTCGACACACTGTTGCTTAACACGCAGCTATGGTTAAGGGAAGAAAAAAAACAACATGATACTGTAGGAGGGTTTGCGTCTGTCGCCTGGTTATCGAAGAACATCTGAGAGGAGGATAACATCCATCTTACCGTCTGAGAGTCAGGAGAGAGTTTGAAGGAGCGCATGTTTTGTCTGCTTACAATCTGTGGTGAATATGTGCACGTTAATAGATTTGTGAAACAACAGTACTGGCTACTTCTAAAAATAAAAAAAGTAAAACCTATAAATTGTTGCATGAAAATTGATGTGACACAGAGAAAATGTCTACTCGACAGCAGCCTTTCACAGAACATTTCAACTACAGGTCTAACAGATCCCCATTGTCCCCAGCCTAACTTACTTATCCATCCACCGTCACGTTTAAAGGGTTGGTTCACCCAAATTACAAAACAAAAAGCATAATACTTTGTACCAATGAAAAAATCCCTGTGAAAGCTGTTGACGGTTCTGTAGAATATCCAGAGTAACGTGCACACTTTCTGTGTACAGAGAATTTTCATTCGGATTAAATTTTTTGGGGCAGTCCCGTGTCTTAGAGGTTAAGACACCGACCATGGAACGCAACGTCCGTGGTCAGGCCGGGGGATCTTTGTTGCACGTCATTGCCCATCTCTTTGCCCCCTCATTTCCTGTCATCTCTCTACTGTTGCTATCTAATAAAGGAAGAAGATGCGATTTTTTTTCCCAGTACTGTGAGAAACACAAAAAATCCATTAATCTCCACTGTACTATAATCATCTGCATTGCCAAACACCACTAAAGGTAAGTTAAAAAATATATATTTTTGTAATTTGGGTGAACTGACCATTATAAAAACAACTAATAAACCAATCTTGATGTTGTTCTAAACTTTCAGCTCTACAACAAATATAGTGCCTCCAACTGTATATAACTGTGCTTAAAAGCCCAGGCCTCCCTAAGGAGAAAAGTTTCCAGCAAAGCTGCTTCATTTGCTCTTGATCACACTCTCCCTTGACTGCTCCATATTACCAGTGACAGTATGCCAATATCCGGCTTAGACTTGTTCATTGGGCATTGATTAAGCCACAAAGGCTCCAACGGTCAAATGTCTGTGGGTATTAACATAGTGATCACTGACGTGTAGCCATCAATAGAATAATGTTAGTCAATCATTCCTTTATACCAGAGTATAAAGAGAACAGAAGTCGTGATAATGAAGTTGAGATGACACCAGGAGTGACAGAGTTTCTGGTACGACACTAAATTTGTGTCTCGCACTCCTCTTGGATTAATTCAAGCAATATGTATTTATTGTAAACAAGCCCTGTTGAATGGAATTCAATTGAGATTAGGTGCAGAGCATCCACTGGTGTCCCTGGAGGAGAGGAGAGGACCAGAGCTGATAATGACCTCATTAGCAGACTGTCAGTAGCCATTCCACGCACAGATTCACCGTACAGCTGATCCATGTTAGCTCTCACAGCTCTGGACCGGCCTCAAACCTGCAGTCCACATGCTGTTGCACTCTGCGGCCTCTTTGACCCCACAGAGTAAACAGCTATGGACTTCCTCATTTTGTGTCGCAATCTCGTCGTGAGGTATTTTAGTGAGTTGAGGCTTATGTTCCACCACGAGAGACACCTTGGTGTTTGGAACCACAACACCAGCCTGAAGCAGCGGTAGAATTAACAAGCTTCAACAAGCACTCCATGAAAACAATACAGATCAATTTAATATAGATGCCAAGGAGAGGAGGGCATAATATTAGAACCATAACAGCACCGGCCCACACAACACAATCATAAACCAATTTAGGGCCATTCCAGGCAATTTCCTGGGGGCTTCCACTTGTGGGAAGACTTCAATAAATCACACAGACAACATAGGGAATATCTATTTCAGTGAAAATAGAAGATACTATTGGGTTATGTCCAGAGGACTGCAGAGGACTGCATTTAAAAGACAAGTTTAAATAAGAGAAGTGAGAGTTTAAAAACATACTACATGCTGCTGCTGTGTTTTTATGGTATAATATGTAGCTAGAGGAAATGCTGTTAACTCATTAGGGCTAATGGATTTACCATGGAGCTGAGCATTGTATCTAGTCTAGCCAGGTAGCAGCTGTAGGTTAGTCTCATGCTTTTTTTTTTACAATCCTAACACTCTGATGACTATATTAGTGACCATATATATTGCCCTTCATCCTTTATATACACAGGGCCAGCTCAGCACTATTCTCTCTCTTTCTTTCTGTCACTCAATACACATACACACAAGCACAATATTTATAGAACAGCAGGGTCAAAAGGAAGAAATATGAAAGCATATCATTCCTACATAGGTGAAGTGTACACCCGTCAACTGTCATGTTATCCAAATCAACAACACAGTACTTATAGTGAATGGTTGACAAGGCTATAGCCTTTTGTTTTACTGCCACGGTTATTTATAGAGCAAAGATTTAAATGTTTGTTTTTTTTGGAACAAACACAGGAGCCTCTGGTATTTCCAAATCAATCAACCAGATGTTTTTGTCGAAGAAAAAAAGAATAGGAGTGCTGTGTCATAGTGGTAGCAAAGCCAATTTGTCCTCCACGGACTGACCACGCTTCACATCATTTGAGGTAGACTTGCATGCATGCTCCACATTAAATGCAGGTATGAGTGAGGTGGTGACAAGAGTTTGTGAACAGTATAATAAGCACTACACTTCAATGAAAAACATCAAACGCCCTCAGCTACTTTTTATTCGCTATTGTTTAGTGGCAGTTTAATTGTTGCTGTTATTTCTCTGCTAGATTTAAATGTAAAAGTGAAATGCCAGGCCATTTCTGTCTGTCTTTGGGCACTTCAGCAGCAACAAAAGTGTTTACAATCTGCCCACTGGAACTGGATGTTCAATTGATTGATACAGCCTTGGAAAAACATGCGCCTCGTACATCCAACAAAGGTTGTCTTTAAGTGAGTGGAGTGAGTTTATTTATTTGGTTTATCAGATGAAAAGGCAGTGGTAAGGATGGATCATCAGCGCTGCTGGAGTGCTCTCATATATCTCACGGAACAATTTCTCAATAGATCAATAGAAATCAGATTTAACAATGAATTGCACTGCATCTCTTTTGTGCGAAGCTGCCCTTGGGGACAGAAAGGAAAGGGATAGGAGGATAGAGAGAGAAGAAGCGAAAGGGAACAAGGAGGGGAGATTATGGCAGCCTGTGTGAGAGGCTTAGCCTGGCTAGGCAGGGAGGTGGAACCCTGTGAATTCTAATGAACTGGCAAGACTCCCCCAAAACCAGCTCCATCTCCATGGCATGTGGACGACAGGAGGGAAGGAAGAGGTGATTAGGAAGGCGCAGCCCCTCCACGGCAAACCAAACAGAGCAGGTCATTTTCCCTGTGATAATTATGGCTATAACCAAGCATGAGGGATCGGTAATGGACCTGCTTATTCTTCATGCCCTGCAAAGGCAACCACTGAGCCTGTCAAGGGGAAAAGCATGATGATGTGTTTTTTTTTTTTGTCCTGTTGGTTGGGTGACTCTGGTAAGAGTTGCGATAGCTGTTGAAAAGGGCAGCAGGGGAACTTGGCCTTTGAGGGAGAAGTTAACGAATGAACTTCATTATTGAGGAGCATACCAGGGAGACCCCCCGGAGTGTGTGATGTATTACCTAGCGTCAAACTTACACACTCCCCCAACATCACCAATATAGCCCGACATGAGCTCTGGGGGGAGGTAGGCGTGTAAACTAAAATAGTTAACCTTCTGGCTTAAGGCTATAGAAGAACAGAAGAAAACAGAGAAACAAACTGTGATGTACAATTTTTGCGTCAATAAAGTTGTTTTAAAAAATCTGTTTTAAAACCTCTAAATTACACAATTTTTCCTCTGCTCTTATGCTGAACAATTTCACCATTATTCTCTCTTTTGAAACACCAAAGTGAGTAATGAGGCAGAGCCTTTTCCTGTGACTGCTCAGCGCAAAAACCCTCAGAAGAAAACTGTTTTAGCTTAAACTAACACATATTTAATGTCCTCTCTGTGACTTCAGGTAATGCAGTTGGTCCGGTGAGGCAGTCCAAATCAACGCAATGTAGATTACTCTCATTTATTAAAAAGCAGCTCTGTTCAAGCATGAAAGTAACTTGTCCTAAGTTCTATGCGCTTTATAAAAAAAACAAGTGACCCACTGGAGGGACTAATGTTTTCCTCAAGATTGAGGGAGATCTTCAGGCTATGCGCAACATGAACCACTTAGCCTTCCCCCTTCCCCTCTTCCAGCGGGCCTGGTTGGAGTTTCTCGCTGGTGGACGGGACGAAGGATATCTTTTACTGAGCGCACTATCAACACTTTTACTCTTGACTTATGAGGATGCCATGAGTGCAGGGGAGTGATTCATCACTGGGTGTGCTACTCTTGCACCCTCACACATTAGTAATGTGGTCCGCTGAGGAGGAGTCCTGTCATCAGTCTGTACCTGGACCCTCTGAACAAGGTAGGTCAACAGGAGGCAGCAGCGGATGGCCCACTTTTAGTCTTTCACAGCACCTTTAAGTTTCCTCCAGCTCTGCCACAGCTGAGCCTGACGGACACACTAAGACCAGCCTGGTCAAGGGGAGACACTGCCTCGGTGCTGTAACGGGTGCACTCGCTATATCTGTTGACTCAGTGAAGCTTGTCCTCCCAGTGCCAAGTACAGCAGGCCAAGTGAAACTTAGTGAGAGGTTAAAGCAATGGGGCAATAGTATCTTCATTCAAAATATTACAGAGTGTAAAAGCAAAAGGAAAAAGAATAACAAACAAATGACTCATAGTTTGGATAAAAAGTTCCCTGACTTATCCATCTGAAACCGCCTGGGGAAATTTCATCACAAGACTCCCTAATGTTCTGTAGTACAGCCGCAGCAAAATAAGTGGCAAACACATGACATCGTCTGTTCTTTCACAAAATACAGAGCCAATTTAAGTCAGCATAAGCCTTTGACCTTAACATTGCAGGTAATGCACATTTAAATACCTACCTCAGTATTCATGTTTGTCACTTTACTTGTGAAGATTAGGTGTAAAAAGGCTATTTGAAACCAAAACACAGGATTAAGGGATAATGCTGCTCTGTGTCTTGTGAGTCGACCTTGATTCTGTAATCCAGCACAATACTGGAGAACAGCACATTTCTCTCTCTTGTACATTCAATACTCTCACTGTAGAACAGCTCACACTGATGTAATGGCAAACGCATAATGGCACCACGCTGAAAGAGAAAGTAATCTGAATTAAGGGGAACTTCATTGTAATATCTGTGTAATAGAACTGCAAATAATATTACAAGATTTGTACAAAGAAAAATACTATTGACAGCACCTTCACATTGCTTAGATATAAAAGGAGGCTACATGAAAGTATGAGCTGACAATGTTGTCCCACGTACAAAAACAATAGGGACAGTAAAAAAAAACTAAACATAAGTGAGTTGATTTGAATTACGCAGACCTGCACTTTAATGACCATGGTGAGAAATGAACTTGATCTTTAAAGTGAACCAACCTGCAGTCAGCCACGGTGTTATTAAAGACTGTGCCACTTAATCAGAGAGGACGCCAATTTAGCAAGGAGCTAACTATGCAGGAGGGACCCTCTGTGGCAGCAAACACATTACAGAGCATTGGGTCACCTGACTTGCGCATTATTTGCATGCTCTCCTTTTTCCAATCTGCCTTATTTTCCTGACTCCATGTCTCCTTTACTGTTTTTTTTCCTTCTCCTGCCGCAGACACAGTAGAATGAAAACCTGCCTTTGATGTCTGGGATCCCATAATGCTGAGCAGTAAAAATCTGCATGCCTGTTATCTGTAGAATCTTAATGATGACGGCTAACTTCACAATGGGTTAACCACATCTCTCTGTTCTCGCACTGCACACTCGCAGAAACACAAATTAATAGCAACGGGGAAAAAAAAGCATTTCTCTAATAAAGCCGATTCAACAAAATGTGCACAATGCGATCAGCACAAATGTCAATGTATAATATCACCGAAAGCTTTTGTGAGCACTTCTGCTTTCTTCTCTGTTGAGGTAACTTTTTTTTTAACTTTAGTTTCTGAGCAGCATGACATTATTTGTCGGGAAGATGTGATCCTCACTTCAAATGTATCTAATTAAGTTTCAAAAAACATTTGATGCTCAGTATGCAAACAGTCAACAAATTTTGTTGTGTTTTGTCCCGACATATTTCTTTTTCTTTGATGCCCTGTTACGACTATTAGTGATCTTGAAATGTTGCTTGGATGATAGTTTTAAAATTATTTTATTATAGGGGACATTTTACTCGTTACATGGTTTATTCAACAACATTCTTCTGAATAATTCAGGAATGAAATTATATATGTTAATTTCACCCGCCTTTATTCATGTATGGTATTGCATCAGAATTTTCATATCCTAAAAAATCCATAATGGGATATTTCTGACAATAGATATTTTTTTCTTTTGCTCCATTTCAGTTTAGTATAATTTATCTCAAAGCGCACTTTGCAGTGAGAAGTAAAGACCATCAAAATCAGATACATGCTGGTCTGAGTAATAAGCTCTGAGCACGAGAGGAAAGTCTATGTATATGGCTGCGACCGAGGAACTTGATGATAGCACAAGGACATTTAATTATGGGCCCCATCTTAAAGCTTCCCCATCAGCATCAGTCAGGATCATATCTGGAGGAGCTCCATGACCTCAGTCTCTGTCGCCCTCCATGAATCAAACCTTTCATTACTTGCTGACACTCTTGTCCTGTGCTGAATGTGTGTACACCATGGGAAAGTGATGAGGCATCGGAAACCTGATGAGTGACGGATAACGTGCACTTGTGCAAAGGCTGGCCGACTGTGTCCCGCAGCGAGGCGCGAGCCCGGCCGTGCCCTCCCAGCCATGCCAACTGCTTTGCCTGGCAGACGCCACTATCTCAGCACAGCCCTCGGCCCCTGGCCTCTCCCACCTGAGGTGGCAGACAGTCGGTAGAAGAGAAATCGCCCGCAGCAGATGGGGCCACTTACTTTGGCTGGCCCAGCCAAGCATTGTGTCCTTGTCACATGTCACTTACTCTTGTTTTCTGGTCTGACAACACTTCAAGACGGGGCCTTTCAGTTTTCAGTGAAACACAAAAGGGAAAGGGTGAGGAAAAGCTGACGAGGCCTCTCTTCGCTCCGGCTCAAATTCTCTGAAAGAGCCGGCACCAAGAGAAGAACCAGATTAAGAGCCAACAAAAGCAGAGCTCCTACACAAAAAGCTGTCGTGCACCCCTACAGTTCCCCTTACCATTCTCCTCCTTATAAAACACCCTGGGCCCCCAGGAGTTGATAAAAAGAAGCGTCCATACTCACAGAAACGTATGCAAAGAAAGCGCATGTACAAAGGCAATTTGCAATTTTACAAAATGGCAGACATAATGTTTTTACTGAAAAATGAGGACTTGCCATATTGTGCTGGAGAGGAAAAAAGTATGAAAGGAGAGGAAAAATGGAGAAAAATCATGCTGGCCTGGTTAACGACAAATAGATAGCTCTATTGATTTCCCTTTTACAGCGACTGTCCATCCCTCACTGTTGTGATTACACTGACCTATTTCAGAAAAAAAATAGCCGTCTATTATAGATTACAGCAACATGTCCAAAAAGAATACTCTTTTTGTGGAACAAACAAATAGAGTAGGATGAAACATAACCTACAGTACAGAGGGAGAAAAAGATTGTGTCAATTTAAGCGTTCAATGTTGCTCTGGGAGAAGAGGAAACAACGAGTTCTCGTACCATGCTGAGAAACAAATAACTTTCAACAGAAAGAGCGGCTTAGTGGGGCCCATTGTCGATTTTGATTGTAACAGGAAGGCAACAACATTAAAATGATAGAACCTTTAAAGATAATAATGCCAATTTTACCAACTTGAAATGTTTAGTAAGAACAAGAGTATGAAATATTTGATAACAATCTAATGTGCTGTACTGTTTTCGCTACTGTATTGTGTTTTTGACTAATATACTACAGCACAGTTCAGTGTTGTATGCTTTGTGCTGATGATTCCTCTGCGTCTGTGTGTATTGCTGTGTGTACTCGTCCTGCTCCACTATGTCTGTGCTACGCGTCTCACTAGACTATCTCTCTCCGCCTAGCTCAGGGGACTCTGGCTGGCTGATCTTCATTATCAGCCCTAGCTTAACAATGTACTGGATGCACTTCCCACATGAGTGCAACTAACAAATCCCCACAGAGCTGAATCAAGGCAACAATGTGATGAAATACCTTCAAACAGTCACTGAGCATGGAACACTGAGCTATGCAGAGACAACTCACACCGCCCCGGGCAATTCCACAGGAGTGCGCCTGTTGCCAAGCAAAATTAGGCAGCAACTGGGACATATTATTTCTCCTAAATTGGCAATGTACAGCACTATTAAGGACCATAAATCTCATGTTTGATTAACTGAAAATACATCGACTCACAGAGCCACTGCATTAGTATTCTACCACTCAGAAATCCAAGCGGGATCTGATGTCAATTAGAGGTAAAGCAGATGCTTTATGGGGGTAAAAGCTGTCATTGTGCTTGGTGAACACAGAGATCATTATTGGAATTAATAATGCTGTTTGCATATTGTTCCAAACATACACCAGACTACTTTTATCAGGGAAATTTCCATTGCACAGAGCCATGAAAAGACTGATATAATATCACTGTAACTCTGCACACTGTTTTTCTAAGGCAGTTCAGAATAATCTAAATCATCTGGTTCCTTTAGAACAGATTGGCTGTGCTATTACTATGTGAGTGCAGATCTCTGACGAGAGAAACTCAATACAAGCTGCTAGCAAATAAATGAAGATGCAGGGGCAAGGCCATGTTTCTCAATCAGTGTAAGGAGTCTGTCACTGCAATGGAGATAAATATAGGATGAAAAAACTGGGACTTTCTACAACGTATCTGTAAGACTGAAGAGAGGAAGCCTCGTCTGTCTCCTTTTCTCTTTTTCCGGAGTTACATTTGTACTACTGCCTCCCTCTGGCCACTCTATTCCCAATCTAAAGTCAGACAGACACTACATATAGCAAATAGAGATAATTAGGGATAGGCCTGTAACATCTGTGAAATCAAATACAATAACAATGCATGAATAGAGATTGAATAATAGTTACAGTTTTCAGCTTTTGTTAAGACTACAAATTCTGCTTTATGGGGATTTAGTTATAATATTGCGAGGTGTTTCTGTTATTTGGATGTTTATGTCTGTGTGTGTGTGTGTGTGTTCGCGTGCGCGCATGCGTTAGCTAGCTCTCTGCTATTTGAGCTGTGAGACAGAGCCCCAGACTGCTGATGGTAGATTAGAGGTGAGACGTCTTATCTCAGTGTAATCAGCTGCTGCATCTGATCCTCCGCTCCACACCGTCTCTCTCAACAGGTCCAAACAGAAACTCATCTCACAGCAACGCCGCCTTGCTGAGGTAGAAGAAGGTGACGGCGTGTATCTGGTGTCCGCCATCAAAGTAAGATAAAAAACAACTACAATACAAAATTTAAAGCCTCAGTCTTTTGCTGTCACTTCTACTAAAAGTCAATACAATAGAGCATATGTAAAACTGTCAGGGAAATGTACAGGAAAACCACAGCTGACTTCTTGCTGAGAAGTATAGCCTTGTGGTTAAAGAAAGTACTGGTGAGGGGCCGCCCCTTATGGGGAATAAAGAAGGGGAGTCAGAGAGAGAGAGAGACAGAGAAAGATCAGAATGGGGAGAGGACACAGGCATTGGCACAATGATACAAGTATCTGTTTTCATCTAGAATAATTTTCCTTCTGATGGCTCAATGATTCGTCCAGTCAGGTGGATGGAATAGAATAGAATAGAATAGAATAGAATAGAGGAGAGGAGAGGAGAGGAGAGGAGAGGAGAGGGAGAGGAGAGGAGAGGAGAGGAGAGGAGAGGAGAGGAGAGGAGAGGAGAGGAGAGGAGACTGCCAGTGAACAGCTGCCCCTATAATTTATATTGATGAGGGGACTGGCATGGCAGGGAGCTTCCAGCAGTTTGATCACTCAGGCAGAGTGGGGAGTTAGTAGGAGACACGGCCCATCCCTGTGGTCAGGGTTGGACTAGGTGGACCTTCTAAAACACACACACACACACACACACACACACGCAAGAATGCCAAGCTCAGTGGCAGTGTGGACCGGCGTAGTGGGAAAGGCAATATGTTTACTCTGCGAACAGAAATAGATCTACAACCCGACTATAACCATGTAGGGCTGAGCGATCTCCCTCATTATTACTCCACCAGCCGTATAATCGCCGCGCTTCTCAAAGAAAGACCTTCCCTCCGTATTCTCAATGACCATTAACTGGCTCTTGAACGTCTTCTTGTGCACACAGCTCTGACAAGGTTCTACAGCCACTTCCTGTCTGTGAGGCACAGCAATCAACTACTTGTTAAGGGGCTTTACTTTGATTTCCTCACAAGATTTGAATATTTCTCACTAATATAAGACAGCATAGTCCAGTCTCTGCCCAGTGCTTTGAACCTGAGACTAAATCATGCTCTTTGATTTGAGCCCCCTTCCGGTGTAGAGGTGCTTAGCGCCGCACTAATTAAGATAGTGGGGCGGTGGATGGTAGGTCAAAGCGTTTCTGTTCTACCTTGAAGATATCCTGACACAAACACGAACATGCACACACACATCAAAAAAAGAAAAACCGTAGCCCCTCCAGACAAGCAAATAGCTTAACACACAATCATGCTGCTGTTTTGACGGGGCTGTTTGAGTAAGGCAGAGCTGCCTAGCATAGAAGATCATATCCTTTGCCCTGCTGTCTGATGTAAGAAAGAGCCGGGGTGTTTTACAGGGCGAGAAGCAGCCTCTCACAATCTGAAACAGTCCGACCGCTCTTACAGAAAAGCCCTCTGGCCTTCCCTCTCCACAAGTTTCATCAGAGTGATCAGAGGGAAAGGATAGCCTTCAGGGCTAGTTTCTTCCGTTCACACAGTGGGGTATGAACACACACGCATAGATGTACACACATACACGGACACACTACAGTACACTACACAAAAGCGTTTTTACATGCCTTTTCGATTGCACTTCACACACGTCAAAATGCAGTACAAATCTCTTGGAAATCATTGATTTCTACAGGTTTGACTGTTCATCAATTCTTCATGAGCAGACTGAAATTGAAAAGGCAGTGGTGCTTAGACAAGGCAAAGCCTGTGTACTATTGTTGTAGTGCACAGATAAGTCTTGCATCTCACATGTGAGATTTGTCACTGTATCTGTATCTTTCAGTGATATGATCTGTACTTAAAGAATACAAACTCTTGGTAGTTAATGCAGCCTCAGAGGTTACAAACCACCACATCCGCATTGCTCAGCTGCAAGGCCTTGCAGAAAACAAAGAAGTGCTTCAGCACACTGTCTGCTTCAACTGTGCATGGTTATCAAACAGTCATAAGACTGCATAGCATTTTAATTTCCTCTCTGTGGTTATCATAATTTTCTCTGCAGGATGGAGAAATATGAAATAGTGAAAGTGGATGGCACTGCTCTAATTGAAGGTATTGATTTATTACAGTACCGGCAAGTCAGGCAACAAAATGCATATAGGCACTGATGAAAGAAGAGTCAACAGAGATTGAAACAAGATGATCGTATCATCTTGGTGATGCATAGAATTTGTCTTAGAATTAAATGACATTTTTACAGCCTTTACAATGTAGAGCAAAAGAAATAGGGCTGGGTGTCGGTCAAAAATGTTCGATACTGGTACCGATACCAATACCATGACTTCGATACCAGTTCCTGAACACTACTTTTTCTCGATACCAATTTTATAAATGAATTTTAACAAAAATGTATTACACACACACATTATGGCAAAAATCTTATTTTCTCTATCTTATTCTTAGTATTTATTTTTCAGCTCCTACTACGTGAGCCCATCTCTTTGCGTAATGTAGAGTTTTGTGTGTCTGTACACCATTCAGACAGCCAACAACTAGCATTATTACATCCTTTACTCCATAGGTATTGAAATTAGTTATTGAATGACAAGGCATTTTTCGATACTAAGGAGGCAATTCGGTCGGTGCCTAAAATTCTAATTCAGTACCCGTCCCTAAACAGAAATAAAAAAAATCATGTACTCACAGGTATGTGTCTTCTTTGTTACTGAGATACCTGCAAAGAGGAAAGAAACAATCCATGAAAAAAACATATAGGAAACAACTGTGAAATTCCCAGCACAAACAAAATGTACATGGATGATCATAGCTAACTGAAGGTGATGATGAAGAGATAGACCCTGGGGTCACTGGCCAAGGTCACTGAGGTGGCAGGCCCAGGGCAGTTTTGTGGGTAGGCTGGTGTCTGACCTACGGCCATGCTACATCAACATCCACGACAAGGTGCTTGAAATTCTCTCCTCTGCGGGCAATGAATGAAAAATTATACTAAAACAAACAACATTTGGAATGCTAATGTGTTAAACAGCCACACTGATTGGGCCTGAGCCCATGACTAAGCCTGTGGCCCAGAGCGGGATGGAGGCACTTTGACCTCAATGTTAGTTAGTTAGTTAACCCTTTATTTAAACAGGTAGTCTCATTGAGAGTAGGACCATCTTTTTCTAGAGAGACTGTGTACAAAAACTGTATATGAAAGCATAAGACAAAAGTATAAATTTGAGCACAAATTATTTTACCATAATATACTAATTATGCCAGAATATATAGAAAATGATGTACACTTAAAAGATACATTTAATATGGTGTGGGACACTGATAATGGGTGAAATGCAAATCATAGATCTTGAAATATCAGACGCTGTTTTTGTTTTTCATTTTTTATTATTTTAACAAGCTACTGATTATTAAGATAATTAAAAGCATCAACTCAAATCAATAGAATCGAAAATTTAATGTTGCTAGGGCCATATAACATTGTCTAAATGTGCAATACAATGTGGAGTGGCACAGATTATACATATTATTCATATAGACCTGGAAACTCTAGAGTAGTGAAAAAAGTGACAAAATATGAAACCAAAATCAGGAACAGTAGCGGGGTCCGGGGGAAAGAACAGTTTGCTGATTTTAATATGCAAAAGAAGCCTTTTGGAGGATTTGGAGATTAGAATACAACAAGAAAACAACATCTTGTTTTGATAAACAAATAAGTGTTTTATATATATTTTTATATCATTTTTTTTATCATGTGTTCATGTGGTCATCGCTTTAATGTTTTACACTGTGTGGCTAATATTAATTAATTAATATATATTATATATATATATATATTACTTTACATATGGCTGAGTAGTTTGTCAATTTCCCCCTGGGTAAATTCTTTATTGTTCTGTACTAAATCTGCAAAGTAAGAGCTGTCAGTTAAATGTTAGTGAAGTAAAAATGACAATATTTGCCTCTGAGATGTACTGGAGTAGAAGTAGGGTTGGGTATCATTTTTTTTTTTTTCGATTCCGGTGCTAAATCGATACTTTTAAAACGGTGCCGGTGCCTAAACGGTGCCTGAACTGGTACTTTTCAATAAAGTTAAAAAAAAAAAGAAGAAGAAAAAAAATAAGGGTAGTAAACAACAGTCAGTGACTTGTTTATTGCTAAGGCCATGGTCAAAATTAAAGATTTAATAATAATGTAATAACTATAACATTAACAATAATTTCACCAGTAAATTGCTGTTGAACCCCAGATGGGAAAAGGGTATTTTACAATTACTTTGAATGCAACACGAGGCAACCTGTTTTAAGTGAATGCACCGTCTGTGTTGTTTAATTCCGACAACGGCAGCTGCAAGTGAACGCACCCTGTTGTTTAATTCCGACCATATAAACATACTGTATATCTATGAATTGCGACAACGGCAGCTGCTGCTGCGCTGCAGAGCAGACTGTTACATCCATTGACATATATATAATGGACCAATAGACCCCGTTGCTCTGGACGGAGACCAGTAAAGGCTATTAGAATCACTTTTCCGGTGATCTCTTGCTTTACTGCGCAGCCTCCAACTGACAGAGACAACGTAAATGTGACTTGAGCAACGTGTCTGAAAGTTGTAAGTCTTCTGGTAGCTGTGCCAAGAGAAATCTCAATCATTTCCAATCTTACAGAGACGGAGAGCGTAGGTATATGTAAGGAGATAACATAGGCACAGGCTAATTATTGCTAACTAACATGCTAGTTAACATTAGTAATTAAACCTAAACAGCTAATGTAAGTCGAAACTGCCTGCAAGCTTCTCCTGTACTATACGGTAATTCCTCTACTGTGCGACAGTAAGTCACTTGGTTATGACACAATCTTTAGCCTATTTTTTCAAAAACGTCTGTTACGGAGCCATAACGTGAGGTACAAGGTAATGGAGCCTTTTATACATTGTCGTGTTTCTTTAGAAATAAACAATGGCGAAATAGAGTCTTTAAACGCTTCAGATGTAAAGTTATTCGCAGTCAAGTGACGTAAAAAAAAAATGGTGGTCAGTGGAATGCTAACAAGAGGTGATCGCTTTGTAGCAAAATGGCGCCATCGGAGGTTTGAGTTCTGAAGCGAAGCTTACCCCCTTGGTTACATCCCGCTGTTGAAGTCCTCCACAGTGAAATACAGTCACACTTTACACTGTTTAACGTTAGCTGTCAGCATTTTACCGGTGTTTAATCCAGCTGCTAGCTAAAGGTAGGCTAACGTTACATGCTGTCAGATGTAGTGTAAAGTCAAGCACCGAAATGAGGCACCGAAACTTTCGTTCTTATTCGGTCTCGTTACTACCGTTTACGTCGGCACCGGTTCCCTATTGGCACCGAGTTTCGGTACCCAGCCCTAAGTAGAAGTATCAAAAAATAGAAATACCTGAGTAAAGTACAAGTACCTGAGAAACTCCATGAAGTCAGCTAATGATAGCTAGTAAAGCTAACAATACATTTCAGGAAGGTGGCTTTAAACAGTCTGCATCGTTCCATTTATCTAAAATGCTTTGATAAGTGGATAAAAGGCACAGCACTGATAATGTCATGAAGTCCTATGACATGGTTTAAAGGCTATTGCTGTATTATTACTTGTTGACAGAAAGACCTGTGGTGGAATCCACTAAGGAGTCCACTATTATAGCCAAGCAGGTAGTTTTGAATTTGAACGTTTATTATTTTAATCAGTGAGACAACCTTCCTTACGTGTGGAATTATACTGGATATTAAAGTAAGGTCAAACATATTAGCAAGCAGTGCTGCAATTAAATGAGCACTGAGGCGGAGGAGATAACAGATCTAAATTATTTTAATCTTTAGACTCCCTACAATTTACACCCACCAGTTTATTGTAAACCTCATGCTGAGACTAAGGACTGAGAGTATAAAAATGTATACTGCTACAGGTAGAAAAGATCTGATAAAACATAGATGAGATAAAAGCAGTGATGCGTGTAGATGCAAACTGCGTATCAAACAAGTGGCCAGTCTGACCAGTGAGTCAGACCTGGCTGAGGTGGAGCTGGGCTGCCACTGCTCATGCTGCTCTTCCTCGCCCCTTCGGGTGTCAACTCATCGAGTGAGCCATTTCGGGGCCTGCTATGGCTCTGGCTGTTACTCCTGTCTGCAACATTGGTCTAATGCCCCAGGAGCCTGACGCGGACGAGCGCACAGCCAGCCCTGGTCCCCAGCGGCCCGCTGGATGCTCATGCTTTGCAGGGCGATAGCACACTAATAGATCCCACTTGTCATGCGGAAGCAATGGCTAATTTTTCTACAGCTTGCATTTGAAACTCAGGGGACGGCGAGCTGACATGATTCAATAACTCTCTGTGAAAAAGGCGTCTGGCCGGAGATAACAATGTTTCAGACACGTTTGAGGGGAAACGAGTCAAAGAGCAACAAGGAGGAAAACAAATAAGCCCTTCAGCCTCCTATAGACATGCACACAGAAACACATAACTAATATCAACTCCACTGAGCAGAAAGAGGGAAAAAAGTCACCTAAGGGCCAGCAGTATGTGATGGAGCTCTAGCATTGTTCCCGTGCTCAGGGCCAAACGCTTCTGTTCTGTCCAACTGTGACATTACGCAAGGAGAAAATAAACAGTGATCCAGTCTTAATTCTACACTTTAATCAAATGACATGGAAGCCAGCAAAAGCTGATGGTCCATTAAAAAGCAGTGGTCTCAAGGTGCTGCAACACAAGACAGCTGTAAAAGCATACTGTATATTTAGCAGTTCACTGGCTCTTTGTTTTGATGGGTAAAACAACCTCTTAGACCATGTAAGAAACATAGCTGGTGTGCTGAGCAGAAACTGTATTAGAAGGAAATGGCAAATAAGCAGCTTTTTCCTGGCTTTCTGTCAAACCTTACACTACAATCACAGGCACATAAAGCAGACATTCTCAGACTATATAAGCGGAGTCTGTCTGGTGACAATTTTTATTTATTTTTTTTAATCTGAAGGCACTTTATTTCAGATAAAATGTGCATAGTATACATAAGGTGCAAAAAATGAGAGAGAATTTAAAATGTTGCCTGTGTTTGTCTTCTGACTGACCACAGATCTTTAAGTCATAAACAACCATTTGCTGCAAAATGTTTATGACAGAGGAAGTGAAAGGAACGCAAGTCTGTGTGTGTGAGCGTGAGTGTGTATAGTGCATGCATGTGCCTTCGCCCAAGGTTAGCCACACAGACCACACTGATAATGCTCAGGAGCTGTTCTGCTGCCACTGGCTCTTTCACTGACAATGTCAAGAAGTAACAATTTATCTGGCACTGTGAAGGCTCAGGTTTTAAAGATGTTTAACTCTACATCAAATATGAAGTAATGACTTAATTATTTTATAATCACTACATTTCCTATTTATTAAACTTAAACCCACCATAAATTTGATTTGATGAATTGTTGTTTTTATTATAGTGCCATTCTGATACTAAGTAAACTTCTTTTGCACATTGTAGTGAACATGGTAAATCTGAATGCTCCATGAGGTCAAGTCTTTTTAAGGGGGGATGTTTAGTGTAAATGTACCCTGGGGAATTTCTGTGTAAACAAACAGTTTTGTTTATTGAACTTTGGAATTTTTGTTTCACTACAAAGTATTGTGTGTATCCCTAGGGTCTAAAAAAAGTTTTGAAACCTGCATTGCTTACATCGTGCAATGGTCGCCGTTTCATCTCTTTTTGGTTCTGGTACCTGTTGTGCATGGTACCAGCTGTCAATATACCCTCTGCAGTTATCAGAAATGTGTACCACACATAGACTGTTAATAGGTACTACATCACCACAATGCTTGTGGCATGCAAGTGTGTCCTTGTGCGCGTGTTACAAGGAACATATAAACAAATAAAAAAATAATTTCCCTACAGTGCCTCTAGTGGTAAAAAAAAACTCCAGAAAATACCTATAGCAGATTTGTTATTAAGTCATTAAGAATATATAAAGAAATAACATCTAATAATATGAAAACTATTCTCTTCATTAATATGTTCTGAGGTGCATAGAGAAAACCAATTCTATCTTTTTACAGCAAAGGCTGATTTGGCCTGTTGCTATGCAGGTTAGAGGAAGCAGGAGGGGTGGTTAGAGGGCCCACTTCCTCCTCTATGTGTCATTCAGAGCCCTGTGATTGGAGATGGCAAGGAGAAGGGGCCACAAAGCCAATGAATGAGTCAGGCGGTGAGAAAGAAGGAGTTAGCTCTGGCCGCTGACATTGGCAATGCCTGCCAGCTCATGTCTTCTCCACTGGATGGCAGGTTCAGAGGTCAGTGTGGAGGTGAAGCTCTCCTTGGCTGACAAACAGGCTGCTACAAACATGCTTACAACTTGAGGATCGCCTTTTATAAAAACCTGTGCTTCCTAGGGATTATTTATATAAGTAATAATAGATATTGAAGTTAAAAGCCAAGTGTGTTGTCTGTATGAGCAACTGAATTCTAATTTAAACATTACCATTTTTCACGATGGAAGGAGGGACAGCCGTCGCTGTGCGGCCTTTGATCATATTTTCCCTTGCATTGGTAAACAATTCAGCACTTGTTCTCATGAGACTCTGCTATGCTATAGAGGAAGAGAGGTACTGTGCAGACGACTGGAGGTTAACCTCCACCACATCTATCTGCAGGGGGGCACACATCCTGTAAACATGCCACTTAGACAGGAGGAGAGTGAGTCTGGGTTTTGGCAGCCACAGTGCTGCAGCCGGCTGTGGAACACCGTGCCATCGCAGGCGACTCAAAGTGACAGCGCTGTAATGAAGTCTGAGGCGCATGGCAGGCTGTACGTCATAATTTCAGGTTCCTTAAAGCCTGACAGGGAATGATTATCATGGATGGTTATTGTCACCCTGCCTCCCTGGGAGACGAGGCATGCTCTGGGGTTGTTGCACCGTGACATTCAAAGTTACAGTCTCCTTCATATAATGGAGCTGTCCTCTCAGCGCGCTAATGGGAGCGATCCATTTAACCTGTGCCAGAAACACACAGACGAGGAAGTTCCTAATGCGAGGCCTCTCCCGTGGGGACGTCACACTCCCCCCCCTGGCTGCTCCCTTCCTGCTGCTTGATTCATTGACTGGCGCTCCTCACTTATCCTCATTCACTGTTCAGTCTGGGGAGACAGGGAGGCTCGCTTCCTGCCGCCTGCTCCACATGCCACTGCTGCACGCCCGCCGCACACAAGGACACAGCCAGCGCAACAGACCCAGCTGCAGGAAGAGCCAGTGAGGGCCCAGTGAGGGACGGGCTAGACACCTACTGGAATTACGGGTCAATACCATAGGCCTTGGGAATGCTAGCAGTACACACTCTCTATAGTTGATAAGGCCTCTCAGATCAAAACATCAGGCAATAATGAGAGGGTTTGGTTATTGTCCTGTCTTAATGATGGCAGTTGTATGGGACTATTAATTTTAGGCTACTCCTGAGGTTGGTGGTTAATGATAGTGCCTAAGCCATGGTGATCTTAAGAATGATAGATGTAGCCACATTCAGTAGTCCATCTTTTGAGTGCTGCCGCCTGCCCCACTGACAAATTGCTGCTACATTCCTGAGAGAAAATAATTAGAAACAATTAATGTGTTTCACTTCCTAGCCACCACAAAGTTCAAAAAACCTGTTTTGCTGTGATTCATGGTGCTGTAAATTTAGGAAATTTAACATAGTACAAATTCAGGCTTGAAGGAAACTAGGATATTCAGCTGTGACTTGTTATAGATTTTATACATTTATTTAAAAAAAAAAGTAATGTAGCGGGTCAGCTCAAGTACAAAGATATAATGCAACTACCATACTACTACCATACATTAATGCTCATCTTATCAAAAGTCATAACATAAGATGGATGAGGTGATTCAAGGACCCAATGCGCTGTTCTAACTTTGGCAGTCTTTGTGAAGGCCAAGTTTCATACACAAAGTCATTTAAACAATCCTCCCTTTTGCAGTGACACACTTAGCCTTATTAGCTATTATACTGCTATAAACTATACATGCAAAAATGTAATGATTAAAAAAGCACATTGATACTAATCAGCTGCCCCCTAATATACTAAAACACTTAATCCATGGAGAGGCCAACTCTTTTGGGAGGCTCAAGAGAAAAATGACTTCTCTGTCTCCAGGCGCTGTTATTTCTGGTCATTTCTAATTGGTTTTAACTAAAAGCAACCACTCCGAGACTCCACAGGTTACTCCAATGCATCGCTATGGAATTGTCTGCAAATAGAAGATATACATCCAAATTAGTTTTAGAGGACACCACAATTGTCTTTCAGAAGACAAAAGGAGAAAGCGCAGAAAAAAATAAAAGCATACATGCCTTTCTGAGAAAGGTAAGAAGTTGAAAGATCCCAAAGGAGAAGCAATGTTATCAGGGTGACCCTGAGATCAGAGAAGCCCTGGCTGACTTGAGGTACCATATCTCACACACCTCGCCCCCTACAAATGTCTCCCAGGCTTCTTGTACAACATCTCCCCCCGTGCAGTTCTGCATTGCTGGGCCTGTGAGTCTCCAGGTGAGTCCTCAGTGCTGTTTGGTGGCTCGTGAATTATACATTGCAGCAGAGGAATTGACGTGGCCCAGGAGGGCTGAGAAACAGCAGGCATGGCTGGGAGGCAGATTGAAGACTCTGACGGAATTTTAATTGTACCGCAGGGAACGCTACGATAAGTGCTATTGTTATTGGTAAGACACTGCTGCGCAGGTTCACTTAGCTGAGAGCTTAAAAAAATGACAAGATCGGAAAAACGACTCTGTTGCGCAGCGTCCAAGACACTAATATGGTGCCAACAGCCCCATTGTTAATGACTATCTGAGGAGTATGGTTCATCTCACTGTCGTACTAATATTTATCGTTGTGCTCTCTATGTGCTCAGTATTTATCTGAAACATGCTCAGAGGACCAGCGAAGGTCAGCTATGGCAAAGGAAGAAAAAGTCAGGAATCACCTACAAATAAAAAAATGAACCGCTCAATCAAAAACCACTGAGGCATTCTATTCAGTTTTGTTGTGTAATTCAGTACAGTACTGCAAGTGAAAAGCCAAAATGTTAGGGTTAATGCTGCTCTGATATTGTCCACTCTGATCCTGGCTCTAGCTGTACTATACAGTAATTCTCCTCTGAGTGTGAGCTTGTCCTGGGGGCCTGACGGATGCAGGAAGGCTCCAGGGGCACAGGCAGGCCTCTGTGTACTCTCTGCGCTCGCTGTTCCCAGCCCAGCGGTAATCTCCCAGTGATCCAGCCTCAACCACACATGAAACCCAATAGCCTTTCAGCCCACACCATAAATAAAGACAAACCACATTCAGCAGACCACCCTGGCTTACTTTACAGTTATTGAGATACACGGAACAGCAGTCTGAATAGGCCACGACTGGGTGCGTTTACACACTTAAATGTAAAGGATTTAACTACAGATGCAAAATGCACACATCAGAGGACCGTTTAATTTTAAGCAGTGTAATTACATAAAACAATCATTTCTGTATTTTCTTATTTACAAAATGTATACAGAAAAATCTAATTCCCATTATTACAATATAGAGATTGTTCTGCCTCTCTAGTAGTCAACAGTATCGTTCCCCAGAGACAACACTTGTGAATTTCTGCTCACATTACAATATATTACATTAGCCCTACCCAGGTTGAAATCTAAAGGGGGAATACAATTACCTACAGCTCCTGAGGCACACACTCCAGTTATGCACAATAATAGGTTGTAAGAGTATTACAATCGGCCAATAGAGATGAGCCCCTTTGGGCTAACCTATTCAGAATTGCTTGAATATTCACACTACGCAGCACACTGCAGTTAAATACAGAGAATCTCAGATATACAGTTTGCTTGAAATTGCTCATCTTCACTTTTCTGTCTTCTGTGTCTATGCATGGTTGCAAAAGGCCATCTACTTCAGGAAACTTCAGGTAGGCAGCTTTTGCCAAAAAGGTATATGTCAATTTAACAGAAGTGTTGTTCAATGTTTGTTTATTCAAATCCCCTATCCGAGCTCGGTATGCATTTCATATCATGTCAAGAATAGCAGTTATCAAAGATGGGATTAGAACAGGTGAGTTGATATGTGCTCTGACAGTTAGTGACAATCTGTTACCAGAGCTGTCCGTCCAGGTCTGTCAATAGACTGTACACACAAGCCTGCTTGTATAATCACCTGGGGTGGGGGTGGGCGGGGGGGACTAAAGCTTTGATGACAAACTAATGTCAGCTAATGTCAGCTCTATAAAGGCTGACTCAGAAATATATTGGAACCCTATATTACCATCACTCATTCAGTCTCAATTCTCATCCAGTAAAGTACAGTACAGAAGGCACTTGTCTAATGAACAAGGGTCTATGGGGAAGGATCACTCTGTGCAAGTGTGTTGGAAGTCAAGGTCCCACAACAGTGGACTCGTGGCTCTGCTGATAAGGACTTGGCTGTAATTGCTCGAAAGGGAGGGAACTGCAGCCCCATTAGGTCTGGTCTTAGCACTTGCCAATAAGCCAAACTGCCCCTCTGAAGCCTCCCATGTAATGAAAACTTCCTCAGAGATGAATTACATGTCTGTCAATCCACTAATTAATATCATGGACTTGTCTTTTTGGCTCCTCTGCAGTAACGAACTGACTCAGAGAGATGGAATTTTGGAGCACTGGAAGACATAAAGGAAGGAAAAGCAGAGGCAAACTAGCGAGCACGCTGCTACTGTGATTCACTGCAGTCATGGTCGGCACTTAGTGCAGCATCTATTTTTCATGTATTTCATAATTAAAACCTGCGAGTTCTGTAAGCCCTCCATGCTCCATGCTCCATGCAGATCAAAGGTAGTCCTATTAGCAGGGAGTTCATCAGTGGAGACACTTTTCAATTTCCAAGCAACAGAGCCATGCTTAAAGCACAAATACCATGTAATTACACACATGTGATAACGGGACAGCCATGGAGCTGGACTATGATTAATAGAACACAGATCACAGTTTCCTTCTTTTTCAAAGCTGACACAACAGAGGACTTTACACACGAGGATAATACATGCGTAGCAGATAAAGAGGTTGATGAAAGACTGAATACATATTTCAGCCTTATGTGGTGCATGAGTTGGATTTAGTTTGTTGCCTTCTTCCTCCCCGCTGCATTCTCTATGTAAATGTAATCTATATTATATTACAATGACTATTTTTGCATTTGCAGTATTACAAACTGGGTGTCTGTGGGGAAAAGTACAAGCAGCGACAAAGTTAGTGACATGTTTTCCATCACCCAGCAGTGGTTGGTCCACCGGAGAGGATAGGCGGAGCTGCAACTGACTTGCTCTTCAACTCAATTTTGCGGGAAGCGGTGTAATGTTTTTTCCTTTCTCTGCTAGCATTGCAAGTAAATGGTCGATATGGCCGAACAAAGAAACAAAAGAGCGATAACTACAGACGATAAAACCTTTTAAAAAACAAGTGAAAATGAGATCTAAAAACACCCCTGCAAATACCGCTTATCGCCATAGGTGGCGCCAAAGAGAACTAAACAGAGATCTTTGAGATTGTAAATATAGTTAAAAGTGGCAATGCCACATTGTAAAAACACTCCAATACCATCAAATTTTGCTTGAGTAAAAATATTTTTACATTTTAATGCAGCTAATTTAAAGTAGGCTATCCTAAATACTGCTGGGTGGGGTAATTTAATTGTAAATTCATTGTTTAATTTCCCTCTGAATTGATGTGGAGTGTAAGTATAAAGTAGTATACAATTGAAACATTAGGGTAAAGTACCTCAGAATGGTACTTATATACAGTACTTGAGTAAATAGACTTAGTTACTACCCACGACTGAAATCAATCAACCTCATACAGCGTTTTAAAATGTATCAATTTACAAACTCTGCCTACTGTATCTTGCTGCTACAACGCTTCCTGCTGCCGATGGGGTTATTCTTATGGGGGAGCAAACCAATGAAATTCCTCCAGGCTCATGAGGTCACTTACAGTTCACAGTACAATTGCCCTACACTAACAACTGGACAAGGTAACAGGAAGGGCTAGTATTTTATCAAGTAGGAAGATGACAATCCTAATATACACTCGTAATGTTACATGATAAAAAAAACAGGGCATTTGTCCAGGAGGCACAGCAAGATAAAACATCCTACAGCCAAGCCAGGTTACAGAGAGGACAGACAGAGGGCAGGAATTATGCACTTTACACGAGGGATACATCCAGTCAGCATCAGCAAACTCAATGCTGGCCTATGACAAAAGCAGTTCTAACCTTCCCTGTGGTGTTCAGCAAGGCTTTGTGGCATACCGCTCATTTTAATGAAAAATGTTTAATCTACATTACATTATCTTTTATGCAACTATCAACACTCTGATGTTGATGGCCAGACATGGTATATATATACATGGTACATGGTATGAAAAACATACAGGATACACAAATGGCCCAATACGCATTACAGACATCCACAACATATGCACAGACAGCCCACTGACTCAATGCAATCACACATTCAAGAGGGGTCTGAGGTTGAGGCTGAGAGCTTGTCTATACTGCAGCCACAGCCATACATTCTCAGCAATATGAAAGCTTGCAGCCGTGGCCAGCAGTAATAATTAATAGCATAGTCTATAAGCATTCCATTAGGTGCAAGCAGCTGTCATAAACATCTTAATTAATTTACAAAGCAAGCAACTAGGGAATTATGGCGACGTAAAAATCTGCTTCCCTCTGCCGCTCCATAGCACTGGAACAGATCGGGCTTTTAAATTTTTAAACATGCCTTTCATGTTCTCTAGAGCACTAAAAAGCCTTTGAACAGTCAGCTTGTTAGGAGATGCACCTAGCAGCCCAATACCTACGGGTCGTCTTGCTATTCTTTTCATACCGTGACAAGAGGTTTTGGGCTTCTCTTTGCTGCTCTTTGCAGCTCGACTCAAGGAATCTCTCTCATCCTGTATGGCATCTACCCTCCCTCATTTTTTCTTTGTCACAGTGACATAATTGCACAGTTTTTCTGTCAAACAGAGCTCTCTCTGTCCATCTTTCTCAGTTTGCCTAAGTTTCTATGTTTTGGGGGACAAAGAGGACAGACATTTACACTGAATCTATTGATGAGATAAACAGTTACTTTTAACCACTTTCCTTAAATCAGTTGCAGATTCAAATCTAAAATATAACAACAGAAGCATTAACAAGGCTTTCAGATCCCAAAACCTCCCACTGTGTGCCTTATGTAAAATGGACATCCTCCTGAGGATACTGCATGGTGCAGCTGACAGTGGCAAAAGAACGAGAATGCCACTCTTGCACTGCACTGTAATCTGGGCAGTGTAGGGCCACAGCAAGGGTCAGAGTGTTGTGGTAAAAACTCTCTTCCTTACCTGCTCTCACTCAGAGAGGGCAAGATTAGACTGGCCACTCCATTATAGGAGAAAGGCTTAAGAGCATTTCCACTTTCAGAGCTAGGATATCAGCAGCTACTGACACTAAGCAGGGCTGACCCATCATTTTGGAGGGAGTTGAGTAGAAGGTATCAGCTGTCTTCCTAGCAAGCCAATACTAGCTCAGTTGAATCTGAGCTAAAAATAAATTTTCTAACCACTACAGTTTAAAAGAAATGCACTTGCACACAACACTATCATCTGCAATTATGAATCAATTTATCTATGCATAACATCTACAGTATGCCATTTACCAAGCAGACATTGAATTTTAATGTGCCCATTACTCTCTGATGATAGCCAGGCATGACATATCCCTTTTTCTCACTCCCATTCTAACCTGTCTCTTCCTCCCCATCTCTCTCCATTTCAGCCCATGCCATATTTGCTTAACCCAGCCAGTGTGACAGCACTCAATGCTAAAGCACTCCCAAGGCAGATGATCAAAGTCAGCAGTCAATTCACATTACAATGCATTGATTTGATGTTTCCTAACCTCCCAGGCCTTTCTCTAATGCTGCCAAGGACCTTCAGGATATTTCACAGTGTACCTCCTTTCCCAGCTTTTCTCAGTCTCCCTCTGTGTGTGTGTGTGTGTGTGTGTGTGTGTGTGTGTGTGTGTGTGTGTGTGTGTGTGTGTGTGTGTGTGTGTGTGTGTGTGTAACTGAAAATATGGTAGACAATGTTTCTCTGGTCATGTTTGCATATGATTTGAGTCGATATTCTGTCTAGTTCAAAAACGGACGATTTAGAATATCAGGCCCAGCAGTAATTCATACAAGGCCGACCACTTCAAAACCAGCTTTTACAATGTTATTATTGGCCTTCATTCACCTGCTGTTTCAAATATTGTTTTAGAGAAAATCACCTCCTTGTTCTCATATACCACACTTCGTTTGCTTCTCATCAGTTATTAATTTGCAATTCTTTATTGAGTTGGCTTCTATGCTTTAGTGACTGCCATTTCCCTCTGAGGAGATGTTCAGAGCACTTCCATGTTTTATTCAATTATGAAAACCTAATATGGTGGAAAGGTGTGCATGGCACTCACTCATAACCATGCATTATTTCACACATATTTATTCTGCCTCTCTGTTGTTGGGGGGTGGAGAGTCAAACAAGCAGCCTAAACAGAAGCATGCTCTTTTGTTTCTGGCCTTGACCCCTGAGGTTAATAAGGGCCACAGACAGAAAGAGAGACAGATTGTTATCATATCCATAACAACTGAATCTGTCTTGCTTTTGGGGGAAAGAGAGTTACTTTTTTTCCCTCCACTCAGAGGTTGTCAAAATGCGTAAGCATCATGGCCATGGCACAGTGACACACTGACCTACAAGCACAAAGGAGAACTTTGTCTGCCTTGATAAACACACACAACACACACACAGAAAGAGTAAGAGAGAGGAGAAGGAGAGAGAGTGTGAACGAGAGAAAGGAGGAGAGAGAAATAAGAACTATTGATTTATGTAAGAGAGGCATTCCTTAAACAGCATTAGTCATCATGGTTGTGTGAAGCAAGCTGGCTCTTTAATTATTCCTCAGAAGCCAGACAAACTCAGCGCTGCGTGAAGAGCGCCTATTGATTTCTGCCTGGCAGATGGGACACACTTACTTATAGCAATTCACAGAGCGAGTGGATGATCAGAAAGACAGAGATGGCACTTACCTTCTATTCAATCTACAGAGCAACAACAGAGCAACTGTTAACACTGACCATTAGGCAGGTGAGGCAGAATTAAGAGTACATCAGGTCAGACTACAGAGGTAAGAGAATCTGTTGTTTAATTGCAACTGTATCCGAAAAGTGAGAGGCACCTGTTGTGGCCTATCACAGTTAGAGGTCCTGCCAACAGAGAACAAGAGGAGATGAGCTACATATTATTGAGTGTAAAGAGAGGGTTAAATGAGAGGATGATGATTGGATAGGGGAGTTGTATGGCTTGTGATTTGTGTTCTGTGGTATTCAGTGGGGCTGCAACTAACAATCGTTTCCATTGATTAATAATTATGTTTTTCTTAATTAACTGATTAGATGTCTGAAAATGCCCAAGATGACGTCCGATGGACAAAAACCTAAAGATATTACATTTTCAATAATAACATTAAAAAATAAAGTGTGTGTGTGAGAGAGAGAGAGAGAGAGAGAGAGAGAGAGAGAGAGAGAGAGAGAGAGAGAGAGAAATACAGAGATAGAGTATGCCATGTCTGCTCAACACAGTTACATACAGGATGTTCTTTGCCCAAAATACCAGCTTTGAAGAACAAGAAGGATATTTAGAGGATACAGACAACAGATATTTAACACTAAGGCATTGGCTCCTTCATACACTAAATCTGTTGTAGGATATTAAAAAATTAAATATCAAATAGCCCATAACAAATACAAAAAGCACATAGAAAGCGTTAGTATAAAAGTCCATCTGTCTTGCTAGTATGCCTTTTTTGGAGCCGACTGCTCATCTTCTGGGAGGTCTGCGTTTTAAAGTGCCACTCTATTGTTATTTTATGAGAGGGGCTGAACACAGAGCCAGAGCTTCGTCTGAGCTGTGGAGAGAGATAATTCCCCTGCATGGCTACACAATACACAGACAGCACATTTAAAGATGTCAGCCCTTAACTAGAGAACAGTCAGTGAGGTGAACCCACTAACCCCATGTCTTCACCATGTCACCATGTCTGGAAACCCCAGTTAGAAATGCATTTGGTGTAGCTGATGCAGCAGGCAGACCATGCTATGGCATGGCAAGTGAGCTAGTGGGCTCACATGTGCTGCTCACAATCCTGGTTAGTGAAATGCCACTACTGTATGCCTCATCACCGCTGCTTCCCCTGCACTTACATAATTTACACAAGCAAAGGGAGGGGAGGACAGCAGGGGGGGTTGGTTTGGTGGGGGAGGCTGAGCTACGGGGTGGTTTACGTCCAATTGCGTTTGGCCATGTGGAGAGACAAACACGGCAGTATGAGGGGAGCTCTTGCCACAGCAGGCTTTGATGACTACATGCTGAGACGCCCCTACGACATGCTGATAGACAGCGGAAAGACCCCACCCCTCCTTTGCGTTTACGAAGCCAAGCGGAATATAGACACAACAGGAACAAGGCAGAGAGTCTGAGCACATTAGAGGTGCACTGATCCAAGACCTTGGCATGGTTATTTATTAATCAGCTGAGCTTAGCTAACTGCCTGCTTAGATGAACAGCACAAGCATGTGGTACATTGCAGCATCAGCCCCAAGACAGCAAAACTGTTGACATAATGCAACTTAAAATACATGCTGCGTTAACTTCAGATGAAGCGGTTTGCTATTGCAATTTTGTATATATCATTATATTTCCATTTCAATCATAGCATGTATTCCATTAATGATCACAGATACAGAGAGTGTGAAAATCATACAATCTAACACGGGGAACAAACAATCTAAAGCTTAGCACTGTAAATCCATTTGTGCTTATTTGGCTGCAAAACAAAACATTACTATGTGATCCAAAGTAAATACTGCCAGAGTGTACAGCAAACAAAGAATGTTTGCCCATTTGCACATTATTCATCTCCTAGGGTAAAGTAAGTGATGAGTAACAGCATGGCGATGTTGTCAGTAAATACACTCTAACATACACAAAATCGCCCCTTTCATGTTGAACTTTTGGAGTTCACTGGTACCACAACACCTTGCGCTGACAATGTTTTTTTTGTGCCAATTTCAACACCTCACAGTTGGGGTGTCAGCACATTGAAATGGTGTTGAGACACATAGCCTTTTAACTGAGAAGAAACATCTCTTGGAGGAAAAAAAAAATAGAAAAGAAAAACAGAATGGGATGCAATTCTCCAGAGTGTATCCCCCTCATGTCTCTTCCACTGTTTTTTTGGCAGGCTGGGTAATACACAGGAAAGCACTGGCACACAACACTCTCTACCTGAACACAAAGGAAACGTCTCAGCCTGGAGTTTGGGCTTCAGAGACTAATAGGAGGCTTGCACATCACCACAGGGAAAATGAGTGTTGGGCCCTCCATTGACTTATACTGTTGATGCAAGCTTTACAGACCAAAGTGTTTTTGCTAAGTTCTTCATTACTTCAGGAGCCATTTAAAGGGGTGCCATGAAGGAGTGATGGAGGCTTCTGAAACCATTTGGGGAACAGGAGAGGTAGAAAGTAGATGTGGTCATTACTTGACATTTCCTTTCATCATTTCCAAGACTACCTCACACACTCACATTCTCCCAGAGTTCTGCAGCACTGAGCTGAGAGAGCCTAAGCCTATTGGACAGTTCATTTAGGATAATGCAATGATGAGAAATGGAGAGGGTGGGATGGAGGGAGTCTTGTGTGTGTGTGGGTGTGTGTGTGTGTGTGTGTGTGTGTGTGTGTGTGTGTGTGTGTGTGTGTGTGTGTGTGTCACATCATTTTTTTGCATTTTAAGCGAGATGCAAAACACGTCAGCAAAGACAAGAATGATTATTTTCATAACCTGCTGAAACATAAAAAGGCAATCTAAAGTGCACACATATAATTATTTTATGAATTCAAACCACATAAAAAGGATATTTCAAAGAAATTTTCACATAAAATAAATGGAACAGAAATTATCTAGGGTCTTTTTTCCCTTTCTTCAGACTTCAGAAAAGAGAAATTTATTTCTGCCTTCATCTCTAAATTGGATGCAATTTATTGCCTCTCCAAAGCTCATTTTTCACTGGCTTGCAGGATCCATGGGCCATGGCAGGCAATGCGTATCTGCCCGCCTCCCCTGGCCTCGGGTGCTAATATGTGGAAACTGGCCTGGGGATATGGAGCCCAACCAATGGAAGAGGAGGCAGAGGGACAGAGGAGAGAATCAATCCCTAATCGCTGAGGAGTAGGGAGTAGGAGGGGTGAAGAGGAAGAAAAAAAATCAGGGGAGAGAAAAGACAGAAAGCAGTGTGTTTACCAGCAGACATTTGGGTGCTGTCAGCTGACTTCAAGAGCTCTGGGATGTCTGAGAGAGAAAAGGGAGTTATATAACCAGGCTGTTAAAGAAAGGGGAGAGAGTGAGACAGACAGAGATGGAGACAGAGAATGAGAGAGGGACTGGGGGGGAAAAAAGCGTTGCCATTTAAAGTGACAGGGACAACATTATCAAAGCAAAAACAAACATGGTACATGGTGCTGCCTGCATAGACACCAGACAGAGGCAGGTGAGTGTCCAACGAGCAGCGATCTCTGGTAAGTAGTTAAAAATGCAAGTGCCGCACAGATGTGAACACAGGTCAGAGGTTATTACATCCATCATGTATGCATTATCTTGGTGCAGGGTCCCATGTAAGCAAAGCTTGCATGCCCCTTGAGCCACATGGTTGCCTGGTTACCTATGTGCTTTTTGTGCTTTATCCAGCTCTACAGAAATTAATCTAAAATAGTACAAGCTGCACCACAAGCCAAAACCCACCAAGGCCACTAATAGCCTCTAAAAGTCCACTCAACCCTGCAGTGCCCACCCATCAACTACTATTAGCTTTGCTCTTGAGCTGGACTCCATCAATTTGGTATGTGGCTTATATTGTAACATAATAAATACATCTAATAGTCTCATTTGTGGAGAATGCAAAATAAGAGCTTTATTTGAGAAACGTGTTCTGTGGGACACCACACACACTGTGCAGCCACACATGAACATTAAGTACAGTTAGCTCAAGGTGCATTCTGTCCTGTGACCTTGCTGTTACACTTCCGCAGAGCAATGAATAACTATCGCATTTCTTTGGCTGACAGCTGACACCAAGAGGCCCAGGTGATATACGAGACATGACAAGTGATTCTAATTAAATGTAGAGCTTGTGGATGTAAAGTGGCAGGAAGGGAACAAATCCTGTCCAGGCAGCAAGCGGCAAAGCGGCATGCCTTGCTCCAAACGAGATGAGCTGGGCTGTCAGGGCTGCCTCAGCTGTCCTGTAAACCTGGGCCCAGCTCCCCAGGGGGACTGACAGGTTTCAGCTGGAGGGGAGAAGGCACACCGCAAGCCTCCTACCCCTCAACAACAACAAACGCATGACACACAACAGGCAGTTATGATGCAAAGCAAAAGCCATGTGGACCGTGTGCATTTGTCACATAACTGTGTACTAACAAGGTACAAAGCATGGTCGTCTGTATCCTGAGCCTAGATGAAGGCTGTCATCTAGGTTCCGGTGTGATTCGGTGACTAAATAAAAAAAAAACAGGCTACAATCACAAAGAATCAATAGATACAGCAAGCAAGACACCTCTGTTGATGCTGCATCCCGCTTGTATTTTCACCATGACTGTATTCATCCAGCTCAGGTTGAGAACAAAGGACTAGACATGGTGAGAGTTTTTTCACAGAAAGCAGGTTTTTTTATTTTATTTTTTTTCAGGACACGGCAGAGAGAGGACCCAAAGGTACTCAAGGCAAACATGAGTGTGTCAGTATGTGACACAGGACTGCACTTTACAGAGGACACTCACAGGGCCGTCAGCTTCCCAATCAGACCCCGGAGACAACCCTCACCAAATCAGTTAACCTTTGACCCATCTGGAACAACTTGGGGCCCAAGAGTAACGGTCAGCCCGCTAAAAGACAATGTGCATCACGCTACTTTCAACTGACAAAAGCAGTCATGTTGGTTGGCGTCTGTGCACTCCGGAAAATGAAGAAACAGCAGTCTATCATGAGCCCATCTAATGCCGGCCAAGACATATTTCTTTGATAATACAAAGTCATGGCTCAGTGCTTCTTGTTCCCTCCAGCAAAGCAGGGTCTGACTTGATACTTCTTGCTTACAACGTGTCGATTTTTCTACTATGGCAGTATAATATAATGTCTTTGGTTAGACACTGAAAATGATTTAAACAAATTGTGCATTCAAAAATGTGCACTTTGTAGTTGTTGGTAGCTGAAAAGTGTTTTTCATTTCAGTGTTCCAGAAATATACTTTTTAAGACTGGGAATCTCTCCTGCAGCTTATACACTGTAATAATTGTCATGCACTGAATTTTACCAACAGACAGATGCAAATACAGATGTGTGCACTAAACGAGGCAGGAACATTTTTAATACATTTCTCAATTTGAAGTAATCAATCATCAATACTTAAATGTACTATGTGTAGAATTTATGTGATTAGAACCTCATTATTCTGATGGATTTTGTTTGAAGAAAAATGAAACAGCCCTACTACATTTAAGGTCCCCGAGTCAGGTCTGGGGACAAATACCTAACTGTGGAATACTTAATGTAAATATCTAATAGAATGAGATAAGGAGATGAATAAAAACTACAATCTGATCAATTCATCTATATTACATATGACATATTATATATTATACATATACACTATGCAAATAGGTCTTTACTGTATCTCTGCAGATATTTAGACATCATATAGCAGGAAATGAGGAGCAATTAATAACATTAATGATGGCAGCGTTTGCTGCTATGAAAAGTCAAATGTCTGCCATGAAAAAAGGTTTATTGAGATTGGTAACCCAGCTGTTGTTACAGTAAATGTCAGGATTACTGGACCTTGTGGGGAAAGAATCTAATGAGACAGTTCAATGTATTATCAAGTACCATGAATGTAACTTAGAAAACAGACAGTTTATCTTAACATTAAGACTAAAAGCAGAGGGAAACAACTCATTTTGCACTTTAGTGTTTTTACAGTGCCCCCCCCCCATTTCCAGTATTTATGTTACACTAAGCTAATTTCCTGCTGACCTTATTTTTTGTGTGTATATATATATATATATATATATATATATATATACAACCTTTTATTTAAGTACATTACTTTGGTGGTAAAAAAAAAAATCGCATTTAGAAAAAGAAAACTTGAAATCATGTGTCCCACAATTATTGGCACCCCTAACAATTCCGCTGAAAAATTTAATAGTTTTTTTTCAAGAGACAAGACAAGACAAGAGAACACACAATTCAAGTAAGGCAGATGTGTGTCAACCTTCATAAGTCAGGCAATGGCTACAAGAAAATAGCCACTCGCCTTAACTTGCCCGTATCTACAGTCAGAGGAATCATTAAGAAGTTTAAAACAACTGGAACAGTGACAAACAAGGCTGGAAGAGGTCCCAAGTTTATCTTGCCACAACGCACAGTGAGGAGGATGGTAAGAGAAGTAAAAAAAAGTCCTAAGCTCACTGTCACAGAATTGCATCAAAGAGTGGCATCTTGGGGTCACAAAGTCTCAAAAAAACCCATCAGACAACTACATGCCAACAAGCTGTTTGGGAGGCATGCAAGGAAAAAGCCTTTTCTCACTAACACTCACAAACGTAAACGTCTGGAGTTTGCTAAGCGGCACTGGGACTTCAACTGGGATCGTGTGCTTTGGTCAGATGAGACTAAGATTGAGCTTTTTGGCAACAAACACTCTAAGTGGGTCTGGCGTAAAACAAAAGATGAGTATGCCGAAAAGCACCTTCACCACCGTGAAGTATGGTGGAGGATCTGTGATGCTTTGGGGCTGTTTGTCTTCCAAAGGCCCTGGGAACCTTGTTAGGGTGCATGGCATCATGAATGCTTTGAACTACCAGGACATTTTAAATAAAAACCTGATGGCCTCTGCCAAAAAGCTGAAGATGGGTCGTCACTGGGTCTTACAGCAGGATAATGATCCTAAACATGTGGCAAAATCTACACAAAAATGGTTCAGCAGTCACAAACTCAAGGTCCTCCCATGGCCATCTCAGTCCCCAGACCTCAACCCAATCGAAAACCTGTGGGGTGAGCTAAAGAGGAGAGTGCATGAGAGAGGACCCAGGACTCTGGATGATCTAGAAAGATTGTGCAAAGAAGAATGGTCAAAGATCCCTCTCTCTGTGTGCTCCAATCTTGTGAAATGTTATAGAAGGAGATTAAGTGCTGTCTTGTTGGCAAAAGGGGGTTGTACAAAGTATTAACATCAGGGGTGCCAATAATTGTGGGACACATGATTTCAATTTTTTTTTTTCTAAATGTGTGATTTGTTTTTTTACCACCAAAGTAATGTACTTTAATAAAAGGTTGGATTTTTCTCTTTTTTTGCATTTGAGTTCTATGTTGTTTAAAAAAAAAGGAGAATTTTTAGAAGTCCATGACCCCATCTTAAACAGGGGTGCCAGTAATTGTGGAGGGCACTGTATATGTATGTATAGACTATATAGGCTAGATCCTCCTAACTAACTCTCAGCAAGACAGCAGACGTGTATTTCCTTAAACTCTTCCTTAAAGTAATGCAATTGTCACAAAAAAACATCTGTGATTCAATGTACAGCATTGCTCAGGATTAAGTAACTGTAACCGAATGCCATATTTTTGGTTGAAGAAAAAAACCCTGGAATGAAATGTAAATATATTCAATTTGTTTCTGTAAAACAGCATCCTATTCTGTTTTTGTGTAGTCAAGTTAGTTGCCCCCTTTCATTTACTTTCTTTGGCCCTCAGCAACATAGACCCTTCAGTGTGCCCCGCCTCCTGTCCAGCCCACAATCCCTCTATTTTGGGTGTCTCACAAAGCCACTGATGTGATTAGAGAGGATGATGATTGCAGTTACATAACAGAATCAAATTAATTTGTGGCCTGAACACAGCAGTGACAGCAGGAAATCACTCAAGCTCTCAAATCTCCCTTTCTCTTGGTTGCTCCTGTGTTCCCTATCTTCACTCAACAACCACATGCCTCCTCCTTTCATGCACCCACTGCCCCCCCTCCTAGAACACACAGACACACCCCTCTCTCCTCCCTGGCCCTCCCTCTAGTCAATTAAAGTCACATCGAGGGATTAAAAGGAAGTAGGTCAGTGGAGCATTGCTGGGGGAAAAAATGCAACAAACCACGTCAGAAGTCACTGGATCGACCTTGTGAGACACAAACCAATCTAGCGGCAGCGTGTGATCTCATCCTGTCTCGACCAACGCCGGGACTCCTTACAGAAGCCAGGTTCAAATCCCACAGACCGAGCTATGCCCTCACCTTGATTTCTCTGCAGCTCACAGGAAACCCCCCTGGAGGGCAGCCTAGGGAGCTGGGCTTTGGTGGCGGACACTCGATACCCTCTACAGAATGCTTTGTCTCCAGTCCCCCGAACAGATCCTCTTCAAATGAAGGATTATAGCAGTGCTACAGGCAATGAGAGCCCCATAGCTCCACTGTGAGCAGACAATGCCAATAGCCACCATGCAAGGCAGAAACAGAACAGTACACATGCTTTGACACATTAATATCCCTTTTATATAGTATATGCACATACAATGTTCTGACTGCCTTTGACCAATTCATACTATACAAGACTGCTGTCAGGTTAATCCCTTGCCGTTACCGTTTACAGACTCAAATCTGCAACTGTTTTTACATATGCATTACTGATAAATAACAGATAAAGAATTACTTAGATACTGTAAGAGGTAAATTAAGTTACACGACCATAACACTGCATTAGCCAGCTTTAGATTTAACAACAAATTAAGTATACTTTACATTTTTGCTGACCATTTCACACGTATTTTGTTGAGTTATAGATTTTTGGATGTACAGTTTTACCGATACAGACAGGTATCGGTAGGTAATGGTTTCTATTCTATTCAGTAAGAAAATAAATTAGCAGTATACATCAAGTCTGCATTTACTGTATAATGGTCAATGTTACATCATTATTATACAGATTTATTTTCATACTGAGAAAAGTTATGGAAACCAGTGGGTGACTGAAATGGTAGCATGGTTGCAACATTATGACCTGGGATGTAAAGTATCTGTTACTTGTAGTAAAAAGACTAAAACATGAAAAACCACCAGTTTGCGGTCCTTAAAGTTTCATTTTAATTTCTTTCATCATGCTTGATCTCTTTCATACAGGTTGTGCACTCTGTATCTCTCCTTATTCCTCAAGCTCTTTTTAAATCAGTCAGGGGGTTAGGTAAATGTTTGTTTAAACATAAATACCTTTCATTATTAAATTGTACTCCTTATTATACATGCCAACACGGGTAGAAGGCAGTGTTTAGAAGTGGTCTCCACTGTGTGATGAAAACTCAGCAGGGAAGGTGAGCAGGGAATGGCCTCACTTGCGCTGTGCAATGACAGAGTGATGCTGCTGTCAACATATTGTACTGCATTTGTCCAACTTAATCAGCCTCATATTCACCAAACACTATAGGGGAGTGAATAATAATGGGAAACAAAGTAACAAGCTTGTCATTGCGGCACATTAACGAGTGAAAATTATCTTAGCTAGTTCCACACTCACCAGCTGTGAACGACTTGATAAGTAATGTAAAAAAGGGTTTTCTATGACAGTCACAGAGACAAGACGACACATCTAATTGTGTATTGAGATGACAAAGGGTTTGAAATAAAAGGGATGCTGCAAAAAAATTGTTTACTTTATTAAAAACGACAAAGCGACAAGATTAATATGCTGGACACAGAACAACAGAAAAATGATTACACAATTTATAATGCATTTCAAATGCAATACTGTAAATCAGGTTAATGAAATACTTGTTGATGTATGATACTAAAGTATGTTTGAGCATTGTGCTGGCTATTTTATTTAGAGTTTACTTGGATATATATTATATTATATATTATTATATATTAATGCGATTAATGTTCATCATGTAATTTCATGTCATGTTATGTATTGTATGTCAGATGTGTCATCATCATGTAATGTGTTATGTATTGTATGTCAAGTGTGTCGTCATTATGTGTTATGTATTGTATGTCAGGTGTGTCGTCATCATGCAATGTGTTATTTATTGTAGGTCAGCTGTGTCATCATCATGTAATGTGTTATGTAATGTATGTCAGGTGTGTCGTCATTACATAATGTGTTATGTACTTTATGTTAGGTGTGTTATCATCATGTAATGTGTTATGTACTATATGCTAGGTGTGTCATCATTATGTAATTTGGTATGTGTTGTATGTCAGGTGTTTCATCATCATGTAATGTGTACTGTAGGTCAGGTGCGTTATCACCATGTAAAGTGTATTGTATGTCAGGTGTGTCATCATTAATTAATTAATAGTGTATTGTAGGTCATAGTTGGACTACAGGTAGATGATTGCCATGGCATTAGCTGATAAACATGTGTGCTTTTTTACATTTCTAGAGATGTTTGGGAGAAATCATGCTGCTATGTAACAAATGGTATAATGTAAATACTAAGACAGTTTTAATATAGAGCTGCTGTACAGACACATCTCATTACCACTATGCTACCTGACGGATATGTAGATATATAGAGTAAACTCAACATACATGTACAAACAGAAAGAAAGGCATCTGAACTGTTGTCATCGTCATCGATCTGCAAAGCTGATTTACAGAGCCACGCTGAGATCGACAGAGTTGATTTAAGGTGTGGACAGACAAGCAAAGCTGCAGCCGCACCAAAGTCAGAGGGATTCAAAGCGCCATGTCTAATGCTCCCTGATGACCATTAAAGGGCCTAGATGGAGGAAATGAAGTGATTCCTTTTGACATCAGATAGTCCAAAAGACTTTCCCAAGCTGAGCTCATAATGCAGCTCCCTTACTGTCAATCTAACTCTTTCCGAAATACATCTCCAGTGCTGCAGTACAACAAAACTACTATTATTAAATATTGCTTACAATATTATACTGTAACTGCTTCAGGGACAGTCATACTTCTTGTTAGAAATTGTTTCAATTATATTGGATTCTTTTCAATAAAGTCATATTTTACAATGATTTTTCGTTCTTTCTTTTTTTTAACCTAAAATCCATTATTGAGTTGCTAGCACAGTGTTATGTAATTATATCTGATGATGAGGCATGAAGGAATCAATACTTCCTGTGACAACCTGGTTTGCGTAAACAGCAGTGTTGTGAGTGACCCCACTCATTATTTCATAATGTGGGTACCTGAGGCCTGTTCAATCACTCCCTTTACAGTCATTAGCATTTCATTATACTATTGGGAGGATAGGTTAATGTAGTTTAGTGTAACACACTGAGTGCTGTAACATATACACACACACATATATATATATATATATATATTAGGGCTGTGAATCGATTAAAAAATGTAATCGAATTAATTACATACTCTGTGATTAATTAATCGAAATTAATCGCATACATAATTAACGGTGCCTGAACCAATACTTTTTAAGAAAGTAAAAAAAGAAAAGAAAAAAGAAGGGTACTAAACAACAGTCGGTGACATTAAAGAAGGGCTTGTTTATTGCTAAGGCCATATGGTCAAAATTAAATGATTTGATAATAATCTATAACAATAACAATAACTTATTTCACTAGTAAATTGCTGTTGAACGACAAAAACAACCACCAGATGGGAAAAGGACATTTACAATAACTTCAAATGCACCACGAGGCTGTAGTTTACCAGTTTCATTGAACGCACCGTCTGTGTTGTTTTTCCGACGGCAGCTGCAGATTGTTAGCCTAGAAATCTAGACGCACCCTAGTGGCAGCTGGCTTGTCAGGCTAGCAGATTGTTACATACCGGGTGTTGGAATCCTCTACAGTAAAAACACAGTCAAACTTTTACACCGCGTAGCGTCTGTCAGCATTTTAACAGTGTTTAATCCAGCTACTAGCTAGCGGTAGGCTAACGCTAGCTGTCGAGTATAGCGCTAACTAGCGCCACGGCAGCGGTGTTTGTGTTGCCTGTATCGTCCGCTTCAGAGCATCGGAGAGAAGAGCAGACATATCAGTGGCACCAGATTTCGGTAGCCAGGGTTGGCAGGAAGAAGTAACAAGTAGCTAAATGTTCCAATCAATGATCCAGGCAGCACATTCTCGTCTCTCTCCTTCATTTTACAGTTGAATATTGGCTAGAATGGCTCCGGGTCAAACGTCAATATGGAATGGATTAATCTGCGTTATTTTTTTTATTTTTTTGTCAGATTAATTAATCGAAATTAACGCATATATACACATATATACATATATATACACATATATACATATATATATACACATATATATACACATATACATATATATACACATATACATATATATACATATATATACACATATATGTATATATATGTATAGATAGTATATAGTATAGTATGTGTGTATATATATATACACATAATATATATATATATATATATATATATATACACACAATATATAACACACATATATATATACATATATATATACAACATATATAAGCATATACAAAATATACATAGAAAATATATATATACATATATATATATACACATATATATACAGATATATATACATAGATATAGAAATAGATATAGATAGACACATATATACATATGAGAGAGTATACAGGTGATAGAGAGACATAGAGGAGAGAAAAGATATATATATAGAAAGACAGATAGAGTATATATATATATATATATATATATATATATATATATAGAGAGAGAAAGAGAGAGAAAAGAGAGAAAGAAAGAAAGAGAGAGAAAGAGGAGAGAGAGGAAATAGAGACAGAGACAGAGAGAGAGGAAAGAGAAAGAGAGACACAGAAGCACAGAGCACATTAGTGGAAACAAGGAGCATGGAATGGAAGGAAAGGAATATGGAATGGATAATGGAAATGAATAAAAGGAATACGCAGGAAAGCAAAAGTAGTAAGTGAGAATAGTAAAGAGTAGAAAAAAAGAAACGCAGAAATGAGAATGTAAGGTCAAATATATAATAAAGAATGAACACATATATATATACATGTATAGCGTTCATACTAGTATAAAAACGTCCATCCAAGGAATGCAATAAACATAGAATGCAAAATAACAATGTATAAGAAAAAACTGAATACTAGTACAAGATTTACCTAAAGAAACACATAATGCAAATGACTAGCAAGGCAAATAAAAGTGTAGGGCAAGCCGAAGCTAAACACAGTAAAATTAAACAACTTTGACCTTTTTAACATCAGGTCAGTGGTGATATGATTCCTTCTGTTTAGGATAAATTTCCATAATCTGATGATCCAGACTTAGTGGATGACAACAAGATACCTAAGGATGCGATCTACTGTAACAATCCACTTGTTAATGGTGCTTAACAGAGCCATATCTCAGCACAAAGCTTTCATTAAGGCATCAAAATAAAAAGCAAACTGTTCCACTCCCAAACAGCGCCATACTGGGAACAATGTTGTTGCAAGATGATGATAGGCTAATCAGCTTCAGATGCGACTGGAGACACTTGCACGCTGACTCAACTTCTCCTCTGTCTCTGTGTTGTAAGATGAAATACTACACTGCTGGAGACATTGATTTATGATTTAAAAAAGTGGTCAAGCCTGCCACATCAACACTACATCAAGACAAACCCTGGCAGGGATGTTGGCTTGAGTCCATCTCTACAGACTTCCTCTATAATGAGCATGTTATCGCATCCTGATTTCAATTAGAGCAGGACACAGATCTAGACAGCTGCATGTTAAAGTATCTGCACCTCAGGATTCCCCACCGTTATCAGATGAGGAGACGACTGAGACAAACCTGATTGGTTCTGTGACAAATTTCCGCAGGTCACGGTTTAAAACTGACTTGAGAATCCATTTGTTGCGCCTATCACACGGAGAAATCACAAGATTTGATGATATGAGAATTTTGATTAGATAAACGTTGTCGAGGATAACATTAAACTAATATCTAGAGCGCTCACATCTTGCTCTATGTGAGGTTGAAAGGCCCAGCCGTCATAAAGTGGATGCATTAAATCCGTTAGTTGAAAGAATGATTGTTGATATGAACTCACAAAAGGGATTATTATGTATTCATTGTGATAAACATGCGAAGAAATAAGACCTGGTGTGATCAAAAACATTTAGGACTACTTAATTATGCATCTGGACATAAAAACAGTGGCTTTGCTATTTTATCAAAGCATCTTTAACTAAAAGTTCACATATATCTTTAGGAGGTAAAACAATTATATAGATATCAATATTGCTAGCAGGATTAGCCATTTTGACCCTTTGTGAAAATGGCTGTGACAGTGTGAAATTCCACAGACTCGTCACTGTGAGGATGAAAGTCTAAGAAAAGCAAGGGATGAAATCTGCATCCCCGAAAGAGCCTGCTGCTCTAATCTTTGCATTGTGAAGGCAAAAGACGAGTGAGTCAGATTTACGTCACTATTTGTTTGCTCTGTTTTCCACCCACAAATGCCTCTTCCTGCTTCCTCTTTCAGACTTGCCTTTAGGAGATGAATTGTTTTACAGTTTAGTTGCTTATTTAAATGAAGTGGGCGGGATGTGGGGAGGGTATTTTAATCACTTATATAAATATTTGCATTCACATGAGCTGACCCTTGGAATAGTCTATTACTTCATCTCTTTCACCCGCTGGCCCCCACCTCTCATCCAGACACGCTTATTTACCTCTTCTGCTCACCCATTCAATAAGACTCCAACCAGCCTAAAGATATTAGCATAGCCACACAGCTCCACAGACCAGACGCCTATGCAGCTTTGTTCTCCGCTTTGTTCTGAGGGGACAAATAAAGCCTGCTATGTGAGAGTAGGAGCAGAGGAGGAAAGGGGGTTGGACCACTGGGGAGACTGGCAAGTCCTCTGTTTCTATCCACTAATGCTTTGACAGCGAATAATACATTGATCATAGCGGTTGGGCATGATGCTGACCTTGAGATTTTCTCTTAAAGTAGTGGTCGGGCAGCAAACAGAGATAGGTAGCCATCATCCGGCTACAATGTGATTCACTGGGTAAACTCAACGATAGGCATCTGGGATGGATCTCAGAAGAGACAGGGCTCCTGCATCTTTAATTGTTCAGAGGAACAGAGCCTCATCACAATTATAGAGCATTCAGGAAGCCTCCAAACTCATTTAGCTCTGCTCATCTGGGAACAGGAATCCACTAAACACAAATTCCTCTTCTGCAGCCTGCGGCAAAAAGCCTTCTTTTTTTTTTTTTAAAAGATTAATAAGATAAGAGATTTAAGAATATCCAAAAGACAGAAGGAAAGACTCATTGTCGAAAATGAAACATCTCAACGTGTCAGCATGTACAGAGGGGACGAAAGATGCACAAAAAAACTTGACAATGCTCTTACTGTCCGTTTCAATGCTTTAATTAAAACTTGAGTACGCTTCAAAAATACACACATTTTGGTCTTTCAGTCTGCTCATTGTCTGCCTGTCTGTAGTGATTGCACAGGGACAGTCGGTGAAACATGAGCTCATGAGAGAAAAACATGCACGAGACAATACACCAAACATTCATTTGAAACCTTCTCATCTCGCCATGCACTCATAATCTAACTCCCCTTTCAGTGCAGGAGGTAAATTATAACTATAATTGAAACATTGCACATGTTTTATTAAATGGGAGCTCTCTCATCTATAAGGAGAGGGAGGCAGGACATGCATTAAAACTAATAAATGAATCAAGTCAATGCTGCGCGACACACTCGTCAAACATAAACACAAACAATTTGTACCAGTGCTCCATGTCAAACGAGGCAGATATAAAAGAAGATGATGTTGCAGGAATTGCTTTGGGCCTGTACACAAAATGCCAAAGAGTCTTTAGAGTCATTTTCTTCCTCATCCTAATGGATATATGACTGTATACATCGCAGCCATTGTGACCGATGTCCCTGGGCACTTGCGGAAAGTGCACTCAGTGGCCCTCAGTGAGATGCAGCATCACAGAATGAAGCTAAGAGTGATAGAAAGGTGTGACCAGGTATCTCTCTCTCTCTCTCTCTCTCTCTCTCTCTCTCATACACACACACACACACACACACACATCTATATTTTACCCCTTCAAGCAATCCACGTTGAAGCTTTCAAGGGCCATGAGAGTGAATAAATATTTGAGGGAAAGTAAGCAGGCTGTTCCTTTACCTTTGACAGTGTACATTTTTAATGCTGCCAAAGCCTGGCCGACCACTTTATTGTTCCTTTTTAGGAGGAACAATGTTTACAAGGAACTCTTTACTCAGGTGGCCTTTCATGCTATTTAGCTGCATGTGACTATACGCATTGAGGACTTAATCTGCTTTCTTTCAGGAGTTATGATTTTTGTCGCTGTAAATCATTGTAGGATTTTTAATCAAGACAAAGGCCGTGTATATTTTTTGCTCAGATTTAATGAGGAAAAAGAATAGCACCAACATACACCTGTAGAGGGCATTGTGATGCACGTAAGGCACGGTGGCCCTGCTATGTGCCTCGTGAAGGCGCTGCAGAAAAAACAGACACGGCACAACTGTCACCACAGTGCGAGTCTTCCTCTGCATAATCACATCACCCTGATCACGGCTCTTTAGTCATCATGGTCACATGAGAGAGGGGAAAAAGAAGTGACATAATTTTCTCCATTTCAGCACATCTGTTTCACATCTGACAGCCATCATGACAGACTTAGTGAGGTTTTCTGCCCCTGCTGTGGAGATTGTAAACAGGCCATTCAGCTTGTGTTGTTAACTCAAACATGATGTGAGGCTGCGGGCCAAGTCTACGTTCAACCTGGGGCCTTCTGATTACGCTGGACTCGGGACAGATTCGGCCCCCTCGCCGAATGTCAGCCTAAGCCACAACACCTGGTCTGAGATCAGTGAGAGAAGACACAGGCTGTGAGAAGAGGGGTTCATCCTGCTGTAAGCCGAGGCTGCTGGGCAGATAACTCTGTTGCGTAACACTGCCCACTTCAACACTAGTCTTAATGAGAAGAGAGCCTTTCAATTCGCCTCACAATGACGCCATTTGTATTTTCAAGATGAGCTCTCTCAGACAAAGGTGTCGCTCGTAAGTATCACTGTGTAATGTGACTAATCTCACACCGAAGATATTGTAAACGACTGCTTAAGACCTCTCATTCATCTGCTGCACTGCTGGCACTCATCCATTTGATCAGCATCATTTAGCACGTAAACATGCTGCCGGTGACAGGTATCAGAGCTGCCTCTCTAATCATACACATACCTCAGCTCTGTGGCATGTCCTCATCTATCTCCCTCTCCTCAGAGGCAGCACAGCCTCCCAATCAGAATGGATAATACCCTGTGGACCAACTACCACAGTCTACACAGACAGAGAAACACTGTGCAGCTAAAAAGAAAAGACAACCCACGTCCATTTAGCAGTGGTGTGTTGACACTAATGGACACACAGACTACACCCTCATGTTTGAGAATAAGGATATTATGCAGACATCCAGCTATCCCTTCACTTTCCTCCCTAAAGCATAAGGTGGCGGGGGAACATTTGGTTTCATGGGTGCTGTGGGGTATCATTTGGTAAGGTCTCCCTGTCTCTGACTCTACTTTGTGAGCTGGATCTGGTGGAGTTTAAGAGGAAGGGGTATTATCTCAGACTCTTGCCAGCCCAGTGCACTCTTTGGGATAATGTTCTTATTGGGCGTGATCCTCCAACTGCAGAAGTCATGCTGTCTTTACTCAGAGAAGCAGAGGGGGGACTGGAGGTGGGTGGCTGGCTTCGCCCCAATAGATTTAAAAAAGAAAAAAAGAAAGTTTCCGTTACACTTGCTTGAACCCACATTTGCAGAAAATTAGAGAATTAGTACTAACAAGAAAGGGCGATCATACTGCCAAAATTGCTCTTATAATGGCATGAGAAATGCAAGAAAAAGACACCCATTTATTAGATCTCATTGGTGGAAAACAACTGACATGAAATTTAGGATTTATTCTTGTACCTAATTCAACTTTGCTTTAAAAAACCCAGTTTCAGTTTAACTTTGCTAGATATTTTGTAGTAAAACTTTAAGAATTTCTTCACCAGAGGTCTTTGTGCACCTGTTTGACTGTGCTGTTGCTAAACAAACAAACCACTCAGGAGGTCATGTGGACTAAAGGGAGAACACTTCATCTATTCTCTACACGGCAAACTTGGAAGAAATGTTTTCAGTTGTAACTATAAGCTATGTCAATATTTGACTCAGAACCAGACAGGATGTTCGCTAGGGAAGCCAGAGGGATATTCAGTTCCATAAGTACATTAAAACACAGGAATGCAATAACAGTACGAGTGTCTAATAACGCTGTATGGGCATACTGTAGAGACAGGTACAACCTCAGCAGACCGGAACAGGATCATAGGTTGGTGCCACGATTGTCTCTGAGCTCATAGAATTAAACATAGCATTATGTTAGCATCTACCCTCCAGCGTCACATCAGAGAGTCTTTTGAAGAATAAATAAACAATCTATGAGGCTTCAGGTGACAACAGAGCATACTGGCAGCTCCTCAGCATCTGATAAGGTCCATCTCCTTGCCCGTGGCTCACAATCGGAGAGATCAATTTCAATCTGGAGATGTGATAAAGAGAGATGACAATGCGCCCCTGCAGCTGTAAATACACAATGTCATGTCTGAAAATAACTGATGAGAAATGATCCAAGCTCAGAATGTGCACCGAGTTCATTGACTCACCCCCATCCCATTCCAATAATTTCAGCTATCAGTTCTGTCGACTGTGCAACTCCAAAAAAAACTTTCAAAATCAAAAGCAAAGCACAAGCCTCAAATGCATAAAAAGATCACAATTCATGCTAACAAAAATATAAAAAAATAAAGAATAAAAGATAATGAATTGCAGTCAGTTTCTTCCAGTGTGGTTTCCCAGTTAGCTAATCAAATTGATACAGTGTCATTTCATACAACAAATGTGTTCTTTATTAACCAGCAAACATTGTAGTCAGACTGTGTCGCTTGCCAGACGGAGGTGATTGTGTTATCTGTGAGGCCGGCTGTGCAACTCTCCGCTGGCCTCCTGCAGCTCGAGGATTGTCCCTTACCTCTCCACTACCCCAAGCACTGCTTCTCCCCTGCACTCTAATTGCCTCCATTACTGTATCTGCAGTCAGATAAAATGCTAATTTCACAGGACATTAATTTCTCCAGGCTGAACAATAAGCAACACAAAGCCCAGGACGCCTGTCTTTGCCTGGGCAAGCACGTCTGCAGCGCTGGGCCCCTTCCCAATGGTAGAGGAGTGAGAGCACCATTATGCACAGGTCAATGAAATGAAGGAAAAATCCATCGATTCTACATTTGAAAAGAAAACACAGGAGAAGGGCTGGGGCAGGGTGATTTATCAGTCTCAGACGGAGTCTGGCAGTCAGGGCTGGAAAATGCTGAGGAGAAATGCTCCATCCTCATTGGCCTGCTTCGGCCAAGCCATAATACAGAAGCATCTGTCTATGAATAGATATAGCTTTTCAACCTTCACCTGTGACATCAAAGACTTTTTGGAAAGGGATCAGATTTGTAGAGATAACACTGTAAGTTAACTAAAAACGATCTGCACAACTAGATGTCTGATCTACTTAAGCTTTAAGGGGTGATTTTGCTAATTCTATATCCATCATTTTTTCCTTCTAGAGTTCATCGATCATCCCCATTGCTCGTGCGCAGAAGCACCCGTCTGTGTACATCAACCTAATGTTCTCATATTATATGCATGGCTTGATTCCTCCCTCCAGCATCCCCAACTGTCTCTGGATTAGCAAGTCCACACCCCACTTCACAAATCAAAACGTTTAACATAATAGCTCCTATCCTCTAATGGCTACACAACACACTTCATTTATTCAGCCACAGTTTTTAATAAGGCATTATCAAATTCTGCTTAATTCTACTTAGCCCTGCAGGATAGTGAGAATAGTGAAGGAAGTGCTGTTACCCCTATGCAAAATGTGCGGTTTGTGTGCGCATAACGTGCATGTGTTTGTGCCAGGAGCAGAGTGAATCCTGACCCAAGGACAGTCGCTCTTCCTGGGAGTGGCAGATTTCCACCCTGGGCGGCGGGGGGGTCGTCACTCGCTGATAAGCCCTTCACATGAGGAACCCTGGAGGGCTCTCTACAGTGTGCACAATCATAAACAAGCCACATTGAGTCACAATTACTCTGTGATTATGCAGTATACCAACAAAGGCGTTGAAATTGTACAATGTTACAGGTTGTTTGGGGATGAAGAACCAAGGTTAAATGAGAACCAGGTGTTCTGTCATGCAGCCCAGGAAGCCTGAATGATGCATACAGGATGTGAGAATGTCAAAAGGTTGATGGGAGATATTTGGGCACTTGGCTTTTAACATTCTTGTGTAAAAAATGAACATAAACCAAACCAATAAATGGTGGTAAATTGAACTATCATATTAACTATTTTCAGTACAATAAGCTGAGATAACAAATACACCTTTTGCACATCAGGTTTGGATCACAGCTGACTTACAGTTTGCCACTGACAGGGTTGTATTCTGCTCCCTTGACCAGTGTTTGTAAAACATATTTAAAACATATTTCTTAATGCCAGCAAGGATGCCCCGACAACAGACAATTGATTACAACTTCTTCAAATTAATCATTTATAACATTTCGCTGATTAGATTTGTTTTCTCGTTGGCTATTCAAAGGATGACATCCAGATGACAACACACCGAGCAAACTGATACATATATGATAGTTAGATAAGGTTTTGTAACACTTTACTTGAAGTCTCTACATAAGAGTGACATGACACTGTCATGACACATGAACCCTAACCCTAACTCAAACCTAAACATAACTTGTCATGACAAAAACCAAATGACACTTACTAAAAGAACTGTCATGTCATAAACATTTATGACTTGTTTATAATGTTTATGACACGTTCATGACAGTGCCATGTCACTCTTATGTAGATACCTTCAAGAAAAGTGTAACCTAAGGTTTTTATCTTCGCATTATTAAGAATATGTCATTCAATGGTAAATACTCAATCAGTTTATTGATAGACCACTAACCTGGCTAGTTTCACCAGCATGGATCATTGCACCAAGTCATACCAGTTTGAATAAACAGAGAAGATGGCAAAACAAAAAATTAAACTGCTTTTCATTATGGTCTTATTTTTTAAGCCATTTACTGCGCTATTAAAATGAAATTGTAGAATATTCAACACAGGGAGTTTAAAAACATAGATTAAGTTAAAGTATTTGAAAATATAAACCATCTAATAATTCCTCTGTATACAGCGTGTGCGGCCTGGTGGTTTAGACCACAGAAATACAAATGAAGGTCCGTGCTTCCTCATATAATAACAGAAATCCCTCAATGTCTAATGTAAACCTGCGCAGAATTACAAGTGTAAACATTCTTACTTAACAATTTCAAAATGTTTACTATCCACACAACTGGAATGGAACTGAATATCTATTAAAACACAGTCGGCTAGTGAAAGGCTTAAGTGTGGCAGACCGAGTTACATCATACTCTAGCTTGCGTTAACCCTCTGGTTTCTGAGGCCTGTTCTGGCAAGTCTGTATGATTTCCTCCTGTTTCCATTCAAACACTCTGAGTGCTGTGGAAGTGTTGACAGACTGAGCATGCCCGCACTGGCTGGCTGGCTGGCCGGCTAGGGACTGGGTGGGGTGGAGAGAAAGACAGAGAGACACTGCTGGAGGAAAAGGAAAAAGGATAGGAGGCTGGGGCCACAAGCTGCACGAGGGACAATGAACAGACGAGCTCTGTTAACTCTGCATCTCAGTATGCATCAGCAGGCACAATGCTAACAGCTTAAAAAGATATCAATCAGATAGTGTTTATCAAAGAGTGTGGAGGACTTCTGATAGCGAGGTGTCTCTGGTGGAGAAATCACTTGGTGAATGTTTGAGAAGTGATGGCAGGTGGGATGCCATGATGCCTGCCTGCCTCCCCTCCCCTAATTAAACCATTACTGCAGGGCGTGGAGACTTGGAGGGGATTACATAATGCACTCCAATGTGCTGGAATGGGCCAGTCCCAGTGGGCAGCAGGCAGTGAGAAAGATAGACAGAGAAAGAGTAGAGGAGAGAGGCATTTGAGGCATTTGAGATTAAGTCCCTTTCATCTTCAACCAGACTCATATTTCCTAAAGTTAAGTACTAGATGAAGACTGTACGATTACTCTCTCCCTCTCCGTCTCTCTCTCTTTCATTCTCTCTTTTACACACTTTTGCACACATACACACTCTCTCTCTCTCTTGGTCTCTCGCTTTTTTTTTTGCCTTTAGTGAAGGACTCACGGAATGTGCATTCAACTGCCTGTGGAAGACTCAGGCTCCCAATCCCCAGTGCTAAATAGAGGAATTTCTAAGAATCACAGTTCAAAAAGGAGACACTTAGCTATCTGCTCTCACATTTCGCAAGAGAACCAGAGTCAATGGCTTGGCGAGGTGCTTACAGTAGATGCTTTAACATGGAGTGGATTATCTCCAATGTTTCAGAGAATGCTACAGTGTTGTCTAACCACAGAATTGTAGCAATTCTCATTGTTACTTTTTGAAATGAAAACAGACACATGGAAATAGCAAGGGATGTCTGGTATCTCCTGAGAAACTGTTTTCATTAATGTAGTAAAAAAAGTGGGGAAAAAAGACCTGATGGAAAAAATGGGTTGTGGCGAGAGGAAATACAGGCATGTGCTTGTATTTAAGGAACCATTTTTTCTGATTAACACAGAGCAGATGTACATTACACTTACACAGTCTTTCAAACATTCTTCATTCTGAGCAAACACTTTTGTTTTTACCCAAAGCGGTCATAAGTCACATTGAAGGGTTACACCTAAGAGAGGCTTCTTGCAAAAACATGCTTCCCTAAACCGCTTTGTGCGCTGCTTTCTGCCTCTAACGCTACTTGTGTGAGAATGGTGATCACTCCACATCACCATGCACATCTTTAAACACAGAGATACACTCCGATAGGAACTCGTAAAACTAACAGCAAGGCTCAGACAGGTCAAATGTGCGTGAGTACATGGATATATGATTCTAAATCTCACGTGTGATGGAATTGTTTCAGCAAGATACGAGGCAGGAGAGTAAATCACTATTTGCTCACAAACAGCCGGATTCAGCCGAGATACGCTCAGGTTGGGGAGCGATCACTCAAGCCCCAAGAGACAGAACACTCAAATCCGCTCTCTCTCTCTGAGCCCTCTGCATGTCAAGTGGATGTGGGCATATCATGACATGGAAAATGTCTATTCTCTGGCTCCAATCACATGGTTAAGTCATTGCAGAAATCAAGCAAATTTCTGATTGTGTGAGAAAGAAAGATCTCAACCAGGGCAGAGCCTCTCCACTCAGCAGTGTTTGCTGAAATAAATCCTGCATCTCCAGTGGTGCCAGACAGCAGACAGTGTCTTTGCCAGCTGTCTGCCATGCCGCTCTGCTCCATTCTACTCGCCGTTTGCTGCCGTGACTGCTGTCCGACGCTCAGCACTCAGCCCCTTGTTTTCATAACAGTTCCGGCACGGACGGCTGGCACAGCTGTTCTGTGGGTCCCCACGGCCTTTTAAAAAAGGCAATAAATCAATCTAGGCACTCAATACAGGCGGGAAATTGACCAATTAGAGTGGCCCAAGATGCTTATGTTCAGGCGGACGATTTTACAAATTGGCTATCTATTTATACCAACACAGGCACTCCACAAGAAAAAAATCACTGGCTGCAGTCAGTACATTAATGTTTTTTTGTTTTTTTCTCAGGCAATAGACACCACATCTTAGTATTATGAGGCCCTGCTGCTTAATCACACACCACGCATTCAGCACAGCCTTTGTATAGCTACTATGTTCTTTATGACTCCCACTGTTTCTATTAGCAACACAAAGAAAAGATCTGATCAAACATCACATGGTGTAATTTTGTGTTTGTTTTAATACTTAATGTGCAAAAATAAAAACTGGTCTTGTGTGGACCTTATAGTAATGAGGTCTTATTAGCATCTACACTTACTTGATTTGCCAAAGCCTAAAAAGGAAAGGTTGCCCAAATTAGTACATAAGTGCTACTAAGCAATTGCTTGAATAGCAATCATTTATTTAGGCTATAAACTACACAGGTACACATAATGCTGTGATATAGTGTGAGATTAATTAAGTGACTTAATTAATTATTAAAATTATGCTTGGTTACTTGCTGCCTCTTATAACTTATGCAAAAATATTAACTAATCTTTTAAGTCCTTCCATGCTAGCCTAATACAGTATGATGTGTTTAACATGTACACCTTCTTTATGATCAAAATGAAATTTGTTTTTGCTTCAACACCAATATGATTGTGTCATTTTTTTAACTTAAGGCCTGTTGCCTGTCTAATACCTTTCTTCCCCCTAAAACAGAAGATGAACTCGATTAAGAGCTACAGGTGCGCTAGCATCTGTTAGCAATCTGTCTGTTGTTTTTTTGTTGATCTTAAAAGCATCCAGACTGAACATCATCCTGATACCTTTGTTTTATGATTATCAATCTCTAGGTAACAATCAAATAACAGGCTGCTTGCACCTGCACAGCGGTATCTCCATATGCTGCTCTCAAAACAGGTAACAGTAGAAGTTAGCATTTATCCCCAGAACTGGCTGATGCAACGCTCAAGCTAAATCATGCACAAGATCCAGAAACGAGCCACAATGGTGGTTTTTGTAGAGCCGCTGGCTAAACGTGGTAAAGCCTAATTAGTGCTACTCTGTAACAAAGTCCACTGACTACATTCTGAAAAATGCCATAAGCACAAGCAGCAGTCCCTTATGTTATGCTAAGTAGAACTCCTGAGGATCATTATCATTCACAGTCTACTTGCCTGCAGACTCATTTATGCTTACATGTCACTTTCCTTCCATACAGTCTAATCAGCTGATTAACACACACACACACACACACACACACACACACACACACACACACACACACACACACACACACACACACACACACACACACACACACACACACACACACACACACACACACACAGTGAAGATCCTAAAGGTTACTGTCCTTTTCTGAGTACTTAATCTAGATAGCCCTTAAAATAAACAGGAAATGGAAACAAATAGGTCTGTGTTGTTTTTCTCCCCTATTCTTTCTTTAGAAAAAGCTGGCCCATGGCTCTTTAGCAGCAGCAAGGGAGAAAAACACCAATGCTGCTTATGCAATGACTCAATCTCCTCTGTTTGGCACGACTCATCAGTCATTTGTGTCTTTTGTGCTCGTCTGTGACGGTGTATGCTATAAAAGCTAGGTTCAAGGGGATTTGTACTCAACAATTTTATTACTTAAAAAAAGGATTGGTGTAGCTACATTTTTAGCACATATTGTAGCAGGGTTCAAACACTTCCATTTTGATGCTATCAATTACCCTCTTTATTCCTCAATTCCAACCCCTTAAATATTAATATGATTCCATAATGAGGCTGAGTGGTCGGAATCACTCACTGTCCCTCAAGGCAGCTTCGCAGTGGACGAGTGCACAGACCTCGCTTGATGAATAAAACCATCCCATTAAGCTACACTTCACCACTCATACATGCCTCTGTGGAAATTTTGTCTTCTTCTTTGTCAAGGGAACAAAATAAAAGGCTCCATGCTCAGTCTGCAGGTGCCTCCTCTAATAACGACATTCTTCATGTGGTGTCTTAGAGCTGCATACTGCTAAATTAGATTTAATAAATTGTAATAGGTTTATGTGGGTGCATCTGTGTGCTTGCACATGTTTATGTGTGTTTTGTGGTCTTTGGTAAGAGTATATGTACAAGGAGATGACATAAGTAAGAAAACATAAACAAAAACTTTTAATGCAGCCTCTTAAACAATTACCCACTAAATATTTTTCTTTCTTTCTTCTTTGAGCCTCCAGACTGGCTTGAAAAACTGTTTTTCATGCTTCCAAATGAACTGCATGATGAATTCTATAGGGTCAACAGTTTACAGGCAAAGAAGGACCTTTCAATTACTGCCTGATAAGGCCTGAAAAGAGACAGTCCTCTGTGGAGTGCACAGAATGAGAAATGAGACGCTTAAGATCACTGAAATTGTCACATTTCAAAAAGCAATTTTCTTAAATTGCTGAACAAGTTACTAAAATCAGACACCCAATTAGGATCTGATTTTTAAGAGTGGAATTAAAGGAGTGGCTCTACTATCAGCACTGTCTGGGGTACAGGCAAACGTTGCTCATCTCCACAGCAAGGCTTTTATGTGTAGGACCCCATATCATGCAACTCACACAATCTAATTAGCTCCTCTCGAATGGAAGAACACTCATTTTGAAATGCAGCTAAAAAAACGGCACAAGATAACTTGGGCTTCTGTTATTGTCGCATTTATCGACAGATCCTCCCTTTCATGTGTCGACGAGTAGCCATGCTACTGAATCATCACTATTTAGACAGTCAGCTAATACACTGTGAAATGAGCACCACTTCACCATCAGAGAGCAAAATAAATCATGCGCTGAATAGAGCTTCTGACAAGAGAGTTTATTATTTCTATAATACTAGAAGCTTGATACGTCTTGTAATAGTGCATTAGGAAATGATCCTCTCTTGGAACTGCACTGACCTTTCACTGAGCAACTTAACATAATATCCTTCAGAGAAATTAAGTGACAGCAGAATCTGCTCCTCACTTCAAATAGTTACATAAAACATTTCCTTATGTGAATACATGCACATACATATATATGTACACTCAGAGTCATACAGACAAAGTGAGACTTGTGCGGATTCTCACACACACACACACACACACACACACACACACACACACACACACACACACACACACACACACACCTCGAGACGAGGCAACCAGTGAACCATGAAACATCTTCATCCATCTCTGTTCCCATGGCAACAAGTTAAATCATATTCCTTTTACAACTTTGTTCTCCACTCACAAATGTAACCATCTGCTAAAAACATATAGTCACACAGAAAAGTTATGTGATGAATATTTTAGGGGGTTATGCGAGCGGCTGCAGGCATTATGGTCCCTGGCCAACGTCTTCCTTCGAGGCAGAAAACAGCCACATCCTCCCCCACTGTGGATGATGCTGAGGGGGGACGTCCTTCTTCAGGAGAGCCCTGGCTGCTCACGCTCCCGTACGGCTGTAATTCTTCCACCAGAACACCACAAAAGTATAGCCTGAACCGTCTTTTTTCCCCCTTTTTAAAGCCAAACACAATTTGTATTGTGGAGTTGGAGTATGTGTTGATATTGTCTGTGATCATTTTATTTGATATTGAAATTTAAAAATAAATTCTTAAATATTAACTTATATTTACTTTTTGGAAATTCAGTTTTGCAATATTAGGTAATAATTGAATGAAAGGCTTCAAATTATCACTTAAAACAAAATACTGCTTTTTAGTTTTGAAGCCATGATTTCAGACTCAGCTATTTTAAAGTTTAAAAAAGAAATGTTTTACTGTAGCAACATTGAAATGATTTTTTTGTTTGGTTTGTTTGTGTGTGTGTGTGTGTGTGTGTGTGTGTGTGTGTTAGAGAGAGGTCTCTTAGGGGTTTATAGTTTGCTTTGTTTGTGTTTAACAAATAAATATTGACTTACTAACAGGTGAATCTTTCTCCATGTGGTATTGCAATATGCATATTTACTATATTTTCCTAACAGGTGAATTTCCACAAAGCTGATTAACAATGATGCCATCCAGTTACAAAGATAAAGATAACATTTTTACACCTGAATAGTCTTGATGATGCCTATTTCACAGAAGCGTAATCAAAGAAAAAAAGTTGCCTTTTTTCAGTCTCTCAACAGCATCTTCATTGGTACTAATTGAAAGCACAAAGTTACTTTCAGTCATCCTCTGAACCATGAAATTATCTATTCTCTGCTAATAAAGAAAATCAGTTAATAATGTTTTTTTTAAGAATCTTTACAGCAGATGTTACAAACAGAAATTAACCAGGAGTATATTTGATGTCACATCACTCTGTTAGCCAGCAATTTCCTTGTAAAAAGTAATTACTAAGAAAGAATGAAGCATATTTGTTAAAGAATGGTGAAATTCAATGCAATCAGACTAAGACATAGTGAGCCTGATCAGTAGCACAAAACAAAAACTTAATGTTAATTTTGGTCAATGTAGTTTTAGTAATCAACTGTCTATATCAACTATTGGACATTAATATACTGTCTTTTGATATTAACATGCTAATGTTGAGAATGTTAAAATGCATACAGCATTTTAAAAACTGAGAAGAAAACAACACGTTATTTTGTCCACCTGTTTTAATTGCAATAAATGTATGACATATTACATATTACTTTCTTTATTTAGCTTCAGTTTATACGACGAGTGATTCAAATGTATGAGTTCACAGGCTAATGCGAATTAAGGGTCTTGCAGACCAAATTCTGTAATGGCATCTCTGCCATCTGAAACCCATTATTTCCAATGGCTTGTCCCGCATCGAGCATAGCGCGGGCTGGATTCAGCGCTATAGATGTTCGCTGATCCCAGTGGAAACCAGATTAAACCACGTTTGGTCTGAAAGGTCCTTTATAAAAAAAAATAAGTATAACTTATAATAAAAATAATAAAATAAGTAACTTGTTTGAATTTGTGTTCTTGTGTTTATCTAACAATAAAGCTGCATTACACTTTTGGGGAATCAGGACAAGGTGAAAACTAAAGAATTTACATATTATCGCTTTATAAAGTTGTTATTGCAAATATTAGCCAACAAGTGCCTACTTACATGGCCAGTAAACTTCACTCTCTTTTTGAAAATATCTTCCTCTTTAGCTGCTAAAATGCTCAACAGTGTACACCAGCTGGCCGCTTACTTTGTCCGTCTGTCATTTGGTACTGGACAGGAAGCGTACAGAGGGTTTATCAAAGAGAGAAAAGCTGCAGCTGCAAATGGTCGACAACAGAAAACTGATGAGTGCTAAAATGCTCTGTAGAGCTGCGTAAAACTTCAAAGTTGAGGGTGACATATTCAATTTAGAACTACACCATACTGAAAAAAATATTGATTAGTGCAGCTTTAAAAAATACGTGAATGGGATCCATTTTTTTGTATGATTGCTTATTTAAACGTATGCATCCAAATTATTTGTGGGTTTTATCCTAGAATATGTAATATGTTGGATCATATTAGAACTAATATACTGCATCTGAGTTATGAGTGTGTGGCTTTGTCCTCCTTCCCCTAACATGCTTAGTGTAGAATGTTAGCATGCTAATGTTAGCCAGTTAGCAAGTACAGCTGAGGTTGACAGGAATTTGGCCATTAGTTTTACATATTACCTTGTCATTAGCTGAAGTGTTGAACAAGTGGACATTATTTCCCCAGGCCAAATGAAAAACAGTGAACTGAGTTGTAATGAGGTGAACAAGAAAGAGTGAATTTATGAAATCATTGTTTTAATCAAACTAAAGTCAAATGTAAATGCAGATTATTCAATTCCAATTCACTTAAATGAATTTATCATTTCATTTTTGTGGGTCCAAAACATGTGAATACTTGTGCACTGCAAGTAAATTTAAAGTGGAACTCTTATGGGTCCAGTGTGAAAGAGACTTTTACATTTGGAATCGTAACACCACTACAAACAAAGGATTTCTTCTTCAAGTGGAACTTTAAAATCGGGCCGTTCAAGTTGCTTAGTTTTCAATTTGTCCTTCCGTTTTTTTGACAGTTGAAAGTTGAAAGCCACCCTAAAGGATCCCTATTGATGGAAACGCTATTCAGCAGACAACAAGTTGCAGACAACACAGCTCAGACCGCTCTCACTCCCAGTCTGGAACAGTGCCAGAGAGCTTCACAAGGGTTGAAACCCCATTGTGTACCAGTGGGTTTGCTCCTCGTGCAATACATCACGGGGCGGACAGGACACTGCCGAGGAATAAAAGGGACAACTGAACTGATATAATAAGTACAACAGCATCCAATCCATAAAAGTCAGCATTAATGGCCAGGCTGGCCCTTTAATATTTCATCTACAATGAGGCCAATTTAGAGGAGTTGAAATGAGCAGTTGGAAAGATGCCCATTTTTTAGCACTGTGTCACAAGACACAGCCACATTATTTATTCCCCCCTCTGCCCCCTTCACCTGCCAGAATTAATGGCTCACAAAAAACTAATTATCCGGTTTAATCTAGATTATAATGTATGTTCTCCTGACCAACAGCAACAGTTTGTGGAGCATATGTAGCGAGTCTGCTGTGTTCTGCTGACCTCGTGTCGAACATTACTCTGGAGGACTGACACTCTACACACCAGATGGGGGAGGACCGAGCTCGCTGTGTTCAGGAGAGTAAAGAGACTGGCTAAAACAACTCACATTAACACCACAGCCAACACATCTGTTTCATCCTGCGGCTAAACTTGAATTCCGCTCATTTTTATCTTGCCACTTTCTGGTTGTCTGGGAGCAACTTTCAACACGACTGACCATGCCCAAGAAGCGACATGTGGTCCAGGGGAAATGTTTGACTACTTTTCTTTGGGTGTAATGAGAAGTTCAAGTTCAACCACAGACATGTGATGAGCACTATAGTGAGTTTCTGAGGCTCTTTGGAGAGTTGGTATTTGCATTCTCCCCCCTCGAGATTTTCTAAAAACACTGTAACCAAACATAAACTCACACACTTTTAAAAATCCAATCCGTCTGACTAAAAATATAAAACAAACAGAGCTTTGTCTGCTGATTTTCTAACATCACGACAGAGCTTCTGAATTGTAAAGGAAATGTCTGCCAGTGTTTTGGCAGAAAAAATAGAGTTATGAAACAAGTTACAAGTTTGATTCACCTGTTTAACCTGGGTGCAACATTCGTGCCACCTGTTGAGAAGCAACATGTATGTATGAAGCTGATGCTTAAAACAATAATAACACGTGTATAAGGTGTACCTTTAAGACATTACAGTGCTCAAGAGAGTTTTAACAGTAACATCTTTTTGTGTCTCTAGTAGTAACACTGACACCTGCTGGGAGATGAGTGACTCCTGGCTGAATTTGGGGGACAGGTAGAGGAGCCACCTGTACCTGAAAGGAGCAAGTTCAGAGCCTTTACTTTGTCTTAAAAGTGTCTAAACTAATGGCATCATAAATTCACGCAAACCCACCAACGCACACTCTGTAGACGACAAACTGCGGTGGGATGGGGGTTGTGGTAAGTGGTGGGCGCAGGATTTTAGCTTAAATACAAATACTATATCTATCCTTCCCTTGTTGACTGCATCCCCAGGCTTAGAGAAAACTTAAAGTAAATCTTACCCCTTCCCTCCACCCTTTTACCACAGCTCTTGAGAGTGGAGGTGGCAGTGGGGGGAGGAATAAATCATTTGGCACTTGAGGCCCCATGAGGAGACCAACTTTGCCTGTAAAATAATCACAAATACAAGTGAAAATGTTCCAATTTGAACAGCATGCTGCCTAATGTAAAAGTGGCAGGTGGCACATTTCAAGTGGGCTTTGATTGATCCCCGGCTGTTTGTGAAATTGTCTGTCGTCACAGAATTCAGGTCAGAGTGATAAGCATTGTGGGCACTCCCTCTGGGACTGCTGTTCACATGTTCTCATTCAGACATCTGTGTAGTACACTGTACAGTGTACTGTAGCAGTCCGGCTCTATGGTACTGAATAGAGCAGAAGATGGAGAAAAAATATGTTTAAAAGAAAAAAGAAATTGTGTTCAATTAATTTTAACATGAATTAACCCTGACATGTTCTTTTTGTTTACTTCTTGGAAACATTTAGTTATTTCTTGTTAAACAATCAGCACCCCCTCTAGCAATCAATCAAAAAAAGCAACATAGTATGCGTGTAACTTTAAAATTACAAGTCAGCTCCAGCAATACATAAATATATGTACTTATGATGAAGAAATATATGAAAAAATAGATTGTATCCTTTCCAAAAAATGAAAGAGAGTTTTATATAGAGGTTACTTGAGGAAAAAGAGCTACTGCCATGAAAAGGAAGTGCATTTTAAAACAAAGTAGTATAAGAAAAGATGACAGCTGTAATTTTTTTCCCCCATTTCTTTTATTTTTTTTCTGCCAACCTGGCGAATAAACATAGCTTTCAACAAAAAAGGGGGGTTAGGGTTGGGGGGGTTAAATAAAAACTACATGAGCAGTCATACATTTCTAATGGGACTCTTTTAATCTTGCAAGGGAGACTTTCAATAGTGAATTAGTCTTTTTTTGTATTCCTTTAATGCTTCCAAGAGAAATATATGCAAATCTCTGGCTAATGCTAACAGCAGTGACAAAGGAGCCAGCTCTTCTCTGCTACACTGTGTTACCCTGCCAGCAGTGCAGCAGTGGCCGGCATAATGCCTCCAGATTTCGACAAGGCCTGCTGGATCAAAACCCGTAATGAATACATGTGGATGTTCTCCGCTAGAAATATTTCTATCTTCTGCCAGACAGCACCTTGGTCAAGGCTTGCTGTGTTTCTTTAAGCCTCACTAGGAAATTATTTTAACCCCTAGTGCTTTTGAACAAAGATATCTCCATCTTTTTATTTTACTCCTTTAAAAACAAATCACATCTTTGGAGTGGCAAAAAGTCACTGTGCCTCAATTGCAGGAATTAATTGGAGGATTAATTGTCTTAATTCATTATCTTTAAAAAGAAATAGCAAATGTACATTTTTAGAGAGCTACAAATAAATGTGCATATTAAGATATTGTTAAATAAAAAAAAATCCCTTGAACACCACAATTAAAATATTATAAATATATACCTACAAAATGTAAAGTTTGTTTTTTATCGCAATTATAGCTAGTGATACACTGATAAATGCATTGCCACATAATACTTGATGACACACAATCAAAACACATTGATGTAGGCATTTGAAATCCATCTATTTTCATTTTGAGGGCCTGCCTGGCAAAGTCTAAACGTGGTTAACTAGTAGAGGCAGAGTTAATCCTTTTATCTAGATCCCTGCTGCAGGGGATCCCAAACACACTCTGATTAAAAAAAGGAAACGTGGGCAATGAACAGTTTAAGAATCATGGGCCCTAAACAGATAAAGGCGGAACATCTTGTTGCTATGGCAGTGCATATGGAATGACTGGCGACAGTTCTCTCCCCGTCTAATATATTCACATTATTTATGAAATATTTTATAAGTAGCATAGCAAATGCTAAATATAAATCCCAAGGAGATGCTCTGTGCCTTTCCACTTGGAGCTGTGGAATGCCAGTGCCTGTGTTACACAGCTTCTTCTTTGGAAAGGCTGGGTGTTTGTTCACAAGACACACTGCTTTTGATACCCCCATCCTCCTATTCTTCAATAAGTATAAAAAAAGAGAGGAGAAAAGAAAAAAAAAAAACCTCGATCTTTTTACATTGGCAGATAGAAACCATGAACAAAAGAGACAATTTGATCTGCTCATGTGGGAAATCAGATTCCCGTCTGAGATTTATCCAATGCACTCCAGGATACAAGTAAAGAACGGCCAAAAAAAAAAAAAAAAGATATAAAGAATAGGTAGCTTGCGTAACAAACACAACATGTCCAAGCAATAAACAGAAGATGAACGGCAAATGAAGAATCATCAGAAGCAGCGAATAGATTTTTTAAGGCACTTTGTATGAGAGGTAGACAGATGTGAACTAGACATCCAGGGTATAGGACACGTTACCGCACCCCCCTCCTCTATATGCTGTGACAGAGCAGGACAACTGCACTGCTATTTCTCCTGTCAATACTCGCCCAGCATCCATTTTCACCTGGCTGACACCTTTTACTGGTCAAGGGATGAATAAATCACACTTAGTGTACTCCCCTGGTAGTTTGACTAAAAAAAGGATATCAACATGAAGGAGGACTGCAGTGTTTTCCTGTCATCACTGCCCCTGAGGTACGGTGAAAAATTACCGTTGATAAAATATCATTTTTCAAAGAGCCTTATTGCTCTTTTAATCTATCCGCCACAATGGATGGCTTCTGGGATGTGTTTCATTTCATCTGAACACAAACAATCTTTCAAAGGGCTTAATAACAGTTACACAAATGAGAGTCATTAATTACCTGCTAATGGAATAATAGATGTGCCATCTAGTGCAGCTCTACAACAGGAAAGGTGTGGGGCTTAAAAAAAAAAAAATTATCTAGGACTCCACTTGTCTTTGAGGTTCATTAGAGCCCCAAACACAAGCACCATAATGCAAATACAGGGATACAAAATTATGCTGATCATATTCTCTCTGATTCTGGTTATCTGTTTACATAATGATAGAACAATTCAAAGTGGGAATCATTTCAGCTGCATAGAAAGGTAAAGAAACAACGCAAAAAGTGCTGTGCTCTGAATCTTAATGCGTAGATTCTAAGAAATGTTTTATTGTTATATTTCCTCCATATTAATGTATGTTGTGGGATTCCTGCAATACAATGTAATTACAGTTTAACTGCATCCCCAGCATTAATCAAAATACATTACTTGAAAAATAAGGCTTTTTTTGCAAATGATAGCAACTGTGTGCCACTTTGGCTTCTAGACGACAACAAACTCTACGACCGCAGGAAGAATCTCACTTGGATTATCAAATCACATCTGACTGATGTGACACACTTGCAGTCAAAAATCGCATTAATCTTCCTGCAGAATCAAAAACTAACACACAGGTATTTTTCATCCTAACCTTAGTGATAAAACTAACAAATAGAGATGGATTTGGGGGAGAAAAGAGAAGTTAATGAATGATGAATTAGAGACGAGGGGAAACATCATAAATTCTGACAAGGTGCTGTTGTCTGCTGGATGATAAACAGCACTGTTGGATGGAATCTGCCTCTCTGTGTATCTCTCAGACGCTGGCTGCCACTTTATCTCTTCCATCCTGCTAGATTACACCTCCAGGGTTCAGGTGGGAATCAATCATTGCTATTATTACCTAAAGTCACAAGATGCATCTATCACCACTAAGGTTACCATAACCTCAATATTAACAGAGGAAAAGCCCCTCTAATAAACAGCAGAAAGGATGGGCTGGCTGGTGGGATTTCATCTTCCTTTCACTTTTAATAAGGCACTCAGAGGAATAAAGATTACAGGCCATATTTAGCATGCAGAACAAATCAGGCTCTTCCAGGCTCTTCCTCTCCTCCACTTCTCATTCTGGTTAGTCATTAAGACTGAGGAGGAGGAGGAGTAGGAGAGGGGGTTCTAGTGTGGAGAGGCGTTCCCTGGTTCAGCACCCAATGCTGCTGTGCTCTGCGTTCTCCTCCTGCCTGCAGCTGCTGTCAATGAGACTCCTACACCAATAAGTGTAAACTTAGTAGTGAGTCTCTACATGTCTCCACGAGCCGGGTTAGACCACTGGCACTCACCAGAGAGAATCAGTGGCGAAAGAGCAGTTAAAGTCCTGGGGAGACAACCCTGTTAATGTTCATCCTCTTTTATAAGCCACCATTACACAATTGTGTCTCTGTAAAACAAGATGCAGAAAGAGAGAGTGAGCATCAGGGCAAAAATGGCTAAGCTTCTTTGAGGATTAATGGAATTTAGTCAAGTAGGAGTCTGTGAGTGCATTAAAGCAGCTGACATGGGGTCATGGCACAGCCGAGTGTTTTCACATGCCACCCTTGACATGAATCATTCATTGCCATTCAAATGAATATCATCAGCCAAATGAAATATCATTAAGCGCCGCTAAAGCCATTCCATAATAATATACCTCCAATTAAACTATGATCAGAGCATCAAGCCTGATAATAGATTCATACCAATTAAGTTAGAAATATATTCAAAGGACTTTTCACTTTGAAACCCAGCCTTGTTATTCCCCTCGACATCCAACAACAGCACTCATTACAGTGGCTCCAAAACTAGAAATGGAGAGACCATGTAAATATTTTAAACCCTCACAAATATATAAATATTCATTCCAGAATGATTTGATGTGCTAAATAAATAATCCCTTGTTAAATAAATGACACCCTAAATAAAACTTTAAAAACAGGATCTGGGGAAATGAAGATGAGATGAATCAGAGGGGAGGATTCTGGAAAGAGGGGAGTAAGGGGAGAAATGTCAGCTATCACTCCACCCTATTTGAATTCCTAATGGCAGCCATGCAAACGAGCCAGGCTAATTAAAGCCCAGCAACCAATTAGGCGAGCTTTAGCTGAACCTTTTGGGGAGGTACTGAGGCTGAGCCACCGAGGGGTATCTATTTGGAAGGTGGAGCGACGGAGTCGACTGAAAATATTTCTCAACTTTTATTCTGAACATGCTAAAACACAGGTTTCTATTTCTCTTCAGCCTCTTAGATCAATATACTGTAGGGCTTTTTCTGTGTGCCAAGTGCAGCATCATGCAGGATGTGCAGGAAGGAGGTAGGTAGGGAGGTAGGGAAGGGGACATAAATAAACCAAATGTGAGAAATCTCAAATGTTTTTACTCCGATACTTAACAACTTTTGATAAAAAGCCCATTGTGAATAACCTCTTCTGAAATGAGCAATGAGAGGAACATTATTCATGATGCTCTAACGTCACACACATCGTCTGTAAAGTATGATGTTACACAATGATGTTATCGCTTAACTTTTCTTGTTCTCATAATGGGAAATTATTACTGTTCTATTGCTTCGGCCCCGAGTCTGACCTCCTCTGATGGATGTCTGGTCCTACAGGCCTGCGTTTTCCCCGCACGATGGAGGAGACATAATCTTGGGTGTCTCCTGGCCTATTCTGCTTCCCATTTCACTGCTTCTTCCAGCCTCCTGGCTCTCTGGAGGGCCGGGCCTTTATGCTGCCGGAGCCTGTCCTATCACACACTGGGCTGCAGGAACAGCCCTTTTGTGATGGCTGTGATTAGTCTTTTGTGTTCCCAGGTAGAATTAAGATGAAATTCTACAGGCAGTCATTGTGTTCCTATCTTCAGGACACTCAAAGAAATATGTTGGGTTTTGAAGGGGTGAAATGAAGCCCGCGGGGCCTTGGCAGACCTTGCTCTGTGGGGAAATACACAGTGGAAACACAATGGGAACAATCTTGTCCTTCAGTTTCCTTTTGTGCTCTGCTGAACCTTACTCAGTGCTGCCCATTTACTGTAGCCTCTTTTTAACAGAGCAGTATTGTCTCACTCCAGTCTGCCTTTCCCTTTTTGCTAGCTTCTGAGAAAGACCCAAAGGCTGATGAGATGACAGCCGCGACTTTGCCAGAGTCTGGGAGACCCTCAGGGTTTATTACCCACATTCCTCCAAGTGTTGGGTATGCAAATAAAGTTTGGGATGGCGGCTTTCAGATGTGATAATTATGGATTTATTTGTAAGCTGTCACTTCCCTTAATGCTCAGGGACATCAAAATAAGTTCAAATGCAACCATCAGAGAGGATCACATTTGCTAGTGTACCAGAGATTCAAACAACATGTGATTCTCATGACACCAAAGGTCTGTCAATAACCACTCATTTAGACAGCAGTGTGCTTTGGAGACCTTCACTGCATGCAGTCCCGCTCAAAATGTCTGGTAGAAAATATTTACATTTTCTCATTCGGTTAGATATTCAAACATCAAGGCGCTTTTATCAGCGTGTAACGCACAAACAAAGACAGAGAGCAAATTTTTATTGCCACCTCATCCCCTGAAACAGACTGGAGCTGTGTACAACTGTTTCAATCAAACCTCTGATTAAAAACAGAAGTAGTATTTTAGATTCAGACACTGCAGATGGAGCCAGTTGGCCTACTGTTGCAACAGTCCTCAATAAATACCCTAACCCTTTAACATCTGTAGATTACATCAGCAAGTTTGTTGACAGGAGGACATCCATGAACAAACGGAAAAAGGGATCAAAACCCTAAAATGAAGGCCGTAACTATTTGAGTCCTGCCAGATGTCTAAGAGAGACAACAAAGTGCCTCACAATGAATTGCACATCTATTGTCTTGCGTGAAGTGCTGCCTAATGGGACGAGAGTAGGTGAGGTTTTCCAGCTGCTGTTTCAGCAGGAGTGGAAAGGCAAGGCAGAGCGCTGAGCGCCGTGCCTACCTGAGAAACAGCCTCGCTGCCAGGGTTGCCTCACATCACAGAGTCTCTGATGGAAGAAAATGGCTGGGCGCAGAGAGTGCTATCTCCTTCCAGCTCAATTCTCAAACATTGGTCTGTCGGCCTCTAGGAGAGTTCTCTGTCATTGTATAAGTGCACATTAAGGCCTGATAAAAACCATGGAATCCAGCCATCCGTCTTGATTTGCCAGTGTTAGTGAGCGGGGAGTATGAGCACTGAATACCTGCCACTCAGTGGAAGAATACTGCAACTGTCGGTGGTTGGCTTTAGACAAAGACTAGCAACTACCTACATGTATATTATTATTTACTAATTAATTAATGGGATAACCGATTATTGCCTTTTTAATGAGTATTGCCTCTTAAATACATATATAAAAAAAAAATTCTGATCATGTTGCCTGCTGCCCACTTACCTTGTTTGTCTTTGTCTTTAGTGGACAGGGAATACATTTCAGGTTTAACATAAACGGTATTAAATTGATCAGCTAAAGCTAAAATAAGACAAATACATCAACCATCACAGTGCAAACACATGTAAAAAGCGGTCCTGTTGTTGCACACTGTGTAGTTGATGTATTTCAAACACCATGAGTTTTAATGAACAGTGTGAAGTGTGGTTTGGTAGCAGCACTTACCTTTAAAATGTGTTGATAATCAGATGAATACAGGAAGGACACAGCACCGAAAAGAGAAAAAGACAATTCATATATTTATATATCTTTTCTGGACACTAATAGTGTGGGAAAATTGTATTGTTAATAGCATTAAAATGACACTTTAATAGCACAGTTCACATATTGCAATAAAGCATATGGAAGCGCATGGAGGACAGGCAGTTGCCTTAAAGATAAAGATCTTAAAACACGTCTGTAATAGCCCTCTGCTGGTTACTATTAGGAACTCTGATGTAAACGATGCACAAAATTCATCCTCTCATTACAGCACGGTCTGTTCATTTCAAACTAAATGAAATGTAATGATAAGAATCAGCGCAATGACAAACCGAGGTTAAATACTGTACCCTACTGGCAAATACGTGTGTTATACTGATAAATAGAGCTTGCTCACAGAGTCTGTCTCTCTTTCGGTCGGTCTGTTAGTCTCTCTGTTCCTCCAGCTCTCTCTGTCTCTCTGTCTCTCTTTCACACACACACACACACACACACACACACACACACACACACACACACACACACACACACACACACACACACACACACACACACACACACACACACACACACAAAGACAAACAGATAGATAGAGCTCACACACATGCACACACGCTGTGACTGTGGCTCTCTAGGGGCTGTTTCACAGTGGTGTTGGGCTGCCTCAGAGCACATTCTATCACCAGCGCAAGATAGCATCTGATGACTTGTGCGATGTAATTGAAGTGTAGATTACTATCTCTCATGTGCTTGCCAGATCAAAATAATAAAAATGCAGGGAAGGAGAGATAGCGAGTGGAACGTGAGCGGGCTACTCCACTGTGGCAGAGTTGTACATGCCTCTCCACCGCTGGAGACAGAGAGAGAAACCTCACTATACTTCTCAGGAGGACGATATGCCACTTAGAAAATTGAATCACCTCCCTCCTAAACTGCGCTCTGGATGAGTGTATGACAGGCCAGGACATGTTCCCCTCATACAGAGTGACGCGGAAGCCTGGGTGTTGAGAGATGGAAGTGTTGGAGGACATGGGCGTCACTGAGAGCTGACTGACAGCTGTGACAGCGCTGGGATGTCAGACGTGGGCTTTACAGGAGTCAAACTTGGACTAACAGTTCAAGGACACCAAAAAGCTTGGCAACTTCCACATACATGATGACTCTGCGTGGGGTCGCCTTTATACAAAACAAACACAAATGTTAAAAGAGTAAAATTATTAAAGATAAATAGCTGCTACAGTGATAACCTAGTGCACAAGGAAGAATCTCAACTCAGCTGAGGAGGGTATCAATTAGAAGAAATCTGAGGGGAGAGACGGAGAAGGTGGAAGGAGATGAGAAAAAGAGTGCGAGAGGAAGCAAGAGAAACAGAGCGGCAGAGAGCAGGAGACAGAAGGGAGCGAGCGCACACAAAAATGAGAAAATGATCAGGTTCACGTGAAGCGAGGCCACCAAATTTGTCGTTGTGTAGAAGAACCCCTCATTACTGCACCTCATGGGCACTCGGCGTGGCCTTTGAAGTGCTTTGAGGTACATCATCCCATGAAACGAGCATAGTTAATCCACTTGTTAATCAAGTGTGCTCATGAGCTTATGTCTGAAGTGGCTCTTTTTCCTCGGAAGACTCAAAGCGTTCAAAGGAAATTGTGGCGGGGTGAAAAGACGAGGTATCGGATATTTCAGACAAAATCCAAGTGCAGCTGTGTCAAAACATACACAGCATCCCACATGTGTTGCACAATTCTGATTTGCAACCAGCCCTGTCATCTAAATGCCTGGTGTGGTTCAGTCTGTATCTTATATTTCCCTCAACTATGCTCAATATAAACTTTGTAATGTCTATTTAAGATGAGCATCACTCATTTATTACAAGAAACAAGTGTTTTCTTTCCTTAGGTTCTCTTATGCAAACTGAAATGGTAAAGAGGCGACTGGGAGGGGTGGAGGTTGGCTTCTTATGCTTGTCTTCCTCTTTCACTCCCCATCCATTTCTGATGAATGGCTTGTCTCCCTTTCTCTTCACAGCAAACAGGAAACAGACAGAAGTGAGAGAGGGACGGCTGCCTCTCCCTCACTACCTCTCTCTCCCTCCCTCTCTCTCTCTTTTCTCTCTCTCTCTCTCTCCCCCCCAAAGCCTGTGGGCCGCTCTGAGGCACAGCCACGGAGGCCTGGCGCTGCCTCCCCCTGCTGCGCCAACAAGTCTCCTTTTCACTTCAATTAATGAGCCATAAATAACCCAATGAAGGTGTCAACAAAGAGCACCATTTATCATGGCTTTCACCAACTCCACTTCATGTGACGAGGAAAGCTCATTCCCAGCCTACAGCTCGCCCAAACAAAGACAATGCAAAAAAAGAGAGATTTATTCCTGGACGAACACTCCAACCTAGAATTCATCTTGCGCAGGGACTCTCACAGGTGCAGTGATTTGACAAATATACCAGGAACAGTGGGCCCGTGCTTTTGTTAGATTTCCACAGTAAGACTAGCAATAAATTTGGTTAAGAGTGGGGGACAACACTCTCACAAAGCTCCCAGGAGGCGGCCAGAGAGCCCATGTTAAAGACACTTCTTTCTGTCTCAGTCTACTTCGGGGCTGTGGATCACAAAAGGCAGCCCGGTCTTCCAAAAAAAAAAAAAAAAAAAGTGAATACAAATGAATGAAAAAATCTGTTGAAAATACCGGCCTGGTCTGAGCAGCAGGAAGAATTGCTTTATCAGGGTGTCCCATAAATGTCACTTTGAGTCAACAATGAGGGGAAAAATATACAGCACTGAATCATAGACCCTCCTCTAAACTGCATGGCTCCTAGAATCATGCAGCAAGCAGAGGTACAGTACTATAGTGAAGTGCTTCGGAGAAAAGACGAAAAACTCCCTGAATAATATATGACAGCTTGGGTTTTGAATCCGACATTAAAAGTGATGACGTGAGTACAAACACGGCTCTGCTTCATCTTGAATCCACAAATCAAAACCTAAGGCATTAAAGTAAACGTAAATAGTCCATCTTCACACTGCGAGCATTTACAGCGTTAGAAAAATAATAATAACAACAAGCAGGAGCTTTTGAATACATCTGAACGCAACCATTTTCTGCCTCGCAGCTAAGCCGGAACTAGTGTCTATATGATCCTGCTAAACCAATTAATGATTCCTGTTAACCCACTCATCTTTGGGGAGGATTGCCTTTCTAAATAATACAGCAAGATGTCCCCTATCCACAACACAGCCCACACACACACTCTGACAAAGACTAGCAGATTGTCACATGAATCTGGGGCTCCTCTCACACCACAAACACACACTTCAACTCATAGATTCTGCACAATACGGAGAGCGGTGGAAGTCTTTGTCTGGGTGTGGAGTGAATCCCTGATCTAAACGCCTCCACACACCAGACACTTTGATGGTGTCTGATACACGCTTCATAAAATAAACTAGCAAGTACAGCATATGATGTTGAGGCTATTCAGACAAGGGAGGAGAAGGTAAAAGAACAAAATCAAATCCATTACGGCAAAAGTGATATTAAGTGCCGTTATCACAGAAAAACATAGCATTTGTACAATTTTCCAAGCCACCCCCAGTGATATAAATGTCCAGCAACCATAATCAGTCTGGGTTACAGACACGGCCAGAAAGCCGCGATAAATGACATTTCCCCAAATCACGCTGACATTTTCTCTTATCAAGCAGCAGGCACTGGCATGGTGAGAGCAGGCTTGTCAGTCAGAGGCAGACATGCCTCACACCTTATCACAAGGGCACTCAGCCTCTCTGGAGCTAATGCTGAGGCTGGAGTTAGAGATGGGGCTAAGGGGCAAAGAGCAATACTGAAGCTGAATCTGGAGCCCCCCACACCCCCACACCTCCAAAAGCATTGGACAGCATACTGTACACCAGGTCTTGGATCTTTGTGTGTGGGTTAGCTTGTTACTGGACTTCAGATGGAGCGGATGTGGAAAAACACTGCTATACTTTTGCTTTGGTTGGTGCTGACTTTAAAGCAGCGGATGCAGATAAGGCTGATGCTACAGCACGACTCTTTCCATCCCCCCCCCTCGCCTCTCCGCTACTGCTCTTCCAGTCAGCCTCCCTCGGAAGCAGACACAGAGCGGAAAATTAAATATTTAAGGTTGATAATGACGCTCTTCATTAACATGTGATTCCGAATAAAAAGTGGAATACATAAATAAAGAAATAATAGAATGCCTATAAGCGGACATGTTGAATGAATTTCGGTAGCGATAAAAGGGAGTGAGCGAGAGGGATTTCTTGGTTGGGGAGAAAATGATTGAGGCAAAGGGGAAGAGATCAAAAAGAAATGGGAGTCTGGGGGAAAATATTGAACATATAGTGTGCATTACTGATTGTCGTGGTTTTTCTGTTAACTCCATATAGATTATTTTGCCTCTGTATTTATTTTTTTAGTGTGGCCCAGCTTATTGTGGCCTTGCTGTTTTATATTTTCCTCTTCTTTATCATATAGTAGTTGTATTCCTTCATTTTCAAAGCCCAGGTGGCATATTTCTCACTGTCAAAACTAAGACTGGACTTCCAACTTTGTTAAAGCAGCTGCTCAGCCTCACAACATTAACAACTGTCACCGAGACAACACAAAGTCACCTATCGCGATAGAAAAACCAACACAACAACGCTATTCCACTGGCGACCTCACATAGATCCTTAGATTGCAGTCAACCGTCTGATTGGCCTGTGTTCATGAGGTAGGGATAAGTTATGTTTTCCGTGTGGCAAGGGATTCAGTGGGAGATGGCTGTCTGAGGCAGCATTGTGGGGGGGGGGGGGGGGGGGGGAAAAAAAAAAAAGGGGGGGAGAAAGCCTCTATCCCTGGCAGCACATGTTTGAGTCAGAGCAGTAGATCCTGCTAAGCCTCAGTGACTCACAGCACAGCTCGCAGTGCAAATCATCAGCTGTGTTTCTCTGGTGTGTAGGAGCTTTTCAAAGTCAAAAGCATTACTTCAGGAATGCAGGGTTAAAATCTGCATGAAATGAAAGACTCAGCAAACAAACACCAGTGTTTATGAGAAGAGCGCATACAAAACACATGATGTTATGAAGAGGATTTTTGGTATACAGTACAAATTAATGCCATTTGGAGATTTTTTTTTCCTGCAGCCGAACAGCATTGGGATCTTGAGGTTAACTGTATGCAGGGAGGTGATGGATGGGTTAACAGGGTATAAATTATATAACAGCAGGTAAACGCAATACACTCATTAGATTCCAATGCTTTTATTTTCCCCAGGAGTAGCTACAGTAATTGATGTCTCGCTCTTCTGTCTGTTTGTTTTACCCTGATAGAATCAGTGAGATAATTTACGCTCGGCTGCCACATTGGCACTAAATACAAAGCAACAGTGTTTTCCCTGACTGCACGAAATAGAAGGCGACTATGGAGAAAAGTAATTTGGGATATGATGATGAAATCACACACTCATAGCAAGTAGGGGTCAAACTAGGGGGATGATTTAGCTGAAAAATATTCAGCGACATTGTTCACATGGACCTTACCACTACATCATTGCATTTATGGTCAAATAAATAATGTAACAATTGTTAAATCACTTTATATAAAGTGCACTGTGGAAGACAAAAAGCAAACAACTGGGTGAAACTATCAGCTGACTTCCTGTCTGAAATCCCCAACTGGACAGGTCACACAGGAGTCACTCAGAATCCACATGTAATGAATCCAAATTCCAGTGGATCGAATTTCTGTAATGACCTACTGTGCTGTAGCTCAAGACCAAGTTATGGTAGAGCTTACTGTACACACAGGAACATCATTATTTGTTTACTCCTGCCTCTCTCTTGAGTCTGTGAGTTATATTGGTGTTTGTGCTCCCTTTGTGCAACAGTGACTTCACTGCTGTCATCTCTTACAGAAAGACACACAAGAAGAAATTATTCATAACACCGTGTGCGAGTGTGTCCATGGCCAGCATCTGCACTTCTGAAAAGAGACACTGATTATATGTATGACTTTGTTTATCATTGTCCTCTCCAAAAACAACAACAACATGACTTCAAGACTCTATGTTGAAATTGGTTGCATTTTACTGATCCAATGTTCAGTAACAATCAAATATATACACAATGAAGAGGACTGAATTAAAAATTAAACAACGCTCTTAGTTTTGATGTACAGTAAGAGAACACGTTTTATGCGAGTAACTCTTCTAGCACAGCTCTCAGCCATTATTTTTGTTTTCCCATTGGTGGTCTTTAATTCAATCTCTTCAGTGAAGTCATCATCTCAGGCAGACCAAACATGACAACACAACAACAGAAAGGAGTTCTCCATATTGTTCGGAGCATATGGGCTGCCATTTCTCTTTATAATCTTCATGAAAGTTCTCTCTAGCAGTCTATTACGGAGACAGGGCTACTTAAAATAAAAAAACAGCCTGTACGCGGGAAAGCTGCTTGGGACATTGGTCCTATTTATTTCCCTCTGACATTCTTTCTTCACTGTGTAGTATGCTGTGCCTCCAGACAGTCAGCCGGCTCCCTGTCCACTCTCTAAAGTCTCTAAATGGGACAGCACTATTGAGAAGATTTGAAAATAACATTACTGGGCCCATACTGAAGAGTGGGACAAGACATTAACAAGGCTGATCAGAAATGATCACGTCAAAGAGATTAAATTATAGCCAGAGAATCACTAACAAAAAAATAGCCATTTTCTATTAAGAGTGCACAAAACGCATGGCTATGATGCTTGCCTCTTTAATAGAAAAAGAAAATAAAAAAAAGTAGTGATGCTTACCATTTGACATTCATTTTTCAGGGAAGATATCTGATGCCCGGCACACTAGCTGTGATCAATATCTAATCTGGTGAAATAAATTGCCCCTGTTCGTCTTTCATCTTTGAGGAAATGTATAAGCATTCTGACAACACCGTGGAAGCATTAATCAAATAATGAAATAATGATTTGGGGAGGAGGGAAAAAAAAGATGCATACTGTGGCCTGCTCTGATATTCACTGCGACCCAGTGCTGTTGACATCCTTGCATCTTGTATCATATCTTGTTAATTCAGAACAGTCGAGGGGGGGGGGGGCTTCAGCAGAGATCATCTCCTCTATTTGTCAGAAAGCAAAGCGACGAATTGGATATCTAAGAAAAGGTATCAGTCCCCTGTGTACACTGTGAATAATACACTGTAACATGCATGGATGTCATACACTTGTGCTTCTGACCTTCCTCTATCTGACAGTAAAGAACTCTTTTTTTCCATTTATTCTCAGTCCTTGTCTTTGCAATTACCATGTTCCAATGTTGCCTTGTCCCCACAGTCACCCGCAATACCCAGAAGGATCGGCAGTCTTTCTTCTGGTGCAGCAATTACCGCCCCTATCTCTTTGAAACAAAAAGTTTGGTGTAGGATATTAGAAAATGTCAAATTCAGGTTATATTTCACTTAAGTCCAAAGGCGATGCCGTGTGCTCTCAGGAAACACTCTTTTCACAGCCTTTGCATTATGCATGAAGCTTGAGGTCCATCATGATTTTCTCGAAGAGGCAAAGGAGTACTGTTTGCTATCAGCAACGTGTAGAATATTTGACTTAAAAATAATAAAAATAAACACCGGGTATTGACGTTCACAGAAGCATGTCTTACCCAATCAAATTGAGCAGCTCATTTAGCAAATGAAAGGCTTGAACGTCTATTTGACTTTTTTAGCAAGTCTTTTTTTAAGTGTCACTTTCTGCGAGTCGAGTCAAATAGTTCCTCTTTCGCTGATATGCATGAACTGTGGCCTCTTATCACAATCCTGCAGGACAGACTAATCACATTCCAGTCTTTCACCTGCATGCCTGACATGCTTTGCTAGAGCTCATGATGAACCTTCTCAGGCAGGCATGACACCACTCTGTCACTGAGGGTGCCAGACTTTAATCTGTAAAAGAAAATACTGCCACTGCTAGTTCTACTACGACCACTACTATTACCAGTAATAATAATAATAATAATAACAACAACATTGATACAGCATTTTTCCCACCACAAAATATGTATAAACATTTTGTTTGGCTGTCACACCATGTCCTTAAATCAAAAGCTTTTTTATTATGAAAATACTCAACAAATATAACTAAGTAAACAGAGACAGTAGTGGTTCAACAGGTGGTCCATACAGAAATGTCACTTTTTAAACATATTGCTAAGACCAGCTGCAGTCCCTGTGGCAATGCATTTTTTTTTTTTAAAGATTATTTTTTGGGGCTTTTCCATTTGTTTTTTGACAGTGACAGTGGATAGACAGGAATGGTGGGAGAGAGATGGGGGATGACATGCAGCAAAGGGCCTCAAGTCGGATTCGAACCCGGCCAGCTGCAAAGGACTCAGCCTACATGGGGCGCACACTCTAACTGGGTGACTTAGAGGTCGCCCGGGCAATGCATTTTTTATCATCAAGATAACTGGATAATTTCTACATGTTGTAATAATCTTAAAGCAAAAAGAGTGGCTCGACAAACCTTATAAGTGGTGTTTATGTTTGGGCTGATACACTAAATCACTACATATCTCAACTGTATTGTCCATTTGTCTCCACCTACAACAGGTTTTTATTTAATGCTTTAATCTAAAACTCTTCTTGCCGCTCTGCATTTTTTGTAATTATCTAAGTGTAATACTGTACACCAGAACAGTAATTTGCATTTAAAGGAACAGCAGCTGTGCACAGTTCTGGTTTTATTTATTTTTAGTTAGTTAGGTTAGGTCATCTCTTCTAACTGTCTATATCGCTGTGATATTTGTGACCAAGTAGGTAGACAGTTGCCGCTGTGGTAAAGCTGCTTGTATGTCCTGCATATTACTAATTCCTCTCTAAATATAAAAGCATTTTGTCCCAAATAAGGTATTTAAAAAAAGGATGGATGGAATAATAATAAGAAATATTTACATTTTTTTGGAAGAATCTATTATCTGAAATAATATTTAGACTTTTCCCATCTTCCTCAAATGAACATTATTACCTAAGAATTAAAAAAAAAAATTCTGAAAAGTCTAAGCTCTAAATCTCTGACAGGTGTTTCAAAGTCAAACAATGTTATAATTCCCATACTGTATTTTGAAATATAAGAGAATAAAAGCTCAGAGAACAGGTTTACAGTAAGAGTTTCAAAACAGCTGTATGCTACATTTTGAGACACTGATTTGCATCTGCTATTGGCTCAATGTCTTAAATATCTGATAACAAATACAATATATGGTGATATCTTTATTTTATAGCGTGTTATCAAATAGTGGCTCAGTCGTTATCACTGTCACGTCAAAGCAGGAGATTGGGTGGTTTATGTCTGGATAGCTCAGTTTTCATCCAATACGTGCAGGCCAGATGGAGTTCAGATTCTAAGCATCACACACAAGGCCTATCGACATATATAATGTATACATGTAAGTACAAGGAATATGTCATTTGTAATGCATTTCTAAAAATGCTGACTTTGCTTAGGGCTTCTTTATCCATATTTCTCACTTGTGAAAAAAATTGGTTTAAATGTCAACCAAAAGTTTAAAGCCAAACTTCTGTTAACATTTCAGACCAAAATCCTGAGTCTGCTCAGTGATTGTAGTCATATGAGTTTCACTGTGGTGAAGTATGTGTGGCCTGATGGAAAAGTGGAAAAAGTCTGGTGATGTAACACTCTAAAGCTGAACACTCCGCACCCTGTTCCTGTCTCTACTGCCACTGCGACCCTCCATGACATTTCTTTTTCCTCCCTGCTATATTGTCACGTTTGCAAACACAGACAAAGTAGAAACAAAGCATCACATATTTATACAAGTATACATTTCTTTTCTTTTTTTAAAGGCCAGTATTTGCAATGTGTGCTATCTAATTAAAAAGCCCCCCCTGATGAGGTCACTCCTCACAGAGACATTTGAACCTGCTTGGAAAGAAATGGTTGATGAAGTGTTATAAAAAAGGAATAAAGCTGTTTAACAAAAATTACTTTGGACTGAATCTGGCAAACAGTCCACAGACATCTGTTTTCTACTAGTTTAGCAACTTTAGTCTTGTTCAGTCTTGGTAAAGCCAAGTTAGGAACTGCAGTTGCTATAGAAACCAAACAGGATGGACAGTATTGTCGGCACTGTGGTTGAAGGTCTGGGATGAATAGGCTTTCATTGTGTCTGGATGGCGATTTGAGGGAGTTTTAATTTAAAGAAAAAAACAATATCCTGTTTTGGCAGTAGCATAGCTTGTTTAACCTTTAACCCATCACGTAATGTGTCAAGAGGAAAATGAACAATATCCCACCAGCCCACTCCCAGTTTGGGACAGTGCTGATGAACCTCAAAAAAAGAAAAGGCCCTGGCCCAGAAAATTGTACTCCAAAGTCAAGGTGGACAGATGGTGGTTCTCCGGCTTGAGCCTCATCATTTTAAGTGAAATCATGCAAAAGACACAACAGCATTCCCTCAAAGGGATTGCTGTTATAAAAACATAAGAGAGACAGGTTGCTCATTTTTCCAGGTTAGCTCAGGAAGGGTTTCCACACAACAATAAGAATGTCAAAGTCACTTTCAATTCAGAGATAGCAACTGATCTGAGCAAAAAACAAAGCCTTCTTATTACCTGACCTCCAAGATGAGCCATATTCTCTACCATTACTGAACGCTCATTCAATTACACAGGCTGGAAACAGCTCCAGGGTGACGGATGGGTGAAGAGAGCCAGGCAAAACAGAAATTAAGCTGGTTATAGACTGATTTTCAACTTCACTTAATTCAGCTTCTCTTTATGGATCCCTCCCATACACTAGCGTTTCTCTTTTTTCTTTTTTTTTTTGTATCCCTCCCCCCCCCCTGCTCCTCAACATGGAAGCAGGATTTACATATTGCAGGTAAACTAGGGAATAAAGAATGCGGATCCAATTAAACCTCTAGGGAGCTAATTAGTTACAATTAAGTTTCTGCTTCACTTGTTGTGTGGGATTATTTGGTAAACACCTACAGAATGTTGAAAGAATCTTGGCCTTTTCCCTGAACTTGAGAAGTGCTCTATTCATCTAGTGGAAATGTAGCCTTTTTTATATCACATTAATTAATCTGTAAGGATCCTGCGGTGAATTATTGACATCAAAGTTGATAGAGACACGGTGAAGGAGCAGAACATTCACTCCATGGCATTTTAAGGGGTCTAAGAGGTAAACGAGGTGCATAATCTGACACTGTGAACACGACGAGTGGCCAGTGTTATTATCAAAGAGGGTGAAGCAGTCACTGTACAACCAAGGCCTGCTTTGAGTTAATTGCATGCTCACTTCATTAACCTTGATGTTCAGTATTAAGCACCACTTCCACCCTCATTATGCCTAAACCACATCTTATAGAGAGAAACCACAAGCTAAGAAATAACACAGACAAAGATAACACACTCTATTGTTCTTTATTGTATTGTGTTATCTGGCTTGCTGCTCAGTTGAACAGTTCGCAACAAGCAAAGAGCAATGTCACATAACATTAAACAATGATGGCTAAGGCATTTCACCTGCCTCTGCAGACTAGCCTGCAGCCAGTCATAGGTGTGTTCAGTGGCTTTGTCCTGTCATCACATATCACCATTCGTTTGTGCATTACAAGGTTCCACACAACATGTCCCTTTCTGTTACACTGCCCAACAAGTGACAGACAGAGTTTCATGTGGCCTGTCAAAAAGTCCCGTATGTATCGGAGATAACCAGCAGCAGGCAGGGCTACTGTTGGTCTCAACACAGCCTTAATGCTCGTTCTGCATTATAGGCGAGCTGGGTTTAGCGGTCTTTCTTTCATGGGTCAATATGTGTAACATACAGAGTGCTCAAATTACAGATGGTAACAACGTCCATTCTCACCGTTTACTGCCTGCGTGCCTGTTGAAATTGGAGTGAAATGATGAATGAAAGTATTTGCAGTGCCTGCCCACACAGAGTTTTGAAATGTAAGCCCCCTGAAGAACACTAATGTAGGGGGTGCTATGACAACAGAAAAGGATAGCAAAATACATTTTGGTTTCAGTTTAACTTTAGGTTTTGGCTTTGTTTACTTATCATTGTCATTCTGTCACTCCATATGGTATTTTGTACTCTTGCTACTGTCTACTCTATATATATGACACATATTTCATGTTTTTCTGTTCTGGAAGAGGGATCCCTCCTTCGATGCTTGTCCAAAGGATTTTCCATCAATTTAAAGAGTTAAAGATGATTTTTTTAGGTTAATGGAATTTCATTTGTGTTACTGAAAACATTAAGAAAATCATTGGGGTGGCAGTAGCTCAGTCAGTAGGGAGTTGGGTTGGTGAACAGGAAGGGTTGCTGGTTCAAGTCCCCATACGGGCCAAAGTATGGTGGTGGACTGGTAGCTGGAGAGGTGCCAGTTCACCTCATGAGCACTGCCAAGGTGCTCTTGAGCAAGGCACCAAACTTCAACTGCTCGGGGCGCCTTTCCACGGGCAGCCCCCCTACTGTAATTCAGGCCTGTGTGCAATTTGTATAACAACAGAGTGAAAACACTGTAATTTCCCTTGTGGGATTAATAAAGTTTAAATTATGTCTCTTTTCAGAATCAGTGTCATGTTTTTCTTTGGAAAACCCAGAGAAAATGATGTGAAAAGTTTTCACTGGAACTACTTTCTTCCAAAGAAATACTCCCAGTAAAAAAAGTTCACAGCAAGGTCTGTGAATTTTCCTGAGAAATGAGGATTTTTTTTCTTTCTTCCTTGACATTTTTTTTGCTGTTGAATTTTTTTACATGTTCTTTATTTAAAAGCTGTGAGCACCATGGATACAATTTCACTTGCCTCCATTGCAATGGGGTGGAGACAAACTCAAAACCTGAGCAAATAAAACCAAAAGTCTATAGCTGGATACCACTAAAGGTGGGTGAGAAAATATGTTTTTTTGTAACAAACCCTTTAAGACATCACCTTAATACCAACTGGGCTCAACAAGCAGCACATTACTGATCATTTTTCGAGGTGGTGCAGGAGGTGTTTAAAGAGGAGGTCTGTGAGCTACATGCCTAAGTTGACATTGGCATTCAGTGCGCTAGCAATGCAAAGTGTTTCATATTATGGCAGAGAGGGAAATGGCACCTACTGGGCAAACACGCCATATATTGTAATGTAGCTTAGCAGCTCTTGCTCAGCTCCTTGCACTACAAAGCAGTCCATCAAAGTGAGATCTGAGAGGGAGAGAGAAGAAGATCATGACTCTTTTCACACCTTGTCAGACTGACTCGCCTTTGCCAGTTCCAGACCGGAGGTGGACCGGTAGATATCCTCTGCACTAGAGGCTGTGGTGCAGCCAAAAAAATTATCTACAGACAGTTAGAATATACTGTAGTTATAATCAGAGCACTTTTTGACTACACACTTGTGAGTGGAGTAGGTGTGTGTGTGTGTGTGTGTGTGTGTGTGTGTGTGTGTGTGTGTGTGTGTGTGTGTGTGTGTGTGTGTGTGTGTGTGTGTGTGTGTGTGAAAATGATAATTTCAGGTGTGCAGTGCATGTTTGTTATTTTCGACGTTTATTGCATTAGTGTATGCACGTGTGTTTTAGTTTGGTGGAGGGAGTTCAAAGTTACAGTACTTAAAACGGAAATATTCATATATCAATATAGTGATATTAGGCATGGAAGGCACACAACATGTATTCCAATTTTATCCTGTGCATGGATTTATATTTTAGTAAATCAATTTTACAAAGCAGTAAACTGAGATAACACTTTGTTATAACTTGAAAAAGTAAAATGCCAGTGTAAAGTGAACCTACAGTAACATTTGGCTTTTCCCTGGGCTTGGAAATGGTTTGCAAGAAAGCCAAAGGAGGGTAATTTCCATATTAATGACCTGTTTGATGAAGCTCATTTAAATGATAAAAATGTTGTGGCAAACCCTCTCATTCCCTCTTAATGAACAAAGTAAGGTGGGGGTATTCATATATGGAGATATTTTCAAAAAGCTACATCCTGTCCCTGTATTGTATGTTTTAAAGAAAATAGTAGAAACTAATTATATGTTCTATTGTATTGGTGATAAAATACACTGATACTATTCAAAATACAATGTGAAAAGAAATAGTATGCAACACATGTACAATACAGTGCAATTCAATCTAATACATAGCCCTGCAATAAATATTAGCTTTGCAAAACCTGAGATTGTCACAGGAGTTTTTATTAGTCTCTAAGATGTTTGTATAGTCAGATAATCTGTAGTGTAGTGTTGTTGTTGTACTGGACTGCACTATATTGAAGGTATTCCTGTTATTTTGTCCACTGCTGTACATGCATCTTTGCTCAGCTACTGCCATTATGATTTTGAAATTAGTCATCCATACAGGGTAGAATAGTTTTTTATGACTTAAAACATCAAACTGTGCCATTGGAGAAAACTCACATACAATGTAAGAAATCCTCCACAACAGGGAGATTACAAGCCATACTGAGCACTCCTGCTGTGCAGGGGCCTCATAAATGTCACAGGAAAAGCTTTGCCACATGCCAAAGGCACTCATCTCCATTAACACTGCACCAGGGGAGAGTTACTTAGACTGACAGCCAGCAACAATACTGAAAACTCTCCCAACTGTGAGAAGAGAAACACAAAATGAAGAGAAGTGAGAAAAATGAGTTTGGAACTTTCATTGTCCTACGCCTTGCCTCCGCACAGATGCGCAGCTGAGCCAGTGCAGCTGGCCGACTGACAAATGGGAAAAAATAGTCCAATTTGAGCTGGTCGTTAGCAGTCGGAGCGCAGCATTCCAGATAAATGAGCGGCTGCCTCAGGTATGGCAGGAGATCTTCCTGAAGCATTCCTGGGAGACCGGTCCGTACCACTGCAACCCCTTAGCCATGCCTTCGATCCGACAGGCCCGACACCACAGCAGAGGTGACCTTGCAGTGCCGCTCCTGCCGGGCTTCTTATTTTTACACTCCCCCTTACAGCCCCCTCTTCTCCCTTGGCCTGCACTCCTCTTTTTTCTAATCCCCACTTAAAGAGACAGTGTGGTGGTTTTTATATCATTAACTTCCCCTTCCCACTACTTTTTTTTGTCTACAGACAGAGGCAACGATCGAGAGAGAGCGAGTGAGAGAGAGGTGGTGGCGTTCCATCTGGGCTAGATCCAGGTTGAAGGGTGGAGGGAGTGCCAGCTCCATTAAAAGTGTCTATGAGGGGTTGAGCTGAGTCGAACGCATACTACAGATGTTTGGACTCTGACTCTCCCCTTGTTGAGGATACGTAAGTCTGGCTCTATCTTGTTTTTTGCGTGTCTGAGTGTGTTTGTGTATGTCGCTGTGTGCCAGCATATGTCACTGTGCCTAAGTATATATGTTTCAGTGTCAGCTGCCAGAGCGAGGCCACTTTCTTCTGCACACCCACTGTGGCCTGTGGGACCGTAATCTTTGTCAATGCCACGCTGGTTAAGTTTCGCAAGAGCCCTGAACGGAGTGGGCCAAACAAACACAGACATGGTTGATTCCGCTTGTTTTTCACTCTATTTTCAGGACATAGCTAGTGAAACCCTGATCCAAAGGCAGCATTTAGACATTACCAGATTAGAAATGAATATAAAGTCAATTTAGAAAGCGTTTGAATGCCCTCAACGAACCGTCTGCAGAAGCAACTACATGCAGTGAAACAATAAGACAGGTGCTCAAACAAAGTCAACTGTGAAAAAAATGTGCTGTTTCACTTACGAGTAGGTACTTAATCTTTTAAATATGTTGATATCAGAAGAAAATTTATTTCCTGATACAGTAATTTGGTACTTATATTCACTACATCTGCACGTCACTCATTCTTGGCTTTGGTTAAAACAAAACCTCTCCATCTCTGTGGACACCAATACAAACCAGTGTGCGCCTCTCATCAGCCTCTCCACACTTCACACAACCATTTCCTGACAGCTACTTCATTGAATAAATCATGACTATTGATTAACATGCACACAACAGTCTGCACAGGCACTTTCTGAGGTTTGTTTCTTGAGTGCCAAGCTCATTTAACATGGGCTCTTTCATATGAGTAATTGTTAGCACTTCTAGCCATCTACAACCCCCCTTAATATAAAATAGAAAATCCCACAGCTATTTCTCCCACAGAAATTAGTGAATTGTGATGAGGCGAATTGAATCAATTACTGCCTTAAGGTCAAAACCTATTAAAAACATTTTCCCCCTGTTGCCATCAATTATCTGTTCTGATGTACGCAATCTCATTTTGTGCGCTAAAACAAAGTGTGACACTGTGTGATTGTAATTATCTATTAGTATTCATTGTTCTTTCTCTTGAAATTTGTAGTGTTCCTCACAGCACCATTGCCTTTTTTTACTATGATAATAGCATGAATAAATGCTTCAGTGAGAATTTCTACCAAATAGTCTCATCATATCATGCCTCTAAATAGACATATTGTGAATCATCTTTGCAAAAGCTTAATTTTTTGAGAAACACAAAATAAGCAATGCAATTATCTTAATTAAAAAAATAAATTGCTAACTCTTTATTTTTGTGTGTAATATTAAGTCAGCCTAGACATAAAGAACATCTACAACACTGATGTTTTGTCAACAAAATGCACAGATTATGTTGAAACAATAGAAATATTTATATTTTTTCTAAACACCTCTGTATTACTGCACAAGATAAATAGGATTTTAACATATTCTGCACACTCTGCGAGAGGAGAGGAGAGGAGAGGAGAGGAGAGGAGAGGAGAGGAGAGGAGAGGAGAGGAGAGGAGAGGGAGAGGAGAGGAGAGGAGAGGAGAGGAGAGGAGAGGAGAGGAGAGGAGAAGAGAGAGAGGAGAGGAGAGGAGAAGAGAGACTCCAAATGTTGCAATTTGGAGAAGGGATCCCAGAGACACGGTGCGCTCTGGGACTTGTCCAATCACCTCAGTGCTACAGTGAGTATGTAGATCCTGTCGCCATCCATAGGCGTCCCTGGTCATCCCAGCCAGTCCCTCCCCTAACCAACAAATGAGCCACCACCACTCTGTCGGACAGGCACACTCATTATAAATGAGGATGTACTTTTGAGGGGGGAAATAAGGGAGAGCCTAGGCAGGAACACCAGGACTTTCCTCCCACTCTGTCCATCCCTCTCTCTCTATTTTTCCCTCTTGGAAAGCTGAAGACCAGTAGAGGAGGGTGAAAGCATCTGGATCACGACCTTTCCTCAGGCGCGCTGAGACAAATTAAAGCCAGACATCTGATGAGAGGAGACTGAGGAGACCTTCCAAGCTGTTCCAAAAGCAGCCTCAATGCTTCCACACATCACTGCACATAGAACAGGTTACAGTGTCTATTTTAATAACAAGCTGGGAAGCACTGCATCTCACTATTTTTCAACAGATCATGTGGATTACTGATGTGGATCACAACTTCATTTTCATTATTTGTGATTTTATAACTAAATAAAAAGCAGAGTCTAAACTCTTTGAATTCACAATGAAGCAAACATTTAACTCTAAGAAACAGCATCCTTTCTGCTAGCTTCCAATGACACAGCAAAAGCCTTAGACTCTAAGGCAGAATCCAACCACACAACAGACTACCTCAGCTATGGAACTAATTGTTTCCATTTCAAAGCCGATTAGCAGCCTAGGGGAAACTCTGACAGTTGGACACCACAGAACCAAACATTGAGGATGAGGAGCTGTGGCTGAGGCTCAAGCTGATCACCCAGCACATCTGCTTCTCTGCACTCTGGCATAGACACGAGACTCACTTAGGATCATGGTCCATCTCAGTCAAGACCAACAGAAGCTACGCATTACAGAGTGGCTAGACTAAATAAAGCGTTCTAAATGGAAAAAGACTCTTGGAAAGTACTTTTTTTGCACCGTCTTAATTGCTGAGGAAAACCAAAAGACAGAGAGGCTATTGCTTAATACATCAGAAACAAGTGCTGAGATTGGCTTGACGTAGACGTAATTAACCGTGGATTCAGAGCCGTTGAGAGGACCTGCTATGTGCAGTAACAGAGCATGCAGATTTTGGTTTAACGTGCAATTTTCAACGGAATATGACTGAAGTCATTGAGCTCAGCGCTAAATGAATTAGGCTGATGAAACATCCAGGGAAAGTTATGGAAAAAAATGTGTTAATGTTATTGTGATGGGGTTGAATTATTTCATAATGGACTGATCATGGGGACACATCTTCCAGTGAAGTTCATTTTTATGAAATATATATACTCTCAAAAGAAAGAAAACACGCTGTATATGCATTTGTGGATAGACATGTTGCCACAAACTTGCTGCAATAACCAGATGCTTTCTATATTGCTTCACTGAATTACAAAATGAATAGCTGAAAAGAAAATTAAACTAATAATTGGAATTAATATTGGAAACAGTGCACTTTGCCATATATCAGAGTTTAGTTACATTTCATTAGTTTGTGGATAGACAAAGGACTAAATAAAAACACTTTCTTACCTGAGGTACAGAAGGAAGAGACCAGCATCAATGGGACAGCAACATGAGGAAAGAAAAGAGAATATTGCTAATTAGGTGAGCTGTGGTCTATTTTCTCTACCAAATGTTGTATATGGTTGTCAGTTTAAATGTCTTTGATCAGACAGCACTGAGAACATTTATGGAACAACACTATATGTAAACAATCTTCCAAGAAACTAAATATGTTACAGATTGTGTGGCATCCACCAGAATGTGTTTTGACCAAATACAGATAAGTGCTCTCATGAATTGAAACCTTTATAATCCCCAGGGGAAAGATGGGAAACATTTAAACTAAACCACAGCTTTCATATGTCTGGTCTACACCCTATAGAAACAGGCTCATGTCTTTGAAAAGCTCAAAAGAAACATAGCTTTAAAGGCATAAACACTCTCCAGGAAGTCTCTTTGCCTCTCTCTGACTCCTATATCCATAAATCTATACAGACAATCAAAGTGGCACGTTAACACATTGGACTAAAAGTCAATGTAGGGAAACACTATTGTTTGAAGAACAGATTATGTGGCAAGGGCAGTTGTTACACTGAAGTAAGGTTTGTAAAGCTGTAATGGAGGGGATGTCTCTGCAGGAGAGCCTTCAGCCAGGGCTGAATACTGATGCGTCTGACTGATTGCCACGTCTGTGGGATCTAATTTGAAAGGTGGACAGTGATGAATGTCTTTCCTCCACTTACTGGCCGTCTGATGTATTATGCATCCCCAATCTGATCAGAGAGGCTGATGAGGCGCGGGGAGATGAGGGGTGTCCATGTCCGACGCACCCTGACATTGGTTATATAAATGACTGCACCTTCACGCCTTTCATTTCCCAGCTCACAGGTCACGGGAGGAGCTAATAGGGCCATCGTTAATAGGGGATGACTGACTTCAGCTGGGGCCGCCCGTGCATTTTGATGGGCTACACATTTGAAAAAGTCTCTTAACATAGTGGCTGAACTATGCTCCCCTGTCAGCCTGGAGTCTAATTGTCAGAGACACAAACGTGGGCAGCAGCCGGAGGATAGTGTTATCGGCTGCCCAACCGCCACTGTGATCATCAGTCTGTGTACATCTTGGCTCTGCATGAGGAAAAGGTATGCTATGCTTACTTCAGTTGTTTGGCAGACAGATGTGGAGGGAAAAGGACTCTTATTGTTACAGCCTGTCAACGCCAAAACCCATGATTTAAGACTATTGCTTTGATCCGTGGTTACCGGATAGCATATTGTGCTCCTGACATCATGTTGCCTGCTGTATAACTGAAGGAGTGAAACCCTTCTATTAGCCCGTAGGAAAAAGCCTGAGCACCGTACCATGTTTTGTTCTCTCCCCAGGAAAAACAGCATTGGTAATTGTGCCTCTGCTGAGGGAGTGGAGTCGGCTCATTCTTTGTTTAAGTGTCCACCAGGAGAGCACTCTCTGACACAACCAGGGCTCCTGAGCGCCCATCAACTGCACATTTTAATGTGCTGAAGCAATATTAACACCAGCAGGAAATAAAAAAAGCCCTGGCTCTGGCGGGCACAACGTGGGCCCAAATGAGTTTACTACTGGCCTTATTGAGCCATTTTCACATCAGCTGCTGTTTTTTGTCAGATCAGGAACTAGTCTCCCACTCCCAGCTGTGATTTTCTCTCCTACAGTCAGCTCACGGCCCCCATATCAACCCTGCTCAACGGAAGGTCGCCGTTGGTACAGATACACACATTCACAGAGGCCCACACAATGATACACCCAAGAAAGATTTGTAGTCAAGAAAACATCTCCTGGAAATACAAAACAGGATGTATGATCACTTCTCACGGCTGATAAGACCGAGCACAAGTACAAAAGTTGACAGTGATTAAGAGCTGCGAGTGTACGACTGCATCTGATTCCACATGCACTGTTTTTAACGTCTTTACTTCCAACCATTATCTGAATTTTGAATTTAACCATGGCACTCATTTGTATAAATCCGTATGCTGATTATGCGGCAAACAGCAGTGTTTACCAGCCAGAGAGCAAGGAAGCCATCTTTAATTCATTAGAAAAACACACTTTGCGGGAAGACTTTCAGTGGAGGCTTTACATTACTCGGGCTGCTTTAATACATGCTCAGTATGCAGAGGAGGCCTATGTTAAAGTAGTGGATAATAGGTGAAAAAGGATGGGGTGAAATTCAGTCCTCCTCCAATGAGCCATTAATTAGTGCTGAAGGAGGTGAACGACGTGTTCAAAAGCTGAGGATTCTTCATTAGTCATCCTGGGGCTGCACACTAGTCATACAGACACACAATTAGCCCTCCCACCCCGCCAGCGGCAGCCTCTCCTCTGTGGAGCGAGCCATAGGGTGGCATTGTCACAATTTGATGGACACGATGAAGCCAATGTCCATGCTGTCCATAAGCGGTGTCGGTGTCAGCACTACTTCCCCATCACCATTCTGTCACACAAGCTCTTTGATTTAAAATACATGTGTCCCATTACGGCATATCTGGCCGTTATAATTAGACGATGGGAGCAGATTTCACGAGGAGACACTGCATGTGATCTAATTAGCATTGTATTAAAGCGCTAAATCAAAGTTGTAGCGCATGTGCTTTTGTTTGAGAGTTCTTTCATCTTTGGGGGATTGTTGTAAAGATTGTTCGTGTCATTAATCTCTCTTCAAGATGCTAAATGAGCCAGAATATTAAGTACATGATTGACATACTGTAGCCCAACCGGATTTGGTACACATGGTTTTGAAGATTTATTGTAATCTTTCAGGGGAATTGTGAGTTTTTTTAGCAATGACAGCCACTGATAAATGGATCAGACATATATCCATTACAAAGCTCTTGTAAATGACTACTTACTGTACTACAAAAATGACATACTGTAGCTCTCAGTGTACATTTAAACATCTGTGGACCATTTTGTTGACATTAAATGTTGACAATTTCCTATGGCCACTTCTCTTACATATCACAAAAAAGAAACTATTGAAAAATAATTTACATTTAAATCAGGTTTGAATAGAGGTAGGCTTGATGGCAAACTTCAGAAGGCAGCGCTCTGGACAAGTGTGGCAGCAGCGGAGACAAGAGCAGCATGGTAGAGAGGGGGAAAACAGACGACAGTTTTTACTGTGCTGAGCATTTTCTTCCGTGCTCATGCAAAACACAGGCATGTGCACACAAGCAGATTCACTGATAAACAGGCTCCCGTCACTGATAGCCCTACAACTTCTTTTTTTTATGTGCTTCCTGCCGTGATACGCTGATAAGTGGCAAAAAAACAAAACAGTGAAAAGTAAGAAAACAACTGCAATATAGTCATTTAAAAAAGGAGTCTATTTTGAGTCAGGGACAGCTTCTCTCTCCGTTACCGAATTAATCAAATCCAAAGGACATCATCTTCAAACTCGACATCCCCCTAAAGGCGAGCATCTCATTCTGTATGCAGCTGAGGAAGCTTCACAACATCCTAAAAATACAGCGCTCCTGGAAGAGAGGTGCTCTACCAGTCTGAAGGGAAGCATGAAGCACTAGCAGGCCCATGGGAATAGACATTGTGATTAGATGCAAAAACTCTGCTTTCATAAACAGCATTAGTTCTTGTTAGACATCCCACCCCTCCCACAGATGCAAGCCCTCACTGTTTTGCAAAGCAGGGAGAAGGCATTATTGTTTTATTTGCATTTTGGTTTCCTGAGCTCTTTACCACCACATGTTAAACACTAGCGGGTAAAAGCTGTTGCTGTCAGACAGGTGTTTGGACCGAATGCTCAATCCGCGTTCATCTGCTGGTCCCCTTCTCTGGTAACACTTTACCCACTGCCTCTTTTGAACTAATCAATTTGCTCCAGGTTATTGCTCTCCTGTGATCATACAATATGAATCCAATAAAGAAGGCCTAATGCAGCGCTTGGACGGGGAATCAGTTTGTTTTGCTATTTCATCATCAATGTTAGCTTGGTGTGCAAAGGAAAATTTAACACACGCTGATGAGATGCTTCACAGCTTAATATTTAACAGTGTTAATATCTAATCTACTGGATGTACTGTACAATCACAAAATGTCCTGTGTTTTAAATAATAAAAGCACAAATTACATATAAACACATTATTAGTCTTGCAATAAAAGTTATGATTATAGCTATTGATATTTCACTTATCACTTATTGCTTATTGAGGTCTATCAGAAGTTCCATGCCATATATCTTTCTATTTAAAACAATTTGCTTACCAAAAATCAATGTCAGGTATGGTAAAAGTTGTTTTTATGTTAAAGGGCTGCAGATGCAATGAATGGAAATTATATGACAAAACATGTATTTCAATTCCAAGAAGTAATGGGGGCAGACAATTTTGCTACCCATCACTCAGTGTCAGCTCCAGTTATCAACAAATTTGTCTTTCTGCCAGGTTGTCACTCTCTGGTCTCCCCTACTACTCTTCTGCTTAAATTCAAGAAAATATATAATTTCAGAAGCAAAGTGAAACTTTCTGGATCTTCAACAACAAAGGAAATATGACAGCTGTGCTATGATTAAAGTTTATCCGAACAAAAATTGCATTAATGCACAGATTAAAGTCCCACTGTTCACTGCATTCTTACTACCCTACTGCTGCATGCTTAGGCTACTTCACACAAAAAATAATTACTTAATCAATGACCAACTGTTCGCCGTTTACATTCACATTAATTTACATTTAAAACGATCAATTTGACTTTGGGCCACCGAACGTTGCACTACTCTTTTTGAAAAATGTTATGACCTGTATTGGCCACCAGATGGCACTGTGAAGTTTGGCTGTTTAATAGAGAGCTGAAGTCACGCCCTTCTATTTCCGGCTAATGGGACCTATCTTTCGAAAACATATGAACGAGAGTCAGTGGAGAGATAATAATTATTTTTTTTATCCCGTTTGAATTGAGCCATGGATTACAAATATGATGTTCGTCAATTTAGAAGATAATTTTTCAACCGAAGAAAGTCTCGGTTTGTTGTTAAACTGTTGAAGTAGAAGACTGTGAAAATACGTAATTACAAAGACTACACACTTAAATGTCGCATGGATGACGTCGCTGAAGCTACGATGTCTGTGTGTATCGTACCGGGGATGTAACATTACTCAAATGAGCAGCGGATCTTGCTTGTTCTTTTGCTTATCTGCTGAAAAGACTTCACTGGATAAAACACATCAGGTAAGATACCGTTACATGTGTTGTGGAACAGAGCTAAGCTAGCTAGCGAGCGAGCAAGATGAGCATCAAGCTAGGTGACTTAAATTGTGTGAGACAAGAGATGTAGTTCACTGAGCGGTTTCACAAAAAACTAAGTGGTAATATGACAAACCTACGGCTAACTGAGACTTTCTTCAGTTGAAAAATTATCTTTTAAATTGACGAACACCATATTTGTAAACCATGGCTCAATTCAAACGGGATAAAAAAATAATTACTATCTCTCCATTGACTCTCGTTCAGAATTAAGGTGCCATGAGGTCCAACGGAAGGGGCGTGACTTGGCTCTCTATTCATCATTTAGTTAATCATAGCAAGATTGGCAACGTCAAGACAAAAGTGGTCAACTTTCCATCCAAATGTAGTGCAAATTTTTACAAAATTTCCCGAAAATTGGCGAAAGAAAATCTAAACTAATTACGCAAATATTAGGAACATTGAAATAAACAGTAGGTGTCACTAATTCAGGGTGCCAATAAACTAGTCAAACCTCAAATGATGGAAACTATGATGTAAATATTGCATTTACGTTGGTTTCATGTATTAATTTGAGTAAGGTTACAGTCTTCTCATCAAATTACACAAACCAATCCGTCTGCCACCATTTGTCGTTTCTCCAGTGTAGCGGAATCTTTTGTATGATTTTTAAGTCACATGCTTCACGTATGTCATGGTTTATTTGCTAAGTTAGTTTAAATTATCCATTATCACATTTTCCTTTTATCAATTAGTGATGTTATAAGAGCCAGGTAAGTCTATAGCCACGACGTTCCACTTCCGGGATTGCTCAGATGCCGCAGGAAATTCCGCCGGATGCATGTCTTTTCGCCAATGTCCGTTTTACTTCTGCTTTCTTTGTGTTGGAATTTTAAACTCCGGCTGATTTTTGAGGACTATGGTTAACTGCTCCTCAGATCTCTGCAGGGTAAATTAAGACAGCTAGTCAGACTATCTGTCGAATCTGAGTTTTCTTTCGCATGACTAAAACAACTTTTGAACGTAGACGTTCTACCAAAACAAGTTCCTCTTGAGGCTATTTTGCAGCGGCTCCATGCAGAGCCACCCAAGACAATTGTGATTGGTTTAAAGAAATGGCAATAAACCAGAGCAAGTTTTTCTTCCATCACGGAATGATGTGTATACTAGCCAGACCCTCCTCTGCAGCATGGAGGAGGGTCTGGCAAAGCGATACTAGAGCCAGGTTAACTTCCGAGAGCCTCTGCACCAGACTCTCGTTCAGTGCATACCCCCTGAGCCAAAGGACGAGTTGTTCGTGAGCACACCGTTGTGCTGTAGGTGAACTAAAAGAGTCGTTCATGAGCTTGTTTTCTAGTAGCGGGTATACGACACACCAGGTTACTTAAAAGAACCGGTCTTCTTATTACTATTATCAATACACCAAAAATAAAGCGAGTAGAGGTAGAGCGTGCGCCCCATTTACTGTAGGCTGAGTCCTTAGCAGCGGCCCGGTTCCAGCATTTCCCAGCCGAGAGCCATTAGAAAATGAGCGTTAGTGTGTTAATTATGGGATACTTTTCAACATAAAACTTTAAAAGCCGTGTGGAAGAATTGTACAGGAATGATACTTTTAGGCTCCTGCTGTTCCACCCCCCTTGCATTTTGGTGAGTTGAAGTTACTGTAGAACAACAATTTTATGCTCACAGCCTATACTACACCCATACTGTTTCAAGAGACAGTTCATAGCTGGACAAAGAGACATCATTAGTACTGTTGCGGTTTCAAAACAGCCAGAAGGATCATAAATAAAATTACCTAATCTATTATGATTACAATGTTTATTTTTTCTTAACTTCATCAGCCATCTAAACAAATTGCTCTGTGCTTTCACATTGAGGCAGCTACATTGGTCTTATGCGTTTTGAATGAGGGTAAAACCTTGTTCTTGTAGCCTGCAGTCAGACATGCATTGTCTCTGGCATTATAAGCATCTTTTTTATTTGTGCATTATAATGGAATTTAAACATCTATCAATTTATGATAAATGATCATCAGTTGAATAAATTACTGAAATTAGAGGAAAATATATATTTTTTTCTTTTTTTCCTTTTTTTTCATTTTCATTTTGGACATCACAAGAGCCAACAGTTTAACGTGTATGATTTAGTTAATTTAGTTAAATGCAGGACATATTTCAAAAAGACCTCCAAAGATGATCGAAGTGTCAACATGAATATTTCAGAGTTGTAAATTGTTAGCAAGTTAACAGCTCTCAGATTACCAAGACATACCACTCCTCTAAGTGGCACCGCACACAACCTGCCGCAACTTTTCTGATACTTTTGTCGCTTTATTGTCTGACAGACCTAAATGTGAACACACTGGTTGTGTGCCATGTCCCTAAAGTGAATGTAAAATCCTTTAGTCCGTCAGTATTGTGAGTCTTCTTTGGGATATGGATGAAGCCATTTTGTGAGCATAGTTCTTTTAAAATGAAGTGTATATAAAGTAATAACATGCAGGAGGGTCTCCTTTCTGCACCATGAATGAGTCGCTCCTGCCGTGGGGAGTTGGTGACATGATTGTGATTGGACGAGACACAGAGAATCCAGATCAAAGCAATCTCTAGTGTTTTGGCCCCCAGCGCAGAGCCGAGCAGGCCCACACACACACACACACACACACACACACACACACACACACACACACACACACACACACACACACACACACACACACACACACACACACACACACACACACACACACACACACACACACACACACACAATACTGTATACAGACAAGTATGTACACATTGGGCACACAGCATTGCACAAACACTGAAACACATGCATCCTCTCTACCTTTTCACTCTCACACATGTACATTCACACTTAGTGTCACACATTAATGCACTTTGCCTCGCAAACTCAGTCTCTATCTCTCCTGACACATTCACACATGTACAGCCGACCCTCTAATGCACTCAGTGGCTGTAGAGTGTTGATTTGGATGAGTAAGCTGCAAGAGCTGAAGGACACTACCGTGTCTGTGCAGAGGACAAGACAGTTAACCTTTTAAAATTTAAATTTTAGAATGACTTTTTATGCAGTAAAAGAAATATCAGAAATGAATATGAAATTTTAGTCTTTAGGCCTTTTTTTCTTTTACATTTTTGCATGTGTTATTTATAGTACAACATTTAGTCATTCAGATATATTTCCATCTACAGTATATAAATATGTACACACCAAAGTGTATCTCTTTTTTGTAACAATGATATATTAAATCCAAAGCCCCATGTCAGTGCTTCCTGGTTTAAATATATATATATATATATATATATATATATATATATATATAAATTTCATGGGCTGGTAACTTCCCCATGTTACACTTAATACAATTTATCAACTGGTCTTTTGTTTTGGCCCCAAGAGCTAGATTTAGTTGTTCAGCCTTAAGCTACAATATGCATTACAATATTTGTCTTGAGACAGAATGTAATGTACTGTATGTTGTTAGTTCTGCCCTCCTTCCCCTTAGTTGGTCACATTCCCTTTATAGCATTTGTGACTAGTCTTAAAGGAAACGCTTTGATATTATTTTTCTCATTGTCATCATTGTCAACATACACCAATAATAAAGTGCACGGCTGTTTTTGGGAAATAATGGAGCCTTTTGTAAAGCCAAGCTCATTATTGTAACACATTCAGTAGGAACTAATGAGCTTGGGGCTGATAGTCACAGACAGGGTAGGGAAGTCGAAAAGTATCGAGAGACTGACTGACACACTATTGGCTTTGTTCTTTTCAGGCGATATGTTGACACTAAGAAAAATATAGAAGATCGCCACAGCTTTTAATAAACTGTATACGGTAGATAAAAAATAGTATCATTCCTTATACTGAGGAAAGCAGCATAACACAAAGGATGACATTCATCTTGTGTTTACCAAGCTTTCTCCACTACCTGTTTAGTTTCCCACCAGCGTGGTTCTCTGACTTCCAATGTGTTTGATAGACACAATGAAGCTCACTGCTGCTTGTACCCATCACAAAAAACAAACCCTCCCCAAAATGTCCCAATCATTGAAATACCAGTATCTGGAGTGGCTTTTCTTGGAGTGTGTCAACTCATGTCTTATTTGAATGACATACTGTACAATTAATCAATACACAATTTGATAACTCATTAAATATTTTGATCCTTTGAATTAAAACTACCTGAAATTTACAGGTTACAGTCTTTACAAATAAAAAAAAAGTTGTTTTGTTATGTACAATTTGTACACTTCTTTTGATTAAAATATAATTGTTAAACCAATAATAAAATTGTTGCTTCTTGCAGTTTTACGTCTACAGGTGCTTCTCATGTTGTTGCCTCTGAGATGTCTAACTGAAGAGCTGAGGTGAATCTGAGATGATGGTGAGGAAATGCGCTGCCTGTGGCACGCAATAGCAGCACACATTCACCACGCTGCAGTTTAGAATATAAAAACAATTATTTTACAAATATATTTAGCATGGTGGGTAATGATCTCACCGTGTCAAGCTGCCATGGTACATAAACCCGGCATCACAGTTTAACACTCAGGTTATAAGTAACATCATCAGATGTAAGTGTGCCCTGGTGTGCATGTAAACAGTCTTTGTCTCGCCCGCACACACACTGTCACTGTGTCACATTTGTTGTAAATACACTCATGCAAACTCAAGTTTTTTTGTGAGCACACACACAGAGGCATGCACACAAAAACAGAAACACTCATCCACTGATTGGCTGTAGAGTGTGGGTCTGGCTGCTGTAAGGGTGGGGTAAAACCTGGAGCTGAATGGGAGGATGTAGTGCCTTCTATGTGACCTTGCTGGTGACATCAGAGCGTAGTCTATGCTGTGTGCAGGCAGAGACAGACTGCTTCAGACGGACACACACACATAAACACTGCACTGAAAAAGGAGCAGAGTGTGGTTACAATACTGAGTCTTATTTCATACTTTCCAGTGGTAACAGTTAAATTGACATTTTCTGTTCCCGCCATTCCATAAATGGAAGCCTCCGTTTAATTGCTTTCATATGGTTAATCCAAATTAAGCATGCCCACAAAATAAGATATTCCATTTCATTTGGATAGCTGGTGATTCCAACAAATCTTTCTTTTCCTTCTCCGTGTGCTTTCAATACCACGGCACTTCTGAATGAATAACTTCAAACCCTGGAAAAGACCCAATTTTTGGCAAAACTGTTTGTACAAGACAATCCTCTATATTTGCCATGGCGTGAATGCTGAATACAGCAGTATTGAAGTGTTACAGTGGCTTAGAGAAAGTACATTTCAGTTGGAAAAAGTTGCTTAATTGAACCAGATACCCTATTGTGTAACATTCACATTCCGTCTCTTAAACCAAAAGAGCAGAAACGAATGTGTGAAACAGCCGAAAGAATGACAGAATTATCTTCATGTCGGAATTCTTGCGACTCTTTATGCCTGCATATTTATCTCAGCAGTGGTCCGTTACATTTCCTCCTTCATAATCAGTGGTGAAGAGGGAATTACAGCTGCGTTCATTAAAATCAAACAATTTCTTTATTCTTGCTCTACTGCTGTGCGCTTTGTTTGAGGGATTTAAAAAAAAGTATAGATACTCCAGAAAAAAAGTGTATAAATGTTCTGGAGAAGTACTGTAACTGTGTACTTTAATCCCATTCAGTTATTTTTAACTTATTTCATAACAGTCAGGCTTGCTAGGCTGCTCTGGGTGGGACATTGTTTAAGTGTCTCTGCAGTGTCTCATTTTGATCATTTTGCCGCACAGTTAATGTCACTTAAGTAAACTGAATGCTGGAAAAACTGAGCCAGATGTTGGAGTAACTGAAGACAAGACCGACTACAGTTCACAGATATTTAGAGTGCCTGTCTTTGGTTCCAAGCTCTAAACTATCAGTATTAGTTCTGCTTTCAGCTCTGTCTTTACTCTTACAGACAAAAAATGGGGGGCCTTTTTTCTCCTCACAACAGGACCTGTACTGTCACACAGGGAGTGCTACCACTACTCAAAAAGGGACAGGGCCTTTGAGTCGGAAAGTACTCCTTCCATCCCCTCTTTTTCTCCCAGCGACACAATGGATTCCCATAGGCTTCCATTGATTCATGTGCTAGTGTTGAACAGATATCCTCTTCTTCAGTGTACTGTGTAAGTCTGTATTGCCTTTTAACCTGTCTACTGAAAGATTTCCCTGGTTTGGAGTCCTAGGCATACTCACCGATATAATAGAAAGGCAACCCTTATATTCTACACAAAACTGTTTCATTCTAACCATAAAATCATCCCTGTTAGCACAAACATTCAGCCAGTATTTACACCACTGCAGGCGTGTAGCGTCGAATGAGAACAGGGTAGCAGGGCTAGAGAGGTTTTCTCCTCTTATAATGAGAACAATAAGAGACATAGGATGTATCTTTACTAAACAACCTTGGATTGTTAAATTGTTGAGACATCCTACCGTCCCACTGTAAAAGGGATTTTGTGCAGACAGGTCGAAGAGAACGCCGACGAGCCAGTCTCTGGGTGACTCAGTTTGCAAGTTCAAGTCAGGACACACTCCGACAGCTGGCTCTACGGGAGCTCTTGTGCAATTATCAACAGCAACAGCAGGAAAGTAAAGAAGGGGCCAAACTTTATGTCATCCAATGGGAGAGCACCACAGCCAAACCAGTCAAATTTATGATGAAGTGTACTTGAAAAGACCATCTCAATTGAGCAAAAATCAGCTGCAGTTGAATTATGTTTGAGGGATTATTCGAAATCCCCAAAATGAATTACACATGTGACGGGGTATTTTGATGAAAAGTCTCTGCGGTATCTTGATATTTGCAAACAGTTACACTAGGGAGGCACCGATTCATCGGGAGATACAGATGTTCGATGAATAGTCTCAGTGTCGACTGCCATTGGCCTATCGGCAAACAAAATGACATTAACCGATGGCTGTGGCCGATGTTTATCTGTTGGGTTGTATCAATATTGTGTTGGCTAAATGTTATGTTGGTTATTTGTGGTTGGACATGGACAGCAGTAGTATTCTGCTGCTACTGCAGCTGCTGATTAGAAGAAGCAGCCACTGGCTGGACACAGCTCTGGCATGACATAAGAGGACAACAGGTGCCGTGCACATGTGTGGTTTGTTTACAAATAAATGTGAAAGAAAATGTTGGCTGTGTGGTATTAGTATTAGCATGTCCTGGAGAAAGATCAGTGATGTTGTATTCTCTATTGAAATCACAAGAGGTGGGGTGGCCTCTAGCTCACCCAGTAAGAGCGTTCACCCCATGTTGGCTGAGTCCTGCAGCGGCGCAGGGTTCGAATCTGACCTGCTGCCCTTTGCTGTGTGTCATCCCCCATCTTTCCCCCCTGTCATGTCTATACACTTTCAAAATAAAGGGAAAAAGCCCCCAAAAGAATTAAAAAAAAATCACAAGAGGTGAAAGATAGGCTATGTAAGCACTGAAGGCTAGAAAGTCTTTTTTATTTAAAAAAAAAAAAAAATTATTTGAAAGGTTATATTAGAGTGTTTTTCATAATTCTGCATGGTTGAATTTGTGCTCATTTAAAGATAGTGTAATGGAATGCTGAATGACTGAAAAACAGATCAGTTTTATTTTTTATTAAATACAGATTTGTTTGTTTTCCTCGCACAACAGGGGGAATAAATTGAAACAACAAAAACATCGGTATCGGCCAAATTGTTATTTTAAACATTGGTACCAGTATTGGCTTAGAATTTCACAATCGGTGCATCCCTAAGTTCTGCCTTTAAAACCGATAAGTGTAATTGCCTTACATTAACTCATCGTAGATCAAGAAAATGCAGCACAAACTTTGGAGGGCTCTTATCTAGTGGGGCTGCGTAGTAGAGTAACAGCAGCTGAAAGCCATCTGCTGTGGAGGAAGAACTGGCTGCCTTAACAAGTAGGCAAACTGTCAGAGAGGATTAATGCTCTACCTTAAACCTGAGTTAATAATAAATGGGCTGTTTACTTGTTCAAGGGGGAGGCCATAGATAATAGCACTCAAAACCCCTCCTCTTACTGCCAAAAAAATAAATTCTGGTTAAGTGGGGACCTGCCTGCATTGTGGCCTCCAGTTCCCCAATCATTATGAACAAAACAAGAGTTTTACTCTCACTTACTAATGGAAGAGGTCAGATTGTATGCATGTGTACGTCACATTTTGAAGAACCTTTGGGATATTCTGTTCAGTGTCAGTAATTCTCCGGGCTGGACAGGGCCTTCTCAAAGTATAAAGTTCATGGAGAGAACATTTTTTAAAATTTTTGTCCTTTTTTATTTATTTTTTTACTATAGCAAACATATGCAATTTGATCGTGATGGATTCATTACACCTGACCACCAGCACTGCACCCTGCACTGTGAAACCCACAATAAAAGGGCTTCAAAAGAATGCTGAAGGCGCCTTCAAAACTGGCAACGTGCATCACCTTCTTAGCTGCTGATGCATGCAAGAAAATGTGGGAAAGAAACCCCTGAGAAGGAGTCAAAGAAATGTCTTCTTCTCTCCTTCGCTCCTAGAGGGCTGTATTAGCCCACGGTGGGGATTTAACTAATGAGCCTAGCTGCTCTCCACTGAGGGCATCCCAAGACAGCCTTTCTCCTACAATTGGTTCCAAAGGGTTTAAATGCGCTGGTCGTTGCAAAGCTCCACTCTGTCCAGGAGATTATAAGGTAATAAAATAGATGGAGGAGATGTAGTAGAGGGGTAACTTTTCACATTATTTGCAGTTATGATGATTGCTGAGCATACACAGACATGCGGGTAAGTCAATACATTTGATACCTGGACAATTTTGCACCTGCATATCTGAAAACAAACTGATCACAAAAAAATAACTTCATCTCTGAAGTACTGTATGCTTTATATTAAGCAAGATGGAAATCTTGAGAAAGTGAAGTTAATATTCACTTATGTTAAAAAGAAGTGTGATTTTAATGGTTGGACATGAAGATTTACTCTTCATGTCCAAAGTCCTTTACTACCTTGTCTAATTACTTCTTGGATCTACCGCTGCTGAACACCAATGGCACATATTGTATAGCCAGTGCTTAATTTCCAGGCCACTAGAATGTGACTGTACTAAGGTGAAATAAAATCTTTCAGCTTCACTCTAGAACCATTAATTTAAGTATGTCTAGTAAATTTCTGATAATATGTGCATTGTGGATAATTTTGAGGATCATTCCAGTACTATTAAAGCTGCAATCATAGATTTGTTTGTTTGGCCACTTGGAGGCAGCAGGCCAAGCTGTAAGCATAAAGGAGGGGGGGGGGGGTCAATAGAATAAAATACAAATACAACGGATACAATTATCAATAAATAAAAGACATAGGCTACCCAAAAGCTAGTCTGAACAAGTGAGTCTTCACTTGTCCCTTAAAACAGAACAGACAACTGCACAAGTTATGAATGGAGTTATTTTGTGTGAGAGTAAAATGCCTGAAAAGTGTGATACCATTTGTCTGCCATTGTAAACATGAAAATACACTGCTGCGCTGCACCTCATCTCTGTTCTGAGTGGCACTGGTGCACTCTGCTTGCTGGTGGTGACCAACACAGATGGGTTATACTTTGAAAATCTGAACAGAAGCTCTCAGAATATATTTTACAAACTTGGGTTTGGGTGCAAGCAGCAATGATATGATGCCAAATTATACCCCTAAGGTCCTGTAATTGTATAATAACACTAAGCATTCTACACGTGATTCCTGAGATTAAATGGAAGATATTTTTTTCACCAAAGCATCCATCTTGACAAAGACCCATTCATCAGAAGGATCTATTTCAATCTTGTTTCCAATGTGCAAACAAAACCTGCCATAATCCTGACTATGGCTCGTGTGTGTAAGGATTGGATTCTCTTGACTGTTCCTGCAACATGAACAGCTGACAAAGAGCTTATCACAGCGGATTAACTACTGCTTTTCAAGGTGTTTTTCCACATCAAAACTGTAATTTTTGGCAGTCGACCAAAGAGCATGGGTGTGGCAGCAAATCTCTTTCTATTTCAAAATCCCCCTTGTGATGGTCGAGCCCAACTTGACAAGTTGTCTAACAGCAAGCAAGGTAAGCACTTACATTGAGTATGGAGTAGATGAAAACTGACACTCACCCTGATTACTCTGTGTATACAAAGCCAGTGAATGTATAACCCTGAAGAATCAGAAAGGAAGTGCACTGATCGTAAGGACAGATGTGAATTCATCTTCAACATTATCCATTAATCACAGCTGACTTTATCCAAGCTGAACTAAAACGTGGGTGTGTCCCTGAGCAAAGATGTCTATTCAATAGTTACTGCTTTGTTTTCATGACAACCAATAACAAATAAACCTTGAACAATGACTCATTCTTCGCAGGCTCGAAGCTTGAGTTACTCAACCTCGTGGCTGAGGTGATAGCACAAAAAAAAAAAAAAGTGTTTAGGCTGTCTTCTCAACAAACTAGAAACATGGGAACATAATCCCTTTTCTCAAGACTGGTATCCTTTTCCCGACAAAGCCAGCAAAGGAGTATCTCCTCACTTTCCTCCGCTCCTCTTTCTCCTATTAGGCATGCAAGGGACACTCATTTGCAACACTGAAACGACGCCGTTCATAGCACCCTCAACTGCTAATTCTCAGAGGTCTATGTGGCGGTAAAAAAAAAAAAAAAAGCACCCCCGCAGGGGGGGGGGGGGGGGGGACCTTCTTCCCCCCCGCCTCATTTTTTTTTTTTTTTTTTGTGGGGCGTTTTTTTGGGGCACCGGCCCCCCCGCGGGGGGGGGGGTTTGTTTTACCCCCTTTGTTGGATTATTTGCATTATATTCAGCTAATTTACACACCATAGCGGGATCTGCAAAATGAGAGTTGGCCGGGGACAGTATATCAGATTAAATGATACATAACATGTCACTTGAGTCGTTTACAATCCAAAGATTGATGACCAAACAGAGTACATTCAGCCTAATTGCAGATGCTTATAGGTGTGCCTTCCATCTGCAGCAGATACAGTGATGCTATATGGAGGATGCTCATTGTGAGCGGACCATTGTTCTACTGCTAATCCTGGCTCAGCTTCTCAACCAACCAGCACTGGAGGCTTAAATGCAGCAGCCCTTTAAATTCTCCACTTTGTGCTGCCGTTGTTGTGCTCTTCTCGTAAATAATACCAACAGACTCAAGTAACAGGCCTGCTATTGAATATGAAGCATGTCTGTTAAAATCCATTGTGACTTGCAAATTAAGTTTTATTTTTCCTCCTTCCTTTGGACTGGCTCTTGTTGTCTGCCAGGAGATGTGCAGTGGCAGAGATATGACTCTGGTGTCGAAGAGCACATCAAAGACGGGGCCTATGAGAGGTCTGCTTTACCTTTGAACATAGAATAGGATTGGAGGCTGCGCCAGCTCTCTGCAGGCAAGGCTCAGGCTGATCAGAGGCTGCCCAGCGCAGCAAATGCAGCAGCAGTGGGCACAAACACTCGTACTATAGTCAGTTTCAAAGGAGCCCTCTACCCAACACTGATAGCCTACACACAGAGTGAACGCAAGCTTTGCCACTGAGGGAAACGGAGACTGCATGCCAAAGCAGAGCTAAGGCGGCGTCATATGGAACAAAGTTACTGATTCAACAGTCTCTCCCATAGTTCCTCCTAAATACTGCATTTCCCACTACACCAAGCGAGCATGAGGAGAAAAGATAAGTGCATACTTGAACACCGTCTCTGAGAGGGAGCTTTAGAGTGTCCACAACATTATTCAGAAAAACAAATCACACACACACACCTTTTATGTCTGCACCGGCCAATGGGAATCGGATAGCAGAGATAAATTCAGCTTGCTCCTCTGACCTGTTCCCAGGGATTGATTCAATTAAAATTAGCTTTATGTTTTTTTTTTGCCACTCTTTCCTTCCACTTCTCCTGCACAAAATAGTAATTACATGAAACATAGTTCACAGTCTCTCAGTTAATTGTTCAGCAGTAGAGCATTTCACAGAGCCGCAGCTGAAGCCTGGGAGATGAAAACAGGATGGAGATGGGGGGGGATGTGAGGAGTTCGGGTAAGGGGGAGGAGGCACTAATGCTTTTCCACTGTCACTGGACTGTAAAACGCAGATGGGACCCCCATCATGTGCTGCTTGCTCAGCAGAGACACATCCACCTTTAGAACTATTAAAAAGTTCACATCTATTCTTAATTATTATTATTCATGCCAACAACTTATATTAGTTAGCTGCCTTACACAAGAGAGATATCGCTGGCACTGAAATTATATTTAACTGCAAGTAGTAGTAGAGTAAATGCTACTAAGCTCATTCCTCCTCCTAAAACTCTGATTTTAGTTTCAGTAACGTAATAGAGTCCCTAATCATAGCGGATACTCTTGTCACTTGTGAGCAACGTGATTGTTTTAAAATCATTTGGCAAATTATCTCGCAAAAATGTGCGTGGGCAGAAAAGTGTTTATGAGCACAAACGATTATCAGGTTAAGCAGAAGAAAGCCATGAGCTGGCGGTTTGCTTGCTTTGTAATCTCTACCCCCATATCTTTGTAACAAATTTAGTGTGGACTCCACAGCTTACAAAAAAAGGACCGTACTCTGGCAGTAGCCTGCCAATTAAACAGATAATTATGCAAATGTAGCCTTTACTTAGTCAGCGAGTGGGCAGCAGCAGCAGCCAGCGCTTTCTACAGGGCAAAGGCTACAACTGCACTCACACAGGAGAGTCTATAGTCGAGCAACATACTCATGACCTAGCATCCCTTTCATTTACACACACACTTGCACACACACTTCACCTTTAATTATCAGAAACAGGAAGCTTACAAGCCAAAGTCAATGACCACAGGGAGAAAAAGAGACACCGCTGCTGACTGTGCATGAATAACATTTGAATGCTACAATACTGTAACTGTGTAGTGAATCAGTAAAGGCTGTTTTTCAGAACTGATAAGGCACTTTTTTTCTCTAATATGTATTATTATTTGTGTCAGTTTGTCAACAGCAAACCACTGTAAACAAAGCTGAATTGTAAAGTGACAAAAGTGCCAATGCAGTTTTAGTATGAAAGCAGCCTCATTAGTATTGGATGTATCGCCGTTTTAAGACGCCTGCCAGATTGAGCGGTTCTGGAAGCGTACCGAGCCATTCAAGATGCACACCACAACAAAATGCTAATGGGAGACACAAAGCACTGTGCTGACAGGATTTTGATACGGGGATTGTTAACAGTCAGAGAGAGAGAGAGAGAGAGAGAGAGAGAGAGAGAGAGAGAGAGAGAGAGAGAGAGAGAGAGAGAGAGAGAAGGCTGGATGCCTGAGTGCTCTAATCCCACCTGCCTCTCTATACACTGGGAGAGACGGAAGCAGACCCCAGGAAGTTCAATATCAGCATCTGCTTGACCAAATCTCAGCCCCCTCTATGAGAAGCAGTGTCTCTGTGGCAAGGTGAAGCAGCATGGCTCAAGGAGTGCAGGGTTAGGCCAGACTCTCCAGGCAGACCTCACAGCACTTCGCTGAAACATTCATGAGGTTGCCAGCATGGAGGCACAGAGACAGAGGCCAGCGTCTGATCCATGGGCAGAGCCCCCTGCCTGAACTGGACCCCCAGCTGCTAATTCCGCGGGGTGAGTGTGACAAGCCCTCTCACATAGCCCATCAGCCACCAGCTGCGGGGCTCTGTTGGGACTCTGGTGGGCTCTGCAGGTACTGGCCACTAACCAGGTCCCTCCTGGGAGTGGTCTGGTAGCCACGCTGAGGTGCTCTTTAAACTAAAAGGACTCACACTCCAGAGGCGGAGGTTGGGGCTTTCCTTTGCTACGCATGTGTTTGTTCCTTGGTGACTAACAGAGGGCTGCTTGTGCCTGCGGAAAAGACACGGTGAAGCTGACATGTTTAGATTGGAGAGCAGTCAGGCCTGTCTACTTAGTCGCAGTGAAGCGACAAGGGCCTGCTATAGAACTAATACTGACAGAGGAAAAAGGAAATAGACTGCAAATACCAGGATGTTTTCATACTGTAGCTAGGTGCTCATGGATACTGTTAGAACACCAGAAAGGTCAAACACTTACAGTAACCTGGCAGTAAAGCTAACTGTTCCTGAACTCAAAACCAAACATTCCTACCCAGCTCTGAGAGCCTCTACTATTGATTCTTTTGAACATTTTTCCCCCACAAAAAACATCTCCATCAGTGTCATAACTGGTGATCGCTTGTTACACAATTTGTGGGATGCCAAATCATTTCCTCTAGTTTCCACAGTTTACCTGACCTTGGTGAATAGACGTGCCAGACGTGTCAATTACAGTAACATGAGTCATTTCTGCCTCCACACCAACAGCCAACTCTGAATGTCTACCACTAAAGACTGTAGCTCAGCTTTGCCTTCTTTTCTTCCTTATTACAATCATTCTATTTAAAGTGGAAGTGCCACAAAGCAGCAAGCAGTAAAGGCATGCATGGACTCTGTAGAAACATAGTACACTATGTAGAAAATGCATCTAAATAAAAAGTAGAGGAAGCGGCATTGCTGCAGCTGTGAAGTGATTTTTACCAATGGTTTGGCATTAGCTTGAAAGAGAAAATGAAGAGAAAAAACAATTGATAGATTTACTTCATCATGAAAATAATCGTTATTATCGTTATCAATCGCTACAGACCAACTAAAACAAATTGTTCTTACAATTAAATCTAAATTCTTTCAAATAAAAAACATACTTTGATAAAAAGAAAATTTTTGTAGAAATTCTGGAGTGTTTAACCAAGAGATTTTGAACTCAAATGATTTCATGTGCTGTATACATAGTACACAATACATTCAGTAGACATGTGCAGTTCAGTAACAACCTCAGAGCAGAGGTGCCCAACAGAGCAAAGCACACACTGAAGTATAAAAATCACAGCGTCTCCCTTACCTTGCCACCACAACACTGCATGACAATCACAGCATTACAGACATAAAGTTGGGCTGTGTTAATTTGAGCACTACATATCCACAGGCAATCTGCAGAAAGACACCAATTACACAGAGTTTTAAAGTATCTAATTGAGGCCCTTCAGTCTGAATATGTTATTGCCAGTTCTGATTCAAGGATGAAGACAACATGCTTGGCTGAAGCCTGCTGCTTACTCTTCAAGGGATATGTGGTGTTAATAGGATGGATGCTCAGCCTTTGGTTCAGCGTCCTCCTACTGAACCAGCACGCCACAGGGTGATAATCCTTATTTTGTTGCGCTGGCTTATTACAATGCTAGCAGTAAATTTTGCATTTAACCACAGGCCCTAGCTGCTTGATGTGAGAGCAACCCTCTGGAGGGAGTGTCAAGTCTACAGCATATCACGGAATGGCCTATTATGCTGTTAAGAAAACTTTTTAAGTTCATAAATTATGCTTGAAAAAAAAAATAAGCATTACGATTGAGGAAAACTGCCTAGAAAATGTTCTATTTTCCGACATGAATAATCATCTTCATCCCGCATTCTGATGTTGTATTAAACTTAAAATAATAACTTTTGGGTGTCAATGCAAACCTTTTAAGACGGACAGGACTTAAAAGGACACTAGGCTGTGATGGATGTGAATGACTTCTAGGACTTGAATCAAAACTAATCTAAATTTGAGTGCTGATGAACTTGGTTGGCCTTTAATTTCACTTCCACTGCACCACCAATGCAAAGCTTTGTCCACAGACTCGGGTATGGGTCAGACTGATTTCCATGACTCTAACTCCAAAAACAGCCACCAGACTCTCATTAGGAACCCTATGTTGGAGAACATGAATAATGCAGCACACTTCGAACACTAGCCAACGTCTGTACATTCACCAGTGTGTTTGATCTTGTCAAGTTTAGCTCACATTTCTTCATTTATTCTGTGGCGTTTAACTAAGCAAGTTCCCCGAATGCACACAAGGGTGTCGCAGGCAGTCCCTGGTATTTGAAGGGTATAAATATGGGAACGTTTGAAGATTAACCCAAAAGACTAATGCCGCTGTAACACTTGCAACGGGTAGATCAGCTAATGAGAAGCCAGCCCTGGTCTTTGGCATCATAAACATTTTACCAAATGTATTCCAAAGCCCCCTGGAAAAGCATCTTGAGAGTTCTTCCCCTTATGCACTGTACTTCATCTCATTACTAGAAGGAGTCAAAAACATCGGCAGGAACTTTGAAGCTCTGAGCTCTTCTGCGAGCCAGAAGGCACAGAGGTGAGAGTGGGCATATTAAAAAAATACAAAAACAAAAACTCAAAATAGTCCCTCCAGTCCACCCACTGAGGTGTTAAAAAAATACAAAATGAACTGCAAGTACTATACACCCAACAAGTGTTACAAAAGTAAACTTTTAAATGAGATTACTCAGTGTGGTTTGAGAGTGTATACAAAGGATCACACATATTTTAGCAAACTATTTATCATGTTTTAGTTTCACAATGACAGCTAACTGGATCTAAAGAAAATAATTGAAACTTAAATTTACAAAAGTTGTTTGCTTTTATTTTTTATATACCTGTTCCCTGCATGTTAAGCCATGCAAAATGCCAGAGCATAATTAAGGACACACAACCCTGTTGTTGAAAATGTGGAATGATCGTCATGAAATAGTCCAATAGTTCGTTCCAAACAATTTGTTGTGAACTGTTAATATTAAACTATATGAATCAAGATGTAACATTTAAGCCCATCATCTCAGGGAAAGTCCAAGCCATGAATACCAAGCCAGCATGTTACAAGCCCGCTGATTTGAAAAGACTTGAGCAAAAAAGGGGAAAATAGGCATGTCAAGCTTAGCTTTATTGAAGGTCAGAGTAGCCTACTTGCAGTGTTGGCAATCTTCCCCTTAAGTCATTTAGCTTTAATTTCCACATCTGATATCACAAAACGTGCTCCCTGTAAGAGGGATAAGCTTAGCATTGGCCAGAGCTAAAAATAATAAGTCTTAGATGTTAAGAGACCAAGGTTTGTTCTCCCAAGTCATTAGCTGAGATAGCCGTTATACTGACTTTTATTCCCTGAGAGGAGCGCAGGAGGAATGGTGCACTGCCCGCTCTTGCCTTCAAAGTCATTCCAAAGAGTTTGTTCTCCTCGATATAAAACAAGAATTTCCAAGAAACACCATTACAAAATAATCAAAAAGATTACCGACATGATCGAGGTCTCTTTTCTCATTCGAGCATGATGCTGAAATAATGCTGTTACAAGTTACTTATTTAGTCACCGAGTCAGAACCTATCAAGTCAATTTAATGATGATTATCCGTGTACACTCCCCGATGGATGACAAGCTGCATCAGCTGCATAAAGATAAGAGCATCTTCAATGCACACTGGGGAGATGCTATCAATGCCCCTGTGAAAGCAAATATGAGAAAGTTCAGCAGAATTACCAAGTACTCATCGAAGAACTCAATTACAGTAAACAAGAATAGTTAATTTGTTGCCAGCAGATAATCAAACCGGATTAAGCTGATAAAAACTGATTTTAAGGTGCCGTAGCAGTGGATGTAGTTCGTGAGCCAAAATGTTTCCGGCTTGATAAGACAGCCGGCTCCTCCTTAAAGCAACACATTGGTATATTTGATACACAGTCACTCATCCTGCCCCTTTGACAGCAATAAAGGTAAAAAAGTTAGGGGCTATAAAAATTATATACATGACAACGGCATTTCATCATGTGTTGTACCAGCTCCCAGATACTCGCTGTTAGCTCAGGACCCAGAGGAGCTTCTGTATCTCCATGATAAACTCATCTGGCATGATTTATTAACTAGTGAATCACACTCTGCTCTCGCTCCGTAAAGCAGACACATACACACACACACACACACACACACACACACACACACACACACACACTACAACTTCTCTGGAACAGTAAGCCTCTCCACAGGGACAGTCAAAGTCATTAGCACCTCCAAACTTTCTCCATGCTAATTTTCACTTTGATATACTGGGTAGCTCATTTAAAACATAGTTCAGAAACAGTGTTCTAATGTTTCAAACTTTCAAAACTGATACAACTTATTTTCACATAACAGCGCTCACTCACAAATTGTGCAAACTTTAATAATGCTTCTTGGAAAACCTCATCTTTCAAGTTTCACAGTTAAAAAAAAAATCATGACTTGTTTTACTTTTAACTCCTCGCGTCTTTCTGTGGATTCGGGGTTGCCTTCCCTCATCAGCGCGATGCTCTACTCTGGCCAAAATGACCTTGTGGAGGTTAGGCTAAGGCAGCTGTCTTATCACATCGGCCCTACCCTGGTCTCAAGCGGTCCATCGAGTGTACTGCTGGCACCTGACTGCACAAAGAATGCTGGCATCATTTCATTCTTTGAGCCTCCATCTGCCACGACTCTGACCGAGGGGCTACTTCTTATTTTAGACCATCTATTCACATCCTCGCGTCCGTGTCCGCTCATACAGACCCCCACCGGCCCATCACCCCCGTCCCATTTACCCCTCACATCCACTCTTCAAACGCAAAACTTGGGCTCCCAAGGCGGAGTGAGCCTGAACTCTATGAAGTAGACTGGAAACATCCGTGTCCTTTCCCAAACTTTGTCAGGTGAAGGATAGTGCTTCTGCTCTAATGGACAGAGGAGCAGCTTTGCCCTCGCACTTACACAGCACTTTAAAAGGAAATCCCAGACAGTCGGTACAAAAGCAACATTCGGACAGACTTGCCACCTTGTAATGAGTACAATTTATTAATGAAGTGGTCATTTCAACAGCTAAAAAATGTGTTAGAGTTTACAGCTGGGCACAACCTGGCAATTCAATATACTTATTATACATCTGTTTTCCTCATATTTTAATTTAGTAAAAAATTTTTAAAGATATATAATCACTGATTAGCTGTTTGAGTATCTGAAATATTCACACAGTCTGTGACAGACTGTCTTACACAGTACAGCACAGATGTTTTTATTGAGTGAGAAAGATATCCTGTCATCTACCCAAAGAACCACATTTCTCAGTATCACTTCTCTACTTATGCTCATTCATTGTTGCTGTTCATTCACACACATACATACACACATTTAAAAACAACACACACTGTGGTGCTGGCTCTGTTAGGAAATGCATCACATCATTTTCTTGACTACTGTTACTGCCTAACACACCAGGCTGGAGACCACAACATCTGTAATGATGGATGGCCTTCATATTAAAGATATGAAAGTAACCCCAAAAGAAATACATTCTAAGTGACATCTATGTGTTACCGAGGGGGAATGGTTGCACATAATTGACTTCATATGCAGCTGGAGTGAGATCTGGCGTGCAGCTGACAGCTCAGTGGAGATAGTAAATTTGATGTGCTGTGGAGGATGATGGACTGTGGGAGCCACATATTTGGTAAATGGCCTTGGTGTATTTTAATTTCACATTGCATATTCTTTTTTAACAGGCATATCATGCTTATCTAGAAATGGGCTTGAGAATAATTGTTTTTTAACTGTTTTCACGCAAAGATACACACATAACATCAGAGTCAGTCATATAAAATATAAAGTTGTAATTTTGTTCTGACAACTTCTGACATGTGTATGCTTCAACATTGTTGCTTCGGTAACCACCTTGTTGGCTGGGCTGGTACGTGCAAAAACTCAGAGCCAAGTAGTGAAAGATTGCCAAAGAAATGTCTGGCAGAAAAAAATATTTCTCTCCTGCTGGATGAATCTCCACGGTAGAAAAGTACACCTGAGGCCACTACTGTACCAGAACAGTTGACTTTGACTTTTTTGTGTTTGTAGTCTCACAGCTGGGACCAAATTAACTGTAATCATACCGACTTCTAAATTAATAAACCTCTGTAAGCACAAGCGACATAAAAACTTTATATCGGAAGCTTTTCTTCATTTGGTATTCATCCAAATGATGGGCAACAGTATGTAGCTCAACTCTAATTACAAATGGCGTATTGGACAAAGCCATATTGAGCAGCTTGTTGCTCGAGTATTAAAATGTAGTCCACTAAGAAACACAAACTTTTTGAACTTTTGGCTTTGGAGCTTTTGTTCCTTGTGTCCCTTGGCTGCACTGTGCTAGCATATTGTCTATTCGCCAGCGTTTACAGAAGACAGGACTTTGGTAAATCTGAATTGTTCTGTGTTTTAAGATTACTCCCCAGAGTGCATCACTGCCCCACGCCGTTAGTTTGGAATTTAAAAGAGGGCAGATTAATAAATCATAATCCTGAACTCAGCACTCCTCAGTCACCTTTTTTGTTGTATCTAACACCCCAATTCCCGGCAGGCTGGGCACACAAAGGCATGTAAGATCTGTGCTGCTCGAGAGAAGGGAAACAAACAGGTGGTGTAAACCTCGGCGGGCCCAGCATCTCTGCAAGAAGCCTCCCTTACTCTGTCCTATCAAAGCCGGTTGTGAGACCTTACTGCAGTTTCCTGGTAGTCCCTTGCTATGCACACTTAGCAGCCTCTGGGAAAAGCACTCCAGGTGCTCATTGACTTGCATGAAGGCTGACTTTAGTTCTCACGCTGGTGCATCCGAAAGACTGATGAGCTGCTATTGATCTCTTGGAGTAGATGTTTTTTTCTCATGTACAAAGAAGGTTATATAATAAGCAATAGCAAGACAAGGATTTTACCAATTATCTTCACTGGTTAAGCCTGAAAGAATTACAGCAGGAGAAACATGTAGCAGCCTTTTTACCACCAACCCTTGTTAACGCTACCAGCGGAGGAAGCATGTGAATCATCCTGATACAATGTCCATGGAGTTGAAAAAGTAGACTGCTATTACCCATGAGTGCTGCAAGATGCCCAGCATAAGTGAGATGCCATTTGCTTTCAAGGACACTTAGGATCCCATGGTACTTGTTGAAGAGGAGGAATATTATTAACCCCAGTGGCATGGCCTTCCATTGCTTTATATTTCACAGGCAGAACCGTCAAACCATTATATTACAACATTTCTTTGAATGGTGAAAGCTAATTTGACTTGGGGAAAATTGTTCTGCGTAAGGTCAAAACAATGCCACAACAATGGCGGAAATGGGGCATTTTAAAAATAACTAGACAGGGGATAAAACTTCAGCAACACAGGCTGTTCTTTTTTTCTAGGCCAGTGTGCACCAGCTTGCCATGACTAGACACTTGTCTAAGTTAAAAAAGAAAAGGAAAAAAAAGAGGAAGTAACACACTTTTACTTTAGAGAAAAGCCAGATGAGAGTTGATAGATGCACAACTTGCTTTTAGATTTCCGGCTTCACCATTCACTTTGGGAAACTTTGTAAAAGACCTTGAAAATTCTCAGATGACAAATTTGTCTCTGTCGCAAACCAATTTACCAAGCTACGATAGTAGATCTGGTTGGAGAGGCAGGAGCCACTTGATTAACAGGGAACATTTGAGTAAATAGAAGCAGGATCTGAAATGACTTGTTTGACTCATTTAACAAGTGACAAACTAAACAAGACTAAATGTTTGAGGCCCCACTAGTAGTAGCCCCAAGGAGCTGCAATGTCCATTACACTACACAATAACATGCACATACAGATGTTCTTAGAGCCTTGCTGCCAGGGGGACTACAAATGTTAAGTTTAACCTCAGAATGGCAATACAGAACAGGTCACTGAATCACAAAGTTCAGATGTGTTTTTTTTTCCTGTGAAAGGTATGAATATGCACAGGAAATATAACAAAAATCATCCATAAAAAAATTGTCTCATGTTTTTTTTCTGTAAGGGGAGCGCTACAGGAAACACTAACCAAAACACCAATAAATTTTTTCCGAAAAGTTCAAAGTTATTTGGCCATTAATTATTTTGTGTACAACATTGCTAATTTGGCGTAAGGGTGGCACCAGAGAAAAGGTTATGCACTGACCAACATAGACAACAGTTCCTCTGGGGAGTATGACAGTAATGTTCATGGTAATCTGCCCTTTACATTTTGAGAAATGCTATGTACAAGTGGAAATTTTGGCTCGAGGGTGGTGTACAGTAAAGGTTAAGGGGTCTTCACAGTGAACCAATGAACGTTCTCCCCAGAGGATGGCAGGAGGGTATGACAGTGGAAATCTTAGCCTGATGGTGTGGGTCTGAAATCATTCTTTGAAAACAACAAAAGTAATATTTTTTTTTTTACATAGTTAGATTGTTTAACACACACATGAGCTTATGCTGGCACTAATGTTTGTGTTAAAGGACATCTTTCAGTATTTCTTCAGTTCAAGTGGATATTTTGGCCTGATAATTTGTGACAGTGTGTTGCTGGGAATCTAGTGATTACTCTTCAAGATGTCAAGGAGGAAAGTGTTGGTCAAGGAGAAATTTTGACATTACGATGGCATTACACAAAAGGTCAAGGGATCATTAAAATCATTAGGAACCATTCTCTGGGGACGTCAAATATAAACCAGACTTAATTGGAATCTTGCCAGCACTGGACCAAAGAACTGGGTGAGCATCCAGAAATATCTGACAAGACAGTTTTACATTAAAAAATGGCAAATCTATATGATTAGACACATGGTGCCCTACTTGTTTTTTTGTGTATCTAAAAGTTTGTCAAGAAAAAGTTAACGTGATCCAAATGCAAATATTTTGGACACAGGCAGAGTAAAAAGTAGCCAATCAGCAGCCTGTTTGACACACAGATTCAGTTTGTAGCTCTCGCTTAAAGGGGAACTCAATGATTTTACACATTTTACAGGTCTTGCACTGTACTGAGCACTACTGTAGAAAAAGTTGTATACATTTTTTTGTTGGTGAGATGCGTGAAATCTGATAAATTGCTACAACAATTGACTACAACAATCTGCGGGTGTAGAGTAGGCTGCTCCTAGCATAAAACCTAAAACTCCAACCACTGCTGCTGCATCAATTTCGATGCTTTTTTTTGGTGGACTTCTCTTTTCCCATGCATAAGAGAGGTGCACAATGGCAGCCAGGGACACATTCAAATAAAAGCAGATTTCGATCAGCTTTATTTTGTATGCCTGGATCGGCCCTGATACAGATCCTGAGGACCAGCTTGGACGACAATCCCAAGTACACATGTTAAAGGAGACATATCATGCTCATTTTTCAGGTTCATACTTGTATTTTGGCATTTTTAGCACCTGTGGGTGCCGTGGGTGGAGATAAAGGGGGTAAGCGAGCATCTGGAAAGCTTACCTCCAATGGGGAATTTCTAGGCTAACAAGCCATCACCTCTCGTTAGCATCCCATTGACTCACATTCATTTTGGCATCACTTTGACAGCGAATAACTTTACATCTGAATCGTTTAAAGACTCTACTTGTCCATTGTTTATTTCTAAAGTAACACAACAATGTATAAAAGGCTCCATTACCTTGTATCTCACGTTATGGCCCCGTAGCAGACGTTTTTGTAAAAATAAGCTAAAGATTGTGTCATAACCAAGCGACTTTCTGTCGCATAGTAGAGAAATTACCGTATAGTCAGGAGAAGCTCGCAGGCAATTCCGACTTACATTAGCTGTTTAAGTTTAATTACTAATGTTAACTAGCATTTTAGTTAACAATAATTAGCCTGTGCCTATGTTATCTCCTTACATATACCTACGCTCTCCGTCTCTGCAAGATTGGGAATGATTGAGATTTCTCTTGGCACAGCTAGCAGAAGACTTACAACTTTCATACAGGTTACTCACGTCACGTCTACGTCTTCAAGCTCAGTTTGAGGCTGTGCAGCACGCTCGCCATCACCGGAAAAGTGACTTCACTGGTCTCCATAGAAATATATGGCGTAGCTGTAGCCATTCTTTTACTGTCTATGGTGGAGATACTCACATGGGGGGTGCTATATTCTAATAAGCATGCATGTGACATAGGAAGAGGAGCCAAATTTGAATATCTTGTTGAATCCCATATTTTATAATCAAGGCAGCTCACAAAAAAACTTAATGGGTTGTCTTATTTCATAGTGTGCGGGTTGTTACTCAATATACTGAGATACTCAAATGTATGTGCACAAGCACTGAAAAAGTGAGTTGTTCATGAAGACAACATAACCTGCAAATAATAGATTTACCAGTCAGTGTATTCAGGTGTTATTACTGATTTATCCACTAAACACATTTTACGAGCCATTTGGCTAATGGCAACTGTTCATTTTAGACCTGGAGTGAGAGTTAACACTGCAGAAACTCTGGCTGAGCAGGTGTGCTCTTACTCTTGTCTTTTCTGTATAGGACATGGCAGTATGACAATATTCTGTCTACCATCCTTAGTGACACAAGACTCTGGAGCTCCCCTATAATTAACCCTGGCTGAGCTCCAGCCCAGGTAGTGCAGGAGAGAAGGCCCACTGACTGCCAGCATGTCTGGCAGACGCCATCCATTCCCCAAACCTGGAGATGATCCTGCGCAGGAGACACTTTGACACTCTCTACCGCATACACGGTGGACTCAGCAGAGCTTCAGCCAACAAACCCATCTGTGGAACTCATTATTAGATCACTGCTAAAGACTAAAGCAAGACCCTCCACACTGAAACTCACTTCTGCAGATCTTTTTCTAAGCTGCCTATATGCAATATCACTATTTCATCAGCTCATTAAGTAGCTCACACTTTTCCCTTATATATTCCTCGTCCACCTTTCTGTATAGAACGAGTTGATGGTACACCTTTATGATGGTCAGCTTGATGAATTTGGAAGTCTGTTTTCTTTGTTTACATTAGTAATGAGTAGATGTACACAACAGAGAGCAGAAATATGCTCTGTGTAAGATAAAGAACCATTAACCTGTTAAGGATGTATACATTGTAGAGTTCCCACTACATACTGTATATAAAGCTTGGGAACATTTCCACAGCATCCAGAAGTGCTGAGAATTATTGTGCATCAGCATTTCTTAAAAGGGCCCATAAGAGCTCTAACATTCTAGGTATCATCTCAGTCGTTGTTGGATAAAGAGAATCCATAAGCCCCTCATTGTTTGCAGTTTGACCAGGTGCTTGGCACATAAAACCCCTACATTCATCTGCCAAAAACTGCTGGCTCGCATACAAGACTGCAAACATCTCCTCTTGCTCACTGCTCTAAAAATATTTTTTTCAAGAGCCTGTGCTCTATGTGAAAACTGTTTATATTCAGATCAGTCGTTTGAAAAAGGAAGAAATGAAACAACATTTATATTAGCTGTGTGGATAGAGTGTGTGTTTTATAACAGTAAAACTATCTTCATCTGTTTATCTGTATTCTGTCATAATCTGTTACTAACATCCAGTTAATTAAATGCATATCATCACACTTAATTAAAACTAATCATACATGCCATATTTTTATTCCTCATGTGCAAAAAGAAATACAAGACAGCTCACTGAAATCTAGTCTTTTTTTGCTGCCATGTGATGAAAATGAACCTTGGGTTAACCTATTCCTTACAAAGACCAGAAATCAATTAATATTTAATTTGCCTGCAAATCAAATATTGAGAAAAGAGGAGGGCTTTTCATAATGTCTCTGCAAGTTTTTTTTTTTTTTTACAAGATTAATTTGAGTGTTTTTCATCAAAGGTAATGTTAAACCATTAAGCTGCCACATCCCCTAGCCTTCCCAGTTTTGGCTGCACTTTTCTTTCAAAATGATTGATTCATAAATGGATGACTGCACAGTCATGTGTTTCATGTATAATATTTGTCATATCCCACATGACAAGAATAGATAAGGTTAATAATTCAAATGCAGACCGTATTAAAGATCTACTGTTTGAGGAACAGAACCTTTATTGTTATAACTTTGTGTAAAGTCACATCAGGTGTGATCACGTTTTTGTAATCCAAAAACTTCTTGTCTGTTGTTACTTGACTTATTAAATACAAAACACACTTGCAGTAATTTAACATAATTACTGTGCATTCTAAGTTATAAGATTTCAATTAATAACAGAGGGTAAGCAATTTCATAAGTTTTTAGGGAAATAGGATCCTCTGAGCAAGCACGACACTAATTACTCCATACAAACTCTTGAGTCGAGCAACAGATAAACATACGCGACATCTTGGCATGCATATCCATGCTGCTTTACATTCAAGAAGCCCACAACGTCTGACAGTTTTGATCTACTTCAGTCACCCTGATATTTCACTTGCTCGCTGCTCTGGTTTCATCATGTGAATGTTTAAAATCATTCAAAATAAATTTTACAGTCACATTCAGCATCCCAGACTTTGCCACAACTTGCCGTTTGAATTCCATCCCACTAGCCTCTGCAAAGACTATAAGAGCATTTCAACCGCTGGAAAGCAAAAATATTTATTGTATCAATGCTGACCTTGTGGCTTCATGACATTTTTAAGTTGTAAATCCCCGTTTCTCAACTTTCTATCAAAGTGATGTTCAAAAACACCACAAAAGGAAAGGACTGTCTGATTTGCGAAACAATAAAAAGCCAGCAATGATGCTTGTTAAGCTTCAACATATCCAGCTGGCAGACCATCATTACACATCAGACTTGCTAGCAAGATCCTCTCCGAAAGCTTTTAAACGATTGTCATCTCGATATTGAAATCCTCATATCTACATTAAAAATCGGAAATGTAAAATATATACCATCATATCTGGCATCAGGAGATACCAGATATCAGTGATTGCATCTTTTTTTCTTCACATGGTTTAAAATTAAAAGGTAAATTTCCATTAAATACAGAGTGGTATAAATCATTATATGGAATAGATGGTTGAACCTGGGCTGTCGTTAAGGGTCAAACAATATCCAAATGTATGACACAGGTTGAGTCCACCCAGTGCTCTTCAAATCAGCTGGGCACAAAATACCCTTCTGTTCCCACTGTCACCTCCTGGTACCTTCACGCTTTGTGGATATATCTGGGAGGGAGGGGGAGGCAGCAGAGAGCCAGGAACCAGGGGCTGAGGCCGAGGAGCCTGGATAAATTAGCCAAACCACTTAGGTGATTTCAACTAAAATTAGCAGTGCTGCCTGTGGGCTCCATCAATTCTGGACTTGCTCAAACTCTGACAAGCGTGGGGGAACTTTTCCCCCTGGCCCAGCTATCTAGGAGCCCCCTCTGTCTGGTTCTCTCTCTCTCCTCCTTACACCACATCCTCTGCTTTCCCCTCTACAATTTACTATAGAGAGCTCCAATTAGGGCTCATTCCAAGATATTATTTTATTATTTCTTACCTCATTCATACCAGAGACAAGAGTAGTGATTCAATTTAGGAACATGTTCAAGGTTTTCTGTACCATATATTAACCCTGAGTGCCAGGTTAGACAAAAAAATATAAAATTGAACATTATTTCAATTTGAAAGCACAAACGAATGGTGTTAGTGTTTCAAAACTCTGCTGTGATTCATTTTCAAAGTTCATACTAAGCATCCAGTTGTATGGTCTTGGTCACAGGTGCTCACAGTGTCCGCTGACAAACAACAAGGTGGTAGCTAAGAAACCGCATGATCTGAATCGTGTGGAACACAATGAGCTGCAAAAAAATTCCTTTTGCAAAGCTGCAATTCAAATGTTAGCGCCAGGGCAACAGAGATTTCTTTTCTATTGTATGTGCAGTACATAATGCACGCATCTCGTGTGATAATGCGGAATGTACATAAAATTAGAGAATGTTGCATATGCTTTAATGCACATGCATTATGAATACACAATTTTTGTTTATAATCCGATGACATATGTGCAACATTTATCTACACCTGGCTCCTCCTGGCACCGGGTTTTCTCTCGTGGCCAAATTGTCAGTCTACCTAAACTGACAGGTGGCCAACCTGAAATGAGAAATTTGCAACACATTTTGTATTTAGTCAGTGTTAATTGTCTCTCTGGAATGCAATTCCAAAGCACTGTATTCTAAACAGAAGTTAATGTGAAGAAACTGTAAACATGCACACAAGGCAATTGAAATGTGTAAAAGCAACATTGAATCCTGTATTCTTTTATGAGCAGTAGGGGGTAAAATTCGCTATTTAGCCACGCAGAGACACCATCCGTTCAGCCTGAGACATCACAAAAACCTCATGTTTGATGTAGGGAACATTGCGGTTTCCACGTGTTTATGAAATCAACCGCACAAATTTTAAGGTGATTTTTATTAGTGTAATTAATTGCTCAAAGTAGTTCAAGCTGCAGGGTGAACATCGCTTTTCATTGCTAATCAGACAGCAACTCATCAGCACCCAGACGACGTGTGCTGAAACGGAGCACAGGAGCATGAAAACCCAAAAACATGTACACACACACACTCACAAACCAATAAAAAACTAAATGACAACATTCAAAGGATTCTGCCATGACTCACTAAGACGTTCAATTAGACATGTAAACATGCATAAAATAGTGACGGATTATATTTGCTGCTCGAGTGACTGATGAAGACAGAGACATTTCATAGGAGGAAGTGCACTGCTTTAACCAGCCAAGCAGACTAAATTGACCTATTCCTTAATCGTTTTTAATGAAGACAATGTGAGCCCTGAGTGCCACTGAGACCTCGAGCGCTGGCGCTGCCTGCACGCACTGACGCAAACTGCCTGCCACAAAAACCGAGCAGCTGATTTTTAATTCTAAAATTGTGAATTCCAAATCGTCTCTCCCAGAGATTACCTTTGCCCCAGCAGACTTTCTCTAATTTGTTCAATTAATGGGAATAGTGTTCCAATTAAAATGTCTTCCAAATGAATTTCATTTGAGAGGAAACTGCCTGGAAACTGGTTGGTGAGAGATCTCCGACAATGAAAATGAATAAAGCGGTTACATTAACATCCATCAATCCATTTTCGACTCACGCTTTTTCCCGATCAGGTTGTTTCCTTTTTATTACTTCACAAGATACCTCAAGATCCTGTTCTGAAATAAAATCAATGGCCATTGCCTTGACAAACCTAACATGATTTATTGACATGCCCTAATTAGTCTGACTCATTAGTATAAAAAAAATACACTCAACTGCGCAGTTTACCTCCTTCTGAGAGCTGTGTATTTGGACCTGACAGGCTCTTGTCTCCATTCATCCTGACCTGTTTTGTAAGCTCCTACCAAGAGGCAGCACAGAGATACCACTGAGACAAAGAGGTCAGATCAAATTAAACTATTTGATCACACCGCTGTACAACATCACAGCCGGTTGCTTTTTTTTTTCTTTTCTTGCCATTATGCAACTGCTAACATCTGTTACTTCTTCATCAACATTATGTGCAGCCTAATAAAGCTGCAACATTAATTGTTGGGTTTGAACAAGAGCTTAAATTTACATCAACACAACGCTGAATAAGACAGACCAGTGCAGACCATTTGTGCATTTAATGACCAAATCAAATATCACAAGAAAAAAAAAAGGTTCCGCCATGCAAATTGGATGACTTTTTCAATCTCTCAGGTGAAATAACTTATTTGCTCACGTTAAATTAATTCATTCTGCTTCAACCTCCATTTTCTACTGGGCCAGGACCGGTAAAAATGTATGCAGACAAATGTTCTCATCTCTTTTGGGAATGTCTAGCAGAGGACATCTCTCTGGGAATATGCGAACATTCTTTATTCGGCATAACAGCTCCTGCAAACCCATTGTTTTGAGTTGACAAGGTGCTCCATGGAAGCACGTCAGCTTTTATATCAAATTTGCCATTCTGACCTTTACCCTAGTTTCAAGTGGGGCAAAAAGAGTGCACGTGAAACATAGAGGGAGAGGGAGAGAGAGAGAGAGAGAGAGAGAGAGAGAGAGAGAGAGAGAGAGAGAGAGAGAGTGAAGACAGGAGAAGTTATAGAGAGGAGATTTCCAAGGACAACTCCAACTTTCTAATGGAGTCTCCAGAAGCTAAAGACTGGTACTTCAGTGAAGAGGAGGGCAACAGGAACAACAACTCCCTCTGGGGTGAAATGACAGGGCAGTGGTCAAGGGTGCCAGTAAGATAAGAAACCAAATAACTAGCAGCTTTACTGATCCATCAAGTGAAACGTTGAGACATCATAATCAGTTATCATCTATAGTGTCTTTATAACAAAATACAGCCTTTCACTTTTAAGACTGCTGTTGGTTTCCTCTTTTCTTACGTTGGATGCTCATGTCATCTTGTTTGGTTTTTGTATAGAGGATTAACAGCCTGTAAAAAGTATGCTAAATGTAAAGGGACCCAATTTCAAACACAGCCGCTTATTTTGTTTTTAGACCTCCCAGTTCCAAGTTGTGTTAAGAAAATCTCCTCAAGACTGTTGCTGGAGTTCTAGTGAAAAATACCTGTCTTAAATAAAACAAGAATGAGAGGGATTTAATTGTTTCTGCTTCCATTCATGACATTATAATGCATTTTGGAAAGCCACTACATGAACTGATACAGTAATGCAGCCTTCAATGTGTCCTTGACCATATTTTGATATTTTTGATATCTATCGCATTTTCTATACTTACTTGTTCACTTTACACAAAACTATAGCCACACTATTCTTCATCAGAGGAGGTACAAAAAAGGAAAAAAGACAAATCTCTTTTGTCTTTTGTTATTTCTAGCCCGGCCGACACAGTGCTGAAAATGTCGCTATTGCAACACTTTCTCCATATGCCTCCAGACATCATCAAACGACTATTTTTACTTTTTTATTGGTAAATCGTCAACTTTTATTTGAAAGTAAAACAAATGACAGACGTTTCAGCCCCTTGGCGCACCATCATGTGGGCAGGACAGCAAAGCCAGGCAGCCTAACGAATGCCCAGCCAAGGCAAGCTGGAGGGAAGTAAAAGACACTCCTCCTCAAACAGGCCCGTCAGCTTTCAAAGAAGCAGCCATTAGTGAGTGCTCATCAAGCGGGAGCATGGGCCCGTTCATTCCCCTGGTGAAGCAGAGCAAACGGCGAGCCACAATGCCTCTACAGGAGGAGAGAGTAGGAGGACTACAGAGATGAGCCCTGGACCCAGTGGTGTTTCCGAGCGGAGTCAAGCCGCACGTCCCCGGCACACTCAATTCCCAGCCCAACTGTCACTGCTGGCACTCAATTCAGCCCCTTCAAGCACATAATCTGTGCTCGTATGGCTGTTAAACACCACACACTCCGGTCCTTCACTCATCCCGTGCCATGGTATTGTTGTGTTTGCCGTCTTTCTGTCTGTTTTTGAGCCATTAAAGGATTTGGATGGAGAAACATTTCTCAGCATATGGTATCTTGATCACAATAGACAATAGATTCCTTGCACATTTTGAAACTTATCATTTTGTTGTCATCTATTGTGTGCTGTGGAGCGTGCTATAACCACCGCAATCATTTGCCTATTGGTTCATGCAGTAAAGGAGCGGTGTGCGGCGCTATCACTGGGAACCGGTGAGACGGCTGACTGAGATTCTTGCAAGTTGGAGGGAGAATCATTGCATTAATCTCAGCGAACACAGTGGGGTCTTAGGTGGCACGCTGCCACGCTGGAGATTCCCACTTACAGCCATCTCTCCCGATGACAAAGCGATAATCTCACATGGGTCCAGGTGAGCGAAAAATGGCAGCCTGCTTGATGCTCAGCCGGCTGCTTTAATTGGCTAAAACAAAGTAATTTGAGAGCGGTATGGGGGGCACGAGGGGGTAAATGATGGGACAGAAGGTCATTGCTTCTCTTTTACTCTGCTGTGTGCCATCCACCAACACTCCCAGCATGTGCTACAGTTAATATTGAGATCTATTATACACTAGCCTTTCACCATCTGCTTCACACACAGAGAAACTGTGCTGCACACCTTGTTATTGAATTAAAAAAAAGAAAATTTGTTTTGCTACGCTGTATGTCTGTTTGAGGATGTTGCAGCATACTTTGATTTGTGGGGATCCTAAGACACTCAGATGTTACAGATGGTTGATGAATTACAACAAATGATGAAATAGCATCAAAAGAGCCTCAAAGAGCAAAGTATTTTTTTTAAATGCCCCCTGTATCCATATGGTGCTGTCATAGCAAGGAACAAGCAAAAAGGATTCCAATGTGAAGAGTTCTTTTAATCTACACTTCAAATTATACTTTGAGCTGCAACCAATGTCGATTTTTATTTTAATTAATAGAATATTTTGTCTATAAATGTCAGAAAATAATGGGGGGAAAAAGACCCTTACAATGTTCTCAGAGCCCAAGGTGATGTCTTCAAATAACTTGTTTTGTCCTTTAAAATATTTAATAATGAATTGATTTTAAAATTGTT